>NC_046380.1:2173427-2534446 GCF_011125445.2 Fundulus heteroclitus | reverse complement strand
TTTTATTTTATTTTTTTCCCCCAGTGTCCTGTCTAGCAATATGGCAATAGGAATTGATATCTCAATGCCAGATAGAGCTCGACAGATTTTGCTTTTACAAGTGGAGCAAACAGCTTTCGCCATAGTGCTCCACTTGATTTATGCTTGTAAATAGCTTTATTATGATTCCTGCAAGGAGAATTTCAAATTATATGGACATGACAATGGGAGAGTAAAGGAAGAACAAAAAGTGAAAGAAAAGAAAAAAAGAGTAGAGGTGAAAGAAAGAGGAGATACAAGGGAGAGAATGATAAAACCTTCTTTGTCTGCTCCATCACCTGGAAAGAGACACAAAAAGAACAGCACAACCAACAGACATAAAGCAACAGATACACTCGAATAACACCTAGATGCCATTGCTAAATCATATATATTATTATGTAAGCTGACATGTGTAATGTGATATTTGAAAAAAGAAAGTGAAAAAACACAAAATAAATAAATAAATTATAAGATTACTGTATATAAGTGAACACTTAATACCTGGGACCCAGCACCTGTGGGAGATGTGAAAGTGCACTAGTTTAGGTGAAGATTATCCAGAAATAGCTTGATAGTGATTGTGGAGAACCGAAGACCCACCTTCCCCGAGCACAGAGGCAGGCGTCAGGGGACCCGTAACCCCGGACTCCCAAAGGGGTCCCTAAAGCAGGTCGCCCAGGAGGGGCCGACACAGGATATCTGCAACCCCCCCCCCCCCCCCCCCAAGGAAGGAGCAGAGACGACCCCGAGGAAATCCCCCAGCCACCGCAATGCCGACGCCCTCAAGAGCCGCGGAGACGAGCCCGTGGGCTCCGCCGGCAGCCAGCCCCGCTGAAGTGGTCCCGGCCATGGGCCCTGAGGGCCAGAGGCCCCAGGGGCGCCCCTCCCCCGCGACGAGGGCCCCGGCCGCCCCCCGGGGGGCCAGGCCCCGCGAAGAGGCCGCCAGGAGTGGGCCGGCGCACGCCCGGGAACCCGCCCCAAACCCGAAGCCAACCAATGCGCCAGGGGGCCAAGGCGCCCGCCAACGAAGTGGAGGAGGGCAGGACGTGGGGGGATGGGCTCCGCACCTATCGGAGACTTGAGATGTTCTTGGGAGAGGGAGCGGACCACACCCATACCTGGAAAAAAAAAAAAAAAAAAAAAAAACTCATTCACCCCATCCCTCCCTTGTGCCCCACTCACCACACACAGAGAAAAAAAAAATAAAAAATAGGCGCTGTACACACATTCCCACATAACACTCACATCCAACACTGACCAAAGGGGGGGGGGGGTCACCCCAAATCGACTATACGACTGCTTGTGCCCGACCCCCGGCCCCGGCCCCAGACCAGACGCCCCCCGGACCGGGCCCCCCCAAGAGGGCGGGCCAACACGACCCGCACGAGCCACCCGGCCAGAGCCCCCCCCTCCCCCTAAATACCTAATAAACCCCCTCCCTCCCCCCACCTTACCCTTGCCATCCCTGCCCCCCGCCCCCTGGGGGGAGCAGAGGCATCAGCCCCAGACCTGGCAAGCCGCTGACTGCACACCGCAGCCCCTCGCCAAGACCCCGGACACAGTGGCCCGCACCTCCTCCAGGCCCCAGACTCCTTGCCGCCATCGGAGAACGGGGGTGTGCAGAAGACCCCGACCCTCCCTACGCCTGCTCAAATGTTGTGTTGTTGCATGTTGTTCTCAAGTGCGTTTAAAAACTGGGAGCGCCGAAGGGGATGCACGGCACAGCCCACCCCCCTTCCGGAAGGTAGCTGTTGCCAGTGCACCCCCTCCGTGTGACTGCCCAGAACCCTCAATGTCTAAGTGGGAGAGGAGGTGAAGGGAGCCGTCCGAGGTGAGGCCCACACAACATAAGCCCCCCCCCAGACGTCTTCCCCCCACCCCCCCCCCCCTACCATGGCCTATATGAGTGTGCGATGTGAAAAATGTTTGAAGTGAAAGTGTCTAAGATGCATGATAAAATTGGGGAGAGGGGCGTCACCAGAAAGTGGTAACCTCCAATAACGCCCCCCTCCCTCATGACCTACATGTGTGGCGGCGTGATGGAGCAGGCAGAGGGAGGAGTCCGGGGATGGGGAGCAAATGACTGGGAAGCCAACCCAGGGAGCCAGCTCCCCTACTGACTCCAATAGGCACCCCCGCTCCCCGAAAGCCCCACCCAGAGAAGGGGGCCTCGCCAGCGGCACCACCGTAGCCCGGGGGCCAGGGAGAGGCCGCAGGGCCCGCCAGCCAACCACCCACCAGGACCAACACCTCAACCCCCCCAGCCCACCCACCAAGCCTACTTAAACTAACTAAATAAATAAATAAATAATAATAATAATAATAATAATAATAATAAGAGGGGGGGACCCTGGCCAGCCGGCCCGCACAAGCCATCCCAAACCCCACCCCCCAGGTGAAACCCGCACCGGAAGACGACACGGACCAGGACCGGGACAGGGGGCCGGACACAAGCCCACCAGAACGTCAACCCCCCCCCCCCCCCCAACCCCCCACCCGTAGATTTAATCCCTCCCCAACACTAACGTTCAAACAACTCACCATACATTCGACAGTAGACATCCAGGCTGGGTAGGTCCCTACTCCCCCTCCTTCCCCCCTCCCCCCACTGGCAGAGTGCCTATCCAATGAAGGAGAAGAGCATCTGCCCAGAGGTGTTAATGACCATGCCCCCCTACCAGCTCAACGGGCCCCGAGGCCCCCCAGCGCACCAGAGGCCCCGTGCAGGGGCGGACACCCGGGCACGCGCCGGCCCACACCAAAAGCGGCACACCCCCCGGAACCGGGACCCCCGAGGCCCCGCCGGGGGCCCGCGCCCGAGGGCGGCGCGCCCCAGGGACCCCAGGCCCCCAGACCCACCCCGGCCCCACCCAGCGGCAGCACAGCTACCAGGTCAGTAACCCACGTCCGTCAACACGCAGCTGGCCACCCGTAGGGCTCCCAAACTCCCCCCAGATGGGGGCAACAGACCCCGGAGCCGGATCCACCAGGCGCCCTACTCCAAGTGCCCCCAGGGCCCCAGGAACCCCTCCATCCAGCCACTGCGCCCTGCAGGAAGCAACCCACCGCCCCCTATTCCACTAAGTGATGGTGTTGATCAGAGGAGCCCAAAGAGACCAATCAGATGTGGAAGCAGATGCTGTCTCTAGATTAATATGATCCAACAAAAGATCTCTATACTGATTGATACTGAGATTTTGTTTACTTTTCCAATTCATGAGGATAGTTTTCTTTGCGATGCATAAAGCAGTGAAAACCATGTAAACTATTTATTTTTTAAGAGGACTTTCCTCAAAATTACCGAGCAGGCAAACTGATGGGGAAGGTGTAATTTTACAGCTCAAGCACTTTGATAAGTCCTTACATATCTGTGTCCAGAACCTCTGGACTGGTGTGCATAACCATAACGCATGAAAATAATTATCAGGATGATTGCCTATGCAGTGTGGGCAGATATTAGATTGTGCCAACCCCATCTTGAATAATCTTTGTCCTGTGTAGTGTACTCTGTGAAGGATTTTGTATTGTATTAGTTGTAAGTTGGTGTTTCTAGTCAATTTGAAAGTTCTTAGACATATCTGAGCCCAGAAATTTTGTTCAAAGGTGCCTGATAAATCTTTTTCCCACTTCATTATAGGAAGAGATATCGAATCATCTATTTTAGTCAGTGTCCTGTATGATTTAGACAGTAGTTTGGGGGGGGGGGGGGGTTAAATCTAAGAACTCTATTATATTAGTTGGGACTTGTAAACCACCATTAATATGCTTATATTTATTTTTAATTATAGGTTTAAGTTGTTCATATTCCAAGAATTTATTTTTACTAATGCCATATTGCATATTTAGTTTAGCAAAATTGATGAACTCGGTTCCGTCAAGTAGATGTTCCAGATATTTAATACCTTTATTCTTCCAGTATGTAAAGTTTATCATTTTATTATTTTGTAGGATATCAGGGTTATTCCAGATAGGTGTACGACTGCATGGGATAAGGGATGACTTTGTCATTTTGAGGAACTCCCACCATGCTGTCAGAGTAGAACTAATGTTGATATTTTTGAAGCATGTATGCCGTTTTATATTTGAGCTTATAAACGGCAGATCTGAAATCATGATATTATTGCACATTTCCTGTTCTATATCTAACCAAGGCTCATCTAAAAGACTATTTTTTATCCATTTAGAGATGTATTGTAGCCTATTTGCTAAGTAATAGTTATGGAAGTTAGGCAGATCTAATCCTCCCCTGTCTTTAGTCTTCTGTATTGTCTTTAAGCTAATACGTGGGGGTTTATCTTTCCAAAGAAATTTAGAAATGGCAGAGTCTAGAGATTTAAACCAGTCAGATGATGGTTTATTGGGGACCATTGAAAATAAATAATTAATTCTAGGTAGGACCATCATTTTTATTGAAGCTACCCTACCCATAAGTGTGATTGGAAGCGATTTCCATCTTTCAAGGTCCTCTTCTATCCTGTTTAAAAGTGGGGCATGGTTAAGTTTAAGTAAATCTGTTAATTTATTCGACACAGTAATACCTAAATATTTAATATTTCCTGATTGCATTTGTAAATTTAGGGAGTTTTCGAGAGAGCAATTAATTGACAGTACCGTAGATTTAGACCAGTTTAACGAGTAATCTGATACTTTAGAGAAAGATTCTAGTATTGCAATTACTTGTAAAAGAGAATTATTTGAATGCTGGAGATAAAGTAATACATCATCCGCGTACAGACTAATCTTGTGCTCTATTTTCATGCATTTTATACCTTTTACAGCTTTTGTTTGCCTGATTGTTGCTGCTAGAGGTTCTATAAAGATGGCAAAAAGTGATGGAGAAAGAGGGCATCCTTGCCTGGTGCCCCTCTGTAGACAAAAACTGGAAGATATTTGATTATTTGTCCTGACACAGGCTGTTGGAGAATTGTATAGAATTTTTAACCAGTTTATGAATAAATCGCCAAAACCGAATTTATGAAGAGTAGCGAATAAAAATTTCCAATTTACTCTATCAAATGCTTTTTCTGCGTCTAAAGACAATATATTGGTTTTAATGTTTTTACTGTAGGAATAATCAATTAAATTAAGTAATCGGCGTGTATTTGTGGATGACTGCCTTCCTCTGATGAAACCAGTTTGATCTGGATGTATTATGAGAGGAGTTACTTTGTCTAATCTTTTTGCTAAGGATTTACAGATTATCTTAATATCCACATTAATTAAGGATATGGGACGATAACTAGTGGGCAACACAGGATCTTTGTCTGGCTTGAGCAGAAGGCTGATGGTGGCAGAGTTCATATTAGCTGGAAATCTACCTTTTTCCTGTATTTCCTGCAACATTCTGTGGAACGTTGGGGCTAGAATATTCCAGAACTCTTTATAAAACTCAGTGGGGAATCCATCTGGACCTGGAGCCTTTTTATTAGGCATGCTTTTAAGAGCTTCCTGGGTTTCAGCTGTTGTCAGCGGGGAATCCAGTGTCATTCTTTGGTTATCTGATAATTTAGGAAGTGTAATTTTATCCAGAAATTGCTTAATATCCTTCTCTGATGGATTTATCTGTGGTGTGTATAAAGATTTGTAGAAATCGCGGAAGGTATTATTTATACACTCTGGTTCACTTACTGTAGCAGATACTGTTTTAACAGCACCAACAAAGAGTTGAAAACATTAACAGGATGTACCACTCTGTTCTTTTCTAGCATCAGTGACACTCTGGGTGCAAAAAGTAATGGAACGGTTTTACTTTGTTTTTTAACGTTAAGCTCTATTTTTGTTACAGTTAATATTTGATTTTTATGTCTTGTTTTTACAGTTCAGTCGAGCAGAGGAGGACAATCTGTTTTTTAAGAGGGTTTAAAGCACTGAGCTATATTATACACTGGAGTGCTGATTTTGCAGAAAAACTGAAGTCACTGGCCGCCATCTTGCTACTCCCTACTCTCACAGAATCCCACAGGATTTGGTTGCAACAACAAGCAGTTTTCTGGCTGAGTGAAAACGTTTCACAGGTAATTCTACAGTCAGTGCATGTACTAACACTATCAACTACTAGGAAATTAGGTGCTGAAATATTTTACATGTTATTCATATTAAATATATATATATATATATATATATATATATATATATATATATATATATATATATATATATATATATATATATATATATATATGTATATATAAGTATGTGTATATGTATATATATGTATACATATATGTAAATATATGTATACATATATGTAAATATATGTTCTTGTATATTGTTCTTTATATATTTATAAATGTTATATATATATTTAAATAAATAAAATGCTAAATATTTCAGCACATGTCTTTCTCATTACTTGATAGTTTTAGAACATAACATAAAAGTATATGGCATTTGACATTTTAAAAGTTTTAAGACCCCCCTGAACATGAGAAAATCCTCGTTATTCGTTGCTGTAGCACACATATTCCCTAGTTACTGGGGGGAAATAGGGAGTACCAATATGGCGGCCGGTGGCTTCAAAGCGACTCGTTCTAACAGTGGGCGATTAGCACTCTAGTCTATAATATAGCTCAGGGGTTTAAACCAAAAACAAATATTAACAATCAGTGAAGAACTCAAATAACTAAACTTTGAAGTATACTGTGTTTACAGGTCTGAAGCATAAAGCACATAAATTCAGAAACATCATACTTTGGGAAGTCCAAGAAATAATAAAAATTGAACTGTATAGTTGTGTATGACGCTGTTTTCAAAATGTTAATGTACAGTTTTAGAAACATCTTCACATTTATGACAGACATCACTATTAGAGTCTTTGAGAAGTGAAAGAGAAGCAAATGTACATCGGTTCCGCAATGTAATTTTCAACATTGTTAGGAGCAGATCTTTATTATGCCTTTTGCCTTGATGAATATAGCATTTACCTTCTAGGATAATTATATTGCCAGTTTAACAAATTTCATTGTCATTTTCATAAAGCATTTGCTGTAAGTTCAACTGTGTAATTTTATCCCTTTTTAATTTCTAGCCAGTTCTGAAATTCTTGTCAAAATACCTTTATTACTGTTCCAATGTTTTGTCTTCCAAAGAATAAAAGACACCTGAAATTTAATCTCTTTTTCAGCATTGCAGCAGCAGGAGCAGTAACCATCCAAAATTTTGAATTTTGAGTCAACTGTGTTAGTCCTCCTTTATTATACTCCTTAACAAGTTGTGATTTAGAATGAAAGTTAGATGTGGAAAAGGTGACACACTCTATCCTTTTCCGGCTGGAAAAAAAGTGCCTCCTCCGGGTTGGGGAGGATGTGCTGCCCCTAGTGGAGGAGTTCAAGTATCTTGGGGTCTTGTTTACGAATAAAGGGAAGATGGAGCGGGAGATGGACAGGCGGATTGGTGCAGCGTCTGCTGTGAAGCGGGCGCTGTACCGGTCCGTTGTGGTGAAGAGAGAGCTGAGCCAAAAGGCGAATCTCTCGATTTACCGGTCAATCTACGTTCCTACCAGTGGCGACTGGTGAAAAAAAATCTTGGTGGGGCTGGCCAATAGATTTCCCTGCCTAACCCAGTACATGCATTTAAATTAAAAGTCGGAAAATTACTACGATTCCACAATAAGCATTTAATTAATAAAAAATTAAGTTGTATTTACCGGACATGAAGTGTAGACTGCAAATTCTGTCGTAGTATGATCGCTCCCACAGTCCATTGGGATTGTCTGCCTGCGTCCTTTTCATTGAAATTATCCATTTCTTTCTTCTTTCTTCGGTAAACGACAGAAACTTACATCCAACGATTTGAAATTCCCCTGTGTGCAACCGGGAGCACAGCAAGTCGTAGGCATTGTTTAGATTCCGAAAATAAACTAAAAGTACGCTCTAATTCACCCGTTTTGTCACGCTGGTAAGCGAAAACAGAACTGTTTATACCGACCACCGTTACCAGGATGTAGTGCATGACGTCATGCGTGAAGTGCACCTATCACTGTGCAGCTAGGGCTACTACTCCAGGAGCCCCAAAGCCATTCATTTTGGCGATGCTGATTGGCCAAATATTTATAAATCTTCCCTAGCAACAGTATACGATTGGTTATTTCGCTACACTTGTAGGGCTCCTTGAGTGACAGCCCCACAAGTGTAGAAGAAGAGAAATGATACGTTCTGTTGGTGGAAATGCACTGTTAAATGAGACTCAATTAGTAGAAGTGTTTTAATAATTCTTATTACATGTAGCCACGTACTATTAAGTAAAAACTGACATTAATAATACTTTTAAAATCTATATATATTTTGACTTTCCCCTCCACATCTAGGGAGGGCAGCCCCCGAGCGCCCCCTATGGGCCAGCCGCCACTGGTTCCTACCCTCATCTATGGCCACGAGCTTTGGGTCGTGACCGAAAGAACGAGATCCCGGATACAAGCGGCTGAAATGAGTTTTCTCCGTAGTGTGTCTGGGCTCTCCCTTAGAGATAGGGTGAGGAGCTCAGTCATCCGGGGAGGACTCAGAGTAGAGCCGCTGCTCCTCCACGTCCAGAGGAGCCAGTTGAGGTGGCTCGGGCATCTGGTCAGGATGCCTCCTGGACGCCTCCCTGGTGAGGTGTTCCGGGCACGTCCCACCGGGAGGAGGCCCAGGGGAAGACCCAGGACACGCTGGAGGGACTATGTCTCCCGGCTGGCCTGGGAACGCCTTGGGATTCCTCCTGAGGAGCTGGCCCAAGTGGCCGGGGAGAGGGACGTCTAGGCCTCCCTACTGAAGCTGCTACCCCCGCGACCCGACCCCGGATAAGAGGAAGAAGACGGACGGACGGATGGATGGATGGATGGATGGATGGATGGATGGATGGATGGCTTTTAGTTTAATCTGCTTCACAACAAACTGGAGTGTGTGTAATCCCTTTCTTTTTTCTACTGTTATATTGAGCTTGACACATAATACACTTTTCTTTTCAATCAATACATTTTGTTTAAGTTCACGTGAGTCCAATATTTTCTTTGCAATTTCAATAACTTTTTGTTTCAACCTAAACTTAAACCAGTTCCATTTATTTACATCGGACTACTATTGGTATCAAGACATTCATTTTACCTTTGTACAAAATGTATGACAATAAAATAAGACAACGGTCAGAAATAGGGGTTTGTTAAATATCATACTTTAAAGCTAGATTAGTTGCACCTTCCTATCAGCTGGACTGAACCATGCAAACTTTATTTTGTTAGGGTTTGTCATCCTCCAGTAATCTATAAGGTTGTTAGATAAACAATAATAATTAATGTCATTGTAGACTGGCTGTTAACCTTTGGAAGGCTTCTGGTCAGGCCAGGAATTAGGAGTTAAGTTAAAATTGTCTCGTCTTTTTGTTCTCCTTCTCTAGCAGCTCGATCAGTTTGAGATTCCACCGTCTTCAGCAACGCTCAGCCTCCCAGCACCTTTCTCTTCTGTCAGCATTTCAACTTGGTCTTAAGTTGTTTTATTAATTCCTTCTTTCACTGCTTTTTATTGGTTTGAATGAACCGTTCAAAGTTCTCTACATCTTGTGAAACACATCCAGTCTTTCTTCAGCTCTTACAGAAGGTAAATAGCATCTAGACGTTCCATGCTAACGTCTCTTGTTTCATCTTTAGTTTCTCTGTATTGGGACTTAATAGCAGAGTGGGGTCAATCTTAGATCTGGCCTTTTGCATTTTCATCCCTTCAACTTTGACAAAGTCATCAAAACATGCCTCACGTCACCCTGCCTCGTTGTAGCCGTGGTCAGTGATGGCAGCTTGTAACTGAGGGTTAGCAATTCTTACGGAGTCCAATATATTAGTATTTCATTTCACAATAGAACTCAAAATAGCCTCTTAAGAATATCTCCAAAACTTATAATCACTGACGACCTGGAGGCAGACCTCGGTGTGGCATGATGTCTGCCAGGCAGCCTGAAGGCCTTCCTCTACTGGTTCTCAGACGAGTGTCTCAGTGGACCGTCTAGATGAAGAGGACCTTTGAAGGACAGCAAAATAATCTCCACATATGTCTCTGTATGTGTAGATTTTCAGAATGGGTGGGTAAGATTGTGTTTTCATGGATTGCATCCAATATTTATTTGTGGTGAGGCTTTTGATTTTATTTAAAAACTGACTTTTTAACTATTTCTAGTTGGTCTTTTCAGTTTTTGATGGGTTCATGTTTGTGCTGCTGAGAGACCGAAATTGTCCCTCAGGGCCAATTAAAGTTTTATTGAATTGAAATTGAACATCAATGATCAACGAGCCACTGCTGCACTGAGAGTTTATTTCATACGCAGGAAAAAGAAGTCCAATGTCTAAAAGTTGAAGGTAGATTTTTATGGTTTATTTATTTACTTTAGCAAACAACAGACAAAGATCAGTTTTTGTTTCCTGCAGCTTCTTCTGCTCTGGAAAAAAAACCATAGACCCACCCCAGTGCATTCTGGTCCTAAACAGTCCCTTTACTCATAGAAATGCCCCCACAGTTCTTCCTGACTGACAAAATCTAAACATTTCAATAATTATTAACCTACAAATAAATTTGATTAATAACCCAAAATATAAAGTAACCCAAGAACTAACTTTAGATTAAAAGTAGTTCAGAATAAAAAGCTCCAAGATTCTGTTTAAAATCACTGAGTTTCAATCATATCATCAAGGTTTCATCTGGACTTTGTGTTCTTCATGCTGAGAACATCAGAGCTGCTGTTTGCTCACTGAGATCTTCATCGGTAGGATTTTAACTTTCCCCCCAGTGAAGAAGCATGGAAACATCTTGTCAGTGAAGGTGTGTGTGAAGGTGTGTATGTGTGAGTTAGTGTCCAGATCAGAGAAGGACAGCTTTCCTCTGTCCCAGTCCAGATTCACTCTGATCCTCTGGAGATTCTTCTGGACTGAGAGATCCATGAAAGGAGCTGGAGGAAACAGTGCTGAGTATTTACCTTCATAGAACCATAGAACCAACCTTCCAGACTTTATGATTCCCTTCCTCTGGACAGACTCTGGTATCACACCAAGCATCCAGCCTTCACCGTCTCCAACATCAACATCCCAGCTGTGGTTCCCTGAGTTGAAGCCCTCAGAACTCAGGACAGAATAACTCCATGATCCAAACCTCTCTGGATTATCAGGAAGCTGCTGTTTCTCTCCTAAAGTCAAACTGGTCAGATCTTCAGACAGGATGAGTTCTGAACCAGCGGTGTTTGGGTCCAGGATGAGAGGAGTGTAGGAGACCATGTTCTCCATGTTGCTCCAGATGTTGAAGGCCAGGTTGCCCAGATGTTTGGCCTGGTCTATCAGAGCTCCTGAGGGCAGCTGTGGATCCTCCAGCAGGGGGCAGCACTGGACTCTTTCCACTGCAGCCTTGTAGTTGTGCAGGAATGAGACGTCTTCAGCTCTCAGCTCCTCCTCTGTGGCTCTGACTGTGTCTGAAAGAGCTGCTATCTCTCTGCTCAGAGCCTCCATCTTCTCCTTCATCATCCCACTCTTCTGCTCCTCTTCCTCCTTCAGTGCAGCCAGCCTGGCCTCCTCTTCCTCTGCTAGAAACTGATGAAGCTTCTTAAACTGCTCCTTAATCAGCCTCTCTGTGTGTCGGGCCTGGACCTTCATGTGTTCTGCTGTCTGATCAAACTCCTCTAGAACTTTCTTCCTGAGCTCCAGGTTCTTCTTTAAAGGTTCCAGAGTTTCCTGAAGGTTCTTCTTGTGATCCTCAGCAGCTTCATCCATGGGTCTGAATTTGTGGTTGATGTGTTTTTTTGAATCTTTGCAGATGAGACACACTGGCTGCTGATGGTCCAGACAGAAGAGTTTGAGTTTTTCAGAGTGCAGACTGCAGAGATCCTCTGAAGCTCTCTGGTCTCTCTGCTGTAGGAAGGTCTCACACAGGTTCTTCAGAGCCAGATCTAAAGGTGGTTCATCCTTAGAAGATCTTCTCTTACAAACTGGACACTCTTGTGCTGCTTTCTCTCTCCACCAGTTCTTCAGACACTCCTTACAGAAGCTGTGGCTACATGACAGAAGAACCGGATCCTGAAAGACGTCCTGACAGACCGGACAGCAGAGATCCTCCTCTAATCTGGAAGCCATTTAGTCTCTGAGTGAAGCTGAAAACACAGCAGACAGATCGTTAAACCAGGAAGTCAGTTTCCCTCCTGCAGAAACTTTCTTCTCTTACTTTCACTTTGATTTTCTTGTCTTTCCACCTGCAGCAGTCTGTGTTTCAGCGTCTCGGTCCCTCAGCTCTCTCTGTTCTCCTCGTTCACTGTTAGTCTGCCCTGAGTAGCTGATGAAGGTGATGATGAAGGTGATCCTCACGGTGGATTCTCCATTAATCTCTGACACTTTCTGAACTGTTTCCTGTTTTTTTTACAGGGTTCCTGTTAGTAACCAGTCTATATGGCGCCC
This sequence comes from Fundulus heteroclitus, assembly GCF_011125445.2. NCBI lineage: Eukaryota > Metazoa > Chordata > Actinopteri > Cyprinodontiformes > Fundulidae > Fundulus > Fundulus heteroclitus. Next base: position 2,522,031 of record NC_046380.1, on the reverse strand, counting down.
TCTAGAGGAGTTATGTGTGTCTGCAGTTTTAGAAAAGCTCTGCAGCTGATCAGCTTTTTTTGATATTTCAGTTTATTTAAGTCTAAGTGAAGGTGGTGTTGAGGGAAGTCTTGCTCTGGGAGATTGCTGTGGTCGGTCTTTAGCTCCTCCAACCAGTTATCGGTCTCAGGTGATGCCTCCTTCTCTCTGATGCTCCTCCAGTACCGTTCAGGTTCAGCTCTGTCAGTGTCTAGTTTCCTGTTATTATCCTGCTACTTTCCTGCCTGTATCTTTTTAGGCGGGTTTTATGTAAAGCAAATAATAAAAATAAAATTGTGCGGGGTTTTTACATCTACAAAATTCCAAGCCTCTACATCAGCAGCTAGATGATCTGCGCTGATTGGCTGTTAATGGCAGGTATAGAGAGGCGGAGTCCCAGGTGAAGTGATGAGCCGCAGCAGGTGTGGCAGATTAAGATGAACGGAGCAGAACGTGAGGATAAGACAGTCAGAGAGTCATTGTTGTTCAATAATTGAACAGAAAATATTCACATCAATCCTTCAATGAATGAACAAGGACAACCAACTCTGGACGGTCTCACATTATCCAGCAGAACGTAAACATAACGAGAGCAATTCCAGCATTTTGATTGGACGATCCGAGCTTGGGGCCAGAAGATTTGTGCCACACGGCTGTATATTTAGAGCATGTTGGGCATAAGAACTGAGATTTCAGATGTTCGTTATTTAAACAAACATTGGTGGACCGGCCCCAACATCAAGGCTCCTCCAGACGATTTAACCTACTGAGCTTTTCAGTTTTCTGGCAGACTTAGATATATAGAAACAACTGTTTACAACAGACCTTTATTCTGTTATATTGACCAGGCTGTGGTCACCCCAGTATGTGGTGAATAATGTGGTGTTTCTATTGCAGACCTCTTCACCATATTTAATCTAAAAGGCACAGTTTACAGCTTCAGTACTGGGTTCTCATAAACAACTTGACGGCAGATTTCCGGACGCCACAGAGAGCCCTGTTCATTCCTCACACAGACATTATGTAGGACCTATTGCGTTACACCCAATCAGGGCACAGTATGATATCAGTGTTCCATTCATCACATTGGTGGAGAAGATCATGCTCTAATGCAGACGTGTCCTAACTGACACGTTTTCCCCCAATCAGCCATTCTGTCCAGTCTAAGCATGTCAGGCTCTTTGTCTCCAGAGTCCGTTTATCTGTAATTTCCATGGAAACTGATATAGCAGTCCAGTCTCTATAATCTCATAATCTCTAACAATTGGTAAGGGAATTTGTCTTTGTTAGAGAAATATGAATGTAATCATTTTATTTTCATTAAGTTACAGGAATTTGGTCTGTTTCAATAGCTGGTTTGCAGGAATGTTCTGCTGATTTAACTTTAGACAGAGGAGAACAACTGGTTCTCCCAGATAAGGAATGTCTTGCCTTATCCAGCAGTGCATCTCGCAGGTGACTGATCACTAACCCCAATAAACCCGCAGCCCTCTTTCTATACCGACTCACATGTAACCTCCTGAACCTTCATTGATGTCTGATAATAAAGGCAGAGGAGAGAAATGTCCCGTCGGGAGTAGTGCAGACATTCAAGGGAAAATGATTCTCCGTCTGGCGCTTTTCCTTCTTCTCTGCAGAAAAGTCTAAACTTGTGTTTGTGTGGTTTTCTTTGTATGATAATACAAAGATAGACTGATAGGGTTATTATAAATAACCCTATCAGTCTTTTTCCACAATATTACTCTATGAAAAACAATCATGTCTGACTGATTATTGTGAACATAGAGCTCCAGAGAGACATCTGGTGGAGCCCGGCCTCTCAGGGATGCCACAGGTAAGGCAAGGCAAGGCAAATTTATTTATATAGCACAATTCAGTACAAGACAATACAAAGTGCTTTACATGATTAAGATATAGCAAAATAATAAAATGTAGATAGAAAATAGAATAAAAGCAAGTAGGGATAGAATGTAGTAACAAAAAAGAACATTAAAAACAGTAAAACTGTTTAACTAGAACAGTCAAAGGCAATTTTAAACAGATGTGGTTTTAATCTTGATTTAAAAGAACTCAGGCTTTCCGCACTTTTACAGTTTTCTGGAAGTTTGTTCCAGATAAGCGGAGCATAGGAACTAAATGCTGCTTCTCCAGGTAACGGTCTCCATCCCAAACACACCTGAAAACTCAGACTCTGAAGGAACTGGTCTCACCTGGAGTACTTCTTTTAGCAAACACCTGTCTGGAAGACATGGTCTCCATCTGAATACCCTTATAGAGCCACTTCCTCACTGACTGTCCGAATGGTGCAGTCAGTGAGGAAGGAGCCTGAAATGCTCCCTCCTGTGGCTGGGTTTGCCTAGGAACACAGCAACGTCCATTACCAGCGCCAAGAAGCCTTTAGGTATCCCACAATCCATTGCGTGACATGACATATCAGCACAGCTCAACTCACAGAAATTAATTAACATGTCTGGAGATAAATGAGCGGCACTTTGTAGTTCATGTCCAGAAGGCTGTAGGCCCGGATCTGACTCCATCCTCCATGTTTCCGTCACGTAATGACGTCAGAGATAAAGGATGTCCGAATTCACCGCAGCAGTCTGAAGCTTCTTTCCTCCCATGATAGAGTTTTTACTGTTGACCCAGTGAAAGGGAACAGGAACAGGAGCTAGAATCTGTTTTTAACAGAGCCCGTTTGGGCCTGAAAGCCCCGGGAATGCCTAAAAGATGGAATTACCTGATCTGAAATGATTCAGGGCAGAATAATCCTGACATTCAGCTCTAGTTTAGGGGAAGTCTACCCCATCACCCTCATTCAGTTTTATTTATATAGGACCAGTTCATGAAACATGTCATCTCAAGGCACTTTCCAAAGTCAAATTAAATCAGATTATACAGATTGGTCAAAAAGAAAATCCTATATAAGGGAACCAGTTGATCAGGCAACTGTTAAATAACAAACAAAAACAAAAAAAAAACTGATGTAATTTGTATTTAAGGGAGGACAGCTAATAAAAAAAAAATTACCAGTATTAATTTTATTTTTTCAAAATTCCAACACTAGTGAAGTTAACATGTTGAATTTTAAAATCATCTGAACTACTCCAGTGTTTAAGAACAAATTTATGCTACAATATATGGAGTCAGAAAAGGGTCAAAATTATTTAAATAATTTTGACCCTTTTCTGACTCCATACATTTTGCTCCCATTGAAAAAAGGGGGATTAGTAACAGGCTGTGTAGGAACCTTTGTACCTGACTGTAACTGGGGGGGGGGGGAAGTTAAATAAATGTTCCAGGTTGAACACGGCTGTGCTCCGTTTGTCTAAAAAAGGTTTTTATGAATCTCTCAGATAACAGAACAAATTTTCCCAGAAAGTCCTGGAGACCATCTCTGTCAGCAGCATTTATTCACCACTAAGAAGCTAAAAGTCTATTATCTGCAAAAAGAATCACAAACCAACAGTTTTATTTCAAATTTCAATGGCTTTATTTTTATGTATATAGATTTGTATATATTTATATATATTATATATATATATATATTTATGTAACAACTTGTTCTCAGTTGCTTGATTATCATCTTTTGTTCAAACGACATGACACTAAGACCAGGGCATTCCACATGATCGTATCTTACAAAAGAGTAAAGAAAAACCAGGAGTGCGTTCACACACACACATCCGGGAGCGTGCACGTGTCGCGCTTCTGTCTGTACAGAGAGCTGAAGGTCACAGAACCAATGAGATGAGCCGACAGGGAGGAAGAGGAGCAGAGGAAGAGGAGGAGAAAGGGACCAGTCTGTTGCATAGATCAAAGCAAACAGGACGACGAGACGAACAGACGGGATGCGAGTGAAGGAGGGAGGACACACACACACACACACACACACACACAGGGGGAAGCACAGGACGTCTGGTCCCAAAACGATCCAAACCACGGCCCAGAACCAGAACCGAGCCCAAACACGGAGGCCTCTGCAGCAGCAGGCCGCAGGCAGATGGTGGCGCTGCAGAGCAGCTAATGTGGATGGTGTGATCAGATGAAAGAAGCTTTGAATGAAACAGTCTGAGCCAACATGAAGCAGGACATACAAGCTTTTATTTTCCAAAGGACATTTATTTCTGACTGGATCAGCTTTAATTTACCAACAATATATATAATAAAGCCCTAATAATAATAATAATTTCATTGGCATCTTAACTTGGAGCATTTGCTGAGCTTTTCCCCCTTTTCCAGGACGCCTGGGAGCTTCAGAGGTTTAAACATTCACACCAACTAAAACAAAAACCTGAACCTTTTCAAATGTTCTGGACAGACGGGACACGCTGCCTTCACGGCCCAAACCGTTTTACTGCTGGAGAGAAACCGGCTGCCGTTTAAACCGGTGTCACACCGGATTCTGGAGCGTGTCAGGATCCGGTGTGACACCTGAAGCAAGACGAACCGGTTCGGATCCCCAATCATGAGAACTTTCCTGACAGAAAAAGGTTCTGAGAAGTTCTGGACCAATCTATTAGACCCGATTAACACATTAAGCACCAATCAGCAGATAATTTGATTAATTAGACTCTAATTTGACTGAATGTAACGCGGTTCTGTTGCTGGGACTGTTTGGACCCGGATCCAGATGGTTTTGCGGTGAGATGAAGCCGTGATGCGTTCAGGGCCGGTCTGTAAACCTGAGGGCTGTGATGGGGGTGATGGGAGCGGTGAAACATGGCTGTGTGTGTGTGTGTGTGTTGGCGTGGAAACGGGTCAACATTCGGGATGTTTCACTCCGTACTAAAACATGCAGAACACAGAACATTGAACACGGATACCGAACAGCTGCAGGTTCTTTTTTCTGGCTTTTTTTTTTTTTTTTTTTTTGTTTGTTGGGTTTTTTTCTGGCTACACAGAACACGACGGAACCAGTCGCACCAGGTCGGACATATTGCTTTAAACCACCAAAGTCTGTATATATGTCATGCATGCCACATAGATGATATCATGTTTATACAAAAATAACACCAACGCCTATAACTGGCTATCATAGTAATTACAGAAACTAAAACTTTCAGTCTTTTTTTTTTTTTTTTTTTTGCAACAAAGTCCAAACAGAGAACCGGATTTTTCTGCCTTAATATTTACGTCTGATATATATTCACACATACATATCAAAGATAAATATATGAGGAATGTAAAGATGTGACGGTCCAGTTGGTTCTGCAGAGGATGATGGGAAACTGAGGCTAAAGTCTGGTGCCGGGTCATCGGGGCGCTGCGGCGCCACGGTGAGGCTACGGCAAGCGCAGAGGGACAATCCTGGGGGGGGGGGGGGGGCGACTTTGGCAGAACAATCTTAAAGCTATGCTGGGTGACGATTGGCTGATTGCCCCCTCTCCCACTTCCTGTTTCGCCTCGTTGGTTGAGCGACATTATTTACAGCGGCGCCGCCTGCTGGTCGGGTGCAGGAGCTCAGCAGGAAGAGGAAGTGATGTCAGAGGGCTGGAACAGCCCCGCCCTTCAGAAGGCAGCGGCACCTCGTGTCCCGCTCCAGGCTCCGGGTCCAGGCCTCCTTTAGTCAGAATCTAAAGGAGGAACCGGGTTTGCTGAATTAGTCTGAGTCCTGGAGGAGGTTCTGGACCTGGCCCAACCCGGTTCTCATCCCCTGTGACAGGAGGAAGGTTTCATTTCCTGTAAAAGGATAATCTGGAGTTCTGTACTTGGGTTCTGATTCCCGCCACAGAGGGGGGGCAGCTGGGAGGTCCGTCTGGACGCCGTCAATCATGTCCGAGTCGTGATGAGACTAAAAGGGTTCTGTTGGGCCCAGAACTCTTCGACAGGCCCAGAACCAAGCGTTTGAAATGTGATCGGGTCTAAATGCTAACCTCAGGCGTTGGTCATCGGGTCCAGCTCTGATCCGGAGTCCCACAGAGACCGTAAGCAGACCACTGACCCAGCTGGGGGGGGGGGGGGTTCTGTTTGAGGAACCGCCGGCGGGTTCTGGACGTGAGACGGAGCCTGGAGCCGAACACAATATGACCCAGTGAACAAACGACAACATTCCTGTTTGATGTCGGATCCGTTTACGCGTTAAAGGAACCAAACCGGAGCCAGAGGGGCTGATGGGAAGTGAACAGCCAACAGGAAGTCAGTGAACAGCCAACAGGAAGTCAGTGAACAGCCAACAGGAAGTCAGTGAACAGCCAACAGGAAGTAAACAAGTCACTGCAGGTCTGGGAGCCCTAACGTCAGGTGACACGTGGCAGAGTTAGCTGTAAAAACAGAGTCCACGGCAGATTCAGGTTCTGGACGCTCACCAAACTCCTCAGCCTGTACACAGATTCATACGTCTGCAAAATATTAAAAAGTACTTAATATAAAAATACAGAAGAATCGTAAAAAATGAACAAAACATAGATTTTTATATGAACACCATGCAAGAAAGGTTTCCTACTCAGTTAAAGATCGAGGAAAGGAAGGGATGGGGGGGGGGGGGGGGGGGGGTCAAAGCGCTTCTCATGTAAACATCGGAGAGGTCCTTCAAACGTGGTTCGGCAGTGACAACTGAAGCGTTTCTCCTCTTTTTGGTCGTGTTGGGGGGGCCGGGGGCCGGGGGCCGGCGGGGGCCTCAGGGACGATGACAGAAAACAACATCCTAGAAAATATGGCTCTGAGTACTTAGAAAAATCTGGTTGGGGGGGGGGGGGGGGGGGTGTTAACCGAGTCATGGAAAATATGGCAGTAGTAGCGCGTGGCGCCGCTGGGAGGCCGGCGGCGGCCTGAAGGGACGCGGCGCCCAGCGGAGCGGCGGGGACACAGTGGATTCAACTCTACAGGCCGACTGGTGACATCATCAGTCTCCCATAAACCTCGGCGCGGTCTCCACGGCGACGCCCGTCCCACGCGGCGCAGCGGCGTCACCGGCGCCGCCGCTGGCCGCGTGATGTCACTGACAGCTCAGACAAACGGGGGAGGAGAAACGACGGCAGACGATCCAGGAGCGGCTGGCTGCAGACCGGACCGGACCGGACCGGACCCCCCCCCCCGCTCCAGAACCTCAAGCCTTCATTCAGAAACGGATCCGGATGTCTGCAGCCAGACGCTCGCCAGACTCTGTTCACGGCTCCACTTCCTGTTCGCTGGAGCGAGCCGGCGCCGACAGAACCGGCGCGCCGTGTCCGTCTGGGGCGATGGGAGGAGACGAAGGAGGCGGAGCCAGAACCTCTGTTGGGGGGGGGGGGGGGGGGGGGGGGGGGGGGGGGGGGGGGGGCAGTTAGTGTTTAATGGGCTGTAGTGAAGAGGCCAGCGGCCCGTTTCGACCATCAGGGTCGGCCTGACGGTTCCTTCATGTGATTGGTGGGACAGACAGGAAGTGGGCGGAGCTCTGAACAGAGACGGTTTCCCAAGCAGTTCAACTCATCATGCGACTCGACAACAATTAATCAAACATGCATCGGCTTTACACGAGCGGACCGGGTCAGAGGGGAGCAGAACCCGGCCGGGTGGAACGATGGTCGGACAGCGAGTCCTGCCTGGACAGCGCGCCGGCGTGTCTTCCCACAATGCACCACAGCATGCAGAGGCGAAAACAGGAGGAGCGTTTGAACCGGCGGACTCTTCCTGGCGAGGAGGCTCCGCCCCCCGGCGGCGCTGATGGAGGAGCAGACGGAGCAACGTCAGGATGGAGACGGCGTGGGCATGGGGGTGACGGGGTGAGTCCCCTCCTCGGGGTGACAATCAGCTGGTGGGTGACTGGAGGTGATGAAGAGGAGGGGGAGGAGGAGGAGGAGCGCCGATGGAGAACTTGCTGGATCAGGGGAGGGCCTCGATCTCGTCGCTGTCCTCTCCCCCCTCCTCTGTGATGCTGCTGATCCGAGCCGCCTCCTCCTCAGACTGCGGCACAAACTCAGGGTGGGCCATGAAGCTATGGATGGAGCTACGGGAATGTGGACTCTCCATGTCATAGACGGAGCTGCGGAACGCGTTCACCACCTTAATCTGAAACAGAGAGAGAGGAGGGGGGGTCAGCAGCGGCCAGAGCTGCAGGGTCTCCACCAACAACAACACGTCAACAGGCAGCGGGGCTGATGGGAGATGTGTGGTGGTGGGGGGGGGGGGGGGGGGGGGGGGGGGGGGGTCCGGTTCAAAACCACAGAACACAACAATTCACACAACAAAGGAACGATGGAGGAAAACTGCTCGTGGTGATGTGTGAGGCCTCGTGTTTTAAATACTTACTGAGGACCGCGTTCATGTCCTCTCCCTACATAACCGGCCCTAACTGGCTCCTCAGTCCTAAACCCACCCTAGCCTAGAATAAAAGCACCAGTAAAACGTACAAAAAAACTGATTACATACACAAAGACACGGCGTCACTGAGGGAAACCTTCCAGCCTCAGCGTCGGATAAACGAGCCGATCTCCAGCTGCTGCGGACCTTTAGGACATGACGCTAACTACCAGCTAGCTCCTGCTGCCTGTGAGCAGTACACGTGCACCGCTGCTGCAGAACCGACAACCTACTACCTAAATGTCACCCAATGAAAATGTTGCTTAATCTCATTCAACACTATGCAAATGCTCTGTCCGCGCTGATGAAGATTTAACTTAGCACGCTGGATACTTGAAACTGGAACCGTGGCTAAACATTGTCTGGCCACTAAGGAACCTTCATAAAACATAGAAACAACAACAACCAGCCTTAATTATGGCAGAAAAATTAATTTAATTAAAATACAAGGCTGTGATATTACAACAAAATGAATGCACCCCGTCCAGAAGTAGCAACGGTTTCTCAATGGTTACCCCAACACAAATTAATCCAGCAATAGAACCTCATAAAATGGTTTTCAACATGTCAGCATTGATGCCAACAGTGATGCAGCTATTTTAACTCAGAGCATAAGAACGCCCACATAGAGAGATTAAGAGGTCCGAACCAGAACCAAGACACGCCGACCAGTTCTGAACTGGATTCAGAATCTTCCTGCTGTCTTTCTTTGTTTGTTCATTTTCCTGCAGTTTAAAATCCCTCCTGGCTAAAACAGTGAAGCCTCCACTCATCCTGATCAGGATCATCTGATTCATCAGAAACATGGAGGCCGAGGCAAATCCCGACTAATATCCGGTTATTTTCCGGGTCAACGGACAGTCGGACCTCTGAGCAGTCACACTTCCACCTAAACTGGTTTTATATTCACCGTAAATAAACTTCTCAGAGATTTAAACCTGAAACCATTTTGTTTTTCCTGTCTGGAGCACAAACTACCGGCAGTTTGTAACCTGATAATCAGAAATCAGACCAGCAGAGTTCCTGACGTTTCCCCGTTCGGTTCCTAATCCGGTTCTGTCCTCTGATGAAGCCAGTGAGGCTGCAGCTGATCGCCCTGATTTACACGCACCAGCAAACACTCATTATAATTAATAACCTGCAGTTCAAAGCTGCGCTGCAGAACCACAGGGGAGCTGCAGCCCAGGACACGGAGTTTAAACGCTGGTGGCACAGATTTAAACCGTCGTCATCTCAGGGCCAAACACGCAGCAACTACACAGATTTATGGACTCGTTTAGCTCCAACAATCAACCAATCAGAAGCCTTCCTGTCTTCTTCTCCAGGTGGTTACGTGCTGAAGGGTCCAGAGCATGCAGGCCGACTGAGACGAGGAGGAGGCAGAAAGTGAGAGATGAAGATGAAGCAGAGGAAACAGAGGCGGTCTGCATGTCCTCTGACCGCAGCAGCAACCCGGCAGGTCAGACATGTTGGACAGGTGTCATCCTGCATCACTAAAGAAAAGGGAAGTAAACTTTACTGGAAATGAGAGGATTTGTCCTCGATTAGAGCAGCAAATACGATTATCTGAGTGTTTTGACCCCTAAAATCAGATAATTAACGATTCACTTGGAATAAGATGAAGAGTTGTTCCTACTTTAAATGCTAAAATCTTATTTCACTGGCAGATCACCTTATTTACCGTCTCACATCAAGGACAAATACACCAATTTCAAGAAACTTTTACTTGCTTCTAGTTCCCTTCCAAAAAAAGGTCAAAAACAAAGCAACTGGACTTGTTTTACGTAGTTGAACTACGTAAAACAAGTCCAGTTGCTTTGTTTTTGACCTTTTTTTGGAATGACCATGACCTGGATGACTGAGAATCTTCACCAGCATATTTTAGTTCCCTTGTTCTGGTGGCTGCAGCACATTTTCTGGGTTTTTCACCTTTCAAACTAAGACGTTCTGCTCTTTGGTACTTTTGTACCTCAGCACTGCAGGAACCGACTACAGGCTGCAGATCGAGGCTAAAGCGGATCCTTTGAACGCAGTGGGCCCGGTTCTGGGATCAGAGGAGCTGCTGCTGTGGTTTTAGTGTGGGGGGGGGGGGGGGGGGGGGTGTCCTGACTGCTGCCGGCTGATCAGAGGACACGCAGACGCAGCTTCATGCAGGTTAAACAAAGTCCAGCCTGAGGCGGGCGCTGTGAGCTGGCCTCCAGTCACAGACTCACTGCCTGCAGTGGAGGAGGAAGCAGCAGCAGGGGGCGCTGCCCCCGCCGAGTTGCTGAGGGAGGAGGAGCTAAGCCCTACGTGGGTGGGGCTAGAGAGAGTTTTGGCGGCGGTGGTGTCATTGTGCTGGCTGACGACGGACGGCTGGCGGCGCAGGGCGCCGGGCACCGCCGCCTGGCCCGTCTGGAAGGTATAGACCACGTCCATCTGAGGGAGGGACAGCAGAGTTAGAGCGAGAGGACAGCAGCTGCAGGCGGGGGAGAAGACAGAGAGTTAAAGATCAGGAAGTCAGAGACAGAAAACCCAGCACAGCTTCCCTCCATCAGCAGCATTTACCGGCTGCAAACCCATAAAATGCTACAAATTAATGAGGCAGTGGAAGAAAAAATGATGTTTTCCTTAAATAAATGCTGTAAACTGTGAGGCGTGTCTTTATTTATCCCGTATAACTACTGCAGCGCAGTGGAGAGACCTGAACAACGTCCTCATAGAGAAGCCTGGTGGTGGCAGCGTCATGCTGAGGGACCATCCTGGAGGAGAACCTGTTAGAGGCTGCAGGTTCAGGCTGGTTCTCCTTCCAGCAGGAGAACCAGCCTGAACCTGCAGCCTGAGCTATTATGGGATGCCTCAGATCAAATGGCCTAGTCAAAGTAGCCTGACTGATGCTCACAGATGCTTTCTATCCACCCTGACTGTTCTCAGAGCGTAGATGCTGGGAGCTGGTGGAGGAGGACACTGTTCAGGTTTTTACCATAAAACGTGGAAAAGTTCAGATGAAGTTGCTACTCTGCGTTATTTGGTGAAACCATAAAACACTTAAAACACCGGTTTTCTGCAGATAACAGGGAAGTGTGGCAGAAAGCTCTAAAGTTATTCCCTCGGTTCATTAACTAAAGGAAAAACTCCTGATGGAGGCGGGAAAAAGAGAGTTTTTGGACAATATGTGAAGAAAAACCACGAGAGAGAAACAAAGATGGAGGCAGAAGAGGAAGGAGGAACCATGGAGGAACGTTGTGATTGAGAGACGGCCTTCATGGGGACGGCTGCTGGGAAGCAGAGCAGGAAGAGCAGATAAAGCTTCAGCTTGTAGAAATTATTCCTCCTCTGTGTCTGACTGCTGAGGCGTGGCGCCGAGCAACGCCGGATTAGAGAACAGAACCACGGGCCCAGATAAGAACCTAATTACTGACGGCAGCAGAGGAAAGGCGTCCTGGTCTCTCAGGTGAGAGCTTCAGCAGATTCCTGCTACTCGTCTCCTGAAACGTTCTGGAGGGTTCCTCCTCCGCAGCCGAGGTTCTCCTGAGCATCACAGCGTTCTCTCCTCTGCTACGTTCTCCTACTACTCTCCATCTCAGCATGCCTTTAATTCTGAAACAGAAGGTACGCCTGGGCCGGTCTCTCTGCGTTTGGCTGGTTCCAGTTCTGAACCGGCGCTGGAGTCGGTTCTGGTTCTTCAAAAAAAGAACCGGGTCGTTTTCCCACCTCCTGGGAGCCAAGTTAGAACCGTCTGTAAAATGTTGATTCCTCCTTTAGATCCACGTTCATTTAGAGGTAATCAGCTGATGAGGGCGTGGCACCAGGTGTCGTCAGTATTGGACCTTTTCACAATATTCTAATTTTCAGAGAGGCTGAATTTGGGTTTTCATTAGTTCTCAGTTAAAAGTCATCCAAATTAAAATAAATAAACACTTGAAATGTCTGTGATGAATGTATATAATATAGAAGTTTCTCTTTTTGGATGGAGTTACTGAAAGAAATCAACTTTTTAATGAACATCTCATCATGTGACCGGCACCTGTGGTTCTTTAGGTTCTGGTTCTGCTGACGGTTTGCTTCTGTTCAAAGGGGGAGGTTCCTGCCCACTGTTGCCATATGCTTGCTCAGGTTGCATCGAAGGCGCTGACCGACTAGAATCAACTAGAGACCCAGTTACTGACCGGCTTACTGAACAGAACCAGAACCTGAACCCGGTTCTTGGTAAACAGCCTGAACTGAAGCGGCATCAGCGAGCATTTCCTGTACCAGCTGTTTAAAAAAAGTCTGGCTCGGTTCTGGACAGACGGTTCTGGACGTGGAGGTTAATGAAGCCAGCGGGGACAGAACTGGACCGACTGGACCTGCTGAGGATGATAATTAAACCTACTGGAGGAAAACGGGTTCTACGGGCTCTCAGAACCAGCGACGGGTTAAAGTCCAGGTTGGTTTTAATTGCTTCGGTTCTGATCGGTCCTCTGGGTCGCCGCCTGATGTTCTTCAATTTGAGCGTTTTAATGAAGAGGTTCTGGGCTGCAGATCAGCAGCAGAGTGTGAAATTAACAGAACCAAAGCTCTGGACCAGAACCGGCATGTCTTCCTCCTCGGCAGCAGGAATCATCGGATTAGAAGGACGTATATTATAAACGTGGTTCTGGTCAGACCGACCAGAACCGCCATCCTCGGGTCTCACCCTGCAGAGTCCGTTTGGATCTTAATACTTTTACTTTCCTCGGTTAGAAGAACAAAAAGCGTTTTTACTGCTTCACACCACAGAAGCAGAGCAGAGAGGTACCGACGGTTCTGATGGGGTTTACCTGAGTCTGGATCCGGTTGAGGCCTCGGAACCAGAGGATCTGGCCCCTCCTCATCTCCATCTCGGCGTGGTCGATCTCGTCCGTGTCCTCCGTCATGTCCTCCTTGTGGATCTCCTCCTTGGTGATGCCGTGACCCGCCTCCTTCAGGAACTTCAGGTGATGGGTCGGCACGGCGGAGATCACCTGAGGACGGGAGAGAGAGGTCCGTTCAGAACACGCTGTGTCCTGGTTCTGCCTGACGGACCGGGCCCGGTGGGACCGCAGCAGCACCAGAACCGTCATTTAAATGTTTCATAGTTCTGGGAAGAGGCTGAATAATCTGCTGGATCAGAGCAGAGGTCCAACCAGGCCTCTGGTTCTTCTCTAAGCGGACCGGTCGGGTTCCCGTGGAAACGGGCCGGCGCTCACCTGTCCCCACAGCAGCTCGCCGATGCCGATGAAGACGCACCACAGCCATTGGTCGATGGTGAGCGGCGCGCAGGAGAACGGCTTCCCTCCGAACTGCACGATGATGATCTGAGGGCGACAGGGACACGGCGCCGGGTCAGGTTCTGATGGGTCAGTCGGGTTCAGGACCAGAACCGATTCTGCTGCTGTCCCAAACAGACGTCCATTTTTCAGGTCTGCGTTCTGTTCTTTTCTGAGATCTCAGTTCCTTTTAGACCAGCAGCCTTCACCGTCTAAACAGACATTTTTCCTTCAGTCCACCTTAAATAAAAAGTGTTGCTTGGCCTTTAGAAAAAAGACAAGTTATCATTTTAGATAAAGATCTACTGTAGGAAATACGTTGTCATCGTTAAAGAAACGACCTTTCATGTCTATTTTGACGTTAAAAAAAAAAGGAAAAAAAAAAGAGGATGGACTGGATGTTGATATTTGTGGATAATGATGTAAAAAATTAATTTGGTGAAAAGTTTCAAGTTTTTTATAAATTTTCTTGAATCCAAAGTTCTACATAAATCCAAACTCACATTTCTACATTTTCCAGCAGTTTTTCTACCGACACTTTCAGAACCGACTCCATCCGGGTTCTTTGGGTCGGGTCCACTTACTTTAATCTGATGGTAGAGGGACGTCTGGGTTTCCCTCCTGGTTCTGATCTGTTAACAGCTGCAGCTGAATATGTGTTCATGTTTCAGGTGATTTAATAACTAAACTTCATGTTATTTGTTTTTTTAAAAGGTCTGCATGGTCCAGACCCATCTTAGCTCTGCTGCTCGGTGCCTCAGGTTCTGGAGGTCCGGTAGGACCAGAGGAGATAAACCTGCTTTGTTCACTGTTAAAACTCTTCTTTGTTGGTAAAGCTCCTGATTGTTCATGCAGCTGCGGTTGTTTTAAAGTGTTCTATGAATAATAAAGCAGCAGAAGAAGAACAGCAGAGGAGGAGCGGCCATGTTGGCGTGAGACGACCGTTAGTCTGATGATCTCCACAGGACGGACCTCCTGCAGACGGTGGTGGATCCCTCCCGCCGTGCTGACTGATGCGTTTGTTTTTTTTTCCAGACGCAGAAGAAGAGCTGGGAGGCTGCTGGTGCTGGCGGGCCTACCTGCAGGGCGAAGGTGCCCAGGACCACGCTGCAGAAGATGGGGTTCCTGTAGACGCCCTCGAAGACGTTCCTCTCGCCGTGGATCTTCCTGGCGTTGATCTCGTTGAAGAGCTGCATCATGACGAACACGTTGAACACGATGGTGTAATGCTCCGACGGCGGCGAGTGCAGGGGAGCGTTGCGGCCGTTGTCGATGTCGAAGAACTTCTCTCCTGAGGAACAAGAACCAGAACCTGTGAATATACTCTGGGCCGGGCCGGCGCCGTCAGCAGGGAGGGGGGGGAGGCTGACCTGCAAACAGCAGCGTGAAGATGATGATGAGCTGGAAGACGGCGTGGCCCAGGATGTTCTTCATCATGGTGCGGGAGATGAGCGGCTTGTCGCGGCCGTACGGCCGGCGCAGCAGCAGCGACTCGGTGGGCGGCTCGGTGGCCAGAGCCAGAGAGGCCAGCGTGTCCATGATGAGGTTCACCCACAGCATCTGCACCGCCTTCAGCGGCGAGTCCTGCAGACGGAGGAGGAGGAGGAGGAAGAGGAAGAGGAGGAGGAGGCGTCACGTTTAGAGGAGTTCACCATCAGGGTTCAAAGCCAGCTCTGAACTCCTCCGCCTCAGCTTTAATCCCGGCGGCTCCGTTCCTCACATTAACGCTTTAACATTAAACACGGCCTGCTTGCTTTTCATGGCAGACAAAGACAGCGCCCCCTGCTGGACGTGATTTACAGACCAGGACTGAGACTCCTCTCATGGCCAACAGGTGGCAGTATTTATTATAATTTACATTTAGTATCACTAAATATTTCATATCTTCATAAACTGGTTGCAACATTAACACGACAAAAATGAAACTACAAGTAGAATGTTCTTGAAATGAGTATTTATCCTTGATTTGATCAGGTGAAATAAGATAATCTGCCAATGAGTATTTTACCCTTAAAATTATTTAATTAGATAAACTGCACTTGAAATAAGATGACGTTTAATTGTTCTTATTTTAAGTGAGATAAACTTATTCCATTAGCAGACAGTCTTATTTACCTGCTGAAATAAAAAAAAAAAATACTAATTTCAAGAACATTTTATTCACATTTAATTCCCTCTTGCACTCTAATAAGCGTCTAAATTTTCATCAGTCAATTTTTCTTCCTGCCTCTTCACTGATTGGACAGAAATGAATATTTTCCTTAGATCATAGAAAATCTATAACACCTACAGACACTTTAACAGTTTCTGATTCCCCATAAATCCAAAAATCTCGCCGCTTCTAAACCGAATCCAGTTCTAGAACCAACTGGGTCCGGTTTGAAACCCAGAACCAGAAGAACCTAGAAACCGATCAGTTCCTGTAGCTCAAAAACCAAAGAGACGGACTCAAGTTATAATGCAGCAAAACGTCACAATTTGGTCAGAAATTTATGTAAAAATCCTTTTTGAAAAACAAAATCACTGATTTCCATCTTTTAAAGAGGAAATAAAACCTTCACTGCAAAAACAGAACTAAAGATCAGTAAAATGTTTATTAAAATGAGTTTATTTGTTCTTGATTTGAGCAGCTAAATCAGATTATCTGCCAATGGAAGGAGTATTATGACCCCTAAAATAAGATAATTAGATAAACAACACTTGAAATAAGATGATGGTGATGAGTTATTACAACTATATTTTATTCCATTAGCTGATAATCTTATTTTCCTGCTGTAAACTAGGACAAATAAACTAATTTGAAGACAATCTGACTTATTTTTGTTCCAGGTTTGCAGTGTTGAAGCCAGTTTTCCTCATTTTTCCAGGATCAGGACCTCTGAAGGCTTCATGGTCCGCAGCAGGACACGTGAAGCCGTGTTAGAGCGGGGAGGACACGCCAAGCACACGTCAGCTGAAACGCTGAGGCTGCTAACAGAAGTTTGGTCACAGCTCATCATGCAGCAGCATCCCCCCCCCCCCCCCCCCCAGTCTCTAATGATGTGTGTCAACAAGCTGCTGCTGACGGGGGGAAAAGCCCGCAGACCCGCAGAGATATTTCAGGATGGTGAAGGTGACGTGTTGCCATGGCTGCAGGCTGCCTGGTTTACGCGCCGTGCTGCAGAGCGCTCAGTTATCGCTGCAGCCAGCTGTGAGCTTTTTAATTAACACGCAGCCTCCGCATCGGTTCAGTTTCCTGATGTACAGACGGAAACGCTCTCTGGGTTCGTCAGCATCCGTGTCCGATCAGGATTAAATCAACGAGGACGTCTGAAATCACCGCTAATAGAAATAAACATTTATAATTAAATTTTAACGTGATAGAAATGAAGCGACGGTGAAGTTCACAGAGTTTGACTGATGTGTGAAACATGCCAGCAGGTTTTTACTCTGACCGGTGATTTTATATGACGAGATCAAACGTTCCACATGTTTTATTTTGGGGGGGGGGGGGGGGGGGGGGGGGGGGGTACCTGGGTGATGCAGGCGCCGGTGAAGGCCACGATGACGGCCACCACGTTGACGGTCAGCTGGAACTGCAGGAACTTGGAGATGCTGTCGTAGACGTTCCTGCCCCACATGACGGCCTTAACGATGCTGGTGAAGTTATCGTCAGTCAGGATGATGTCAGACGCCTCCTTGGCCACGTCCGTACCGGCGATTCCCTGCAGGAGGACAGAGGAGGAGGAGGAGGTGAAGAGGGGGAGCTCTCGCATCTCCACCGATGAAGAGCAGACGTGATCCTAACGAGCTCAGCAGAAAACATCTGATGAAGAAGCCTCCTCTTCCTCCACAGCAGGTGAGGCGTTACCACGTAGAACCTCCTCCCTGCAGCCCAGGCTGGAACAGGTGGAGGTTCCCCGCCTCCTGTTCTCTGCAGGCGGGTGGAGCTCCGCGTTCTGCAGCTCTGGGCGCTAACATCTCCCTCAGAGGTGAGATGAACCAGCGGCGTCTGGTTTGAGGGACGTGAAGGTAGAAAAAGCTGCAACCTGAGCTGCTGCGTCTCAGTCAGCCCCCCCGACCAGATGGAGCCGCATCAGAGGAGGGGGAAGACCAAAGATGGCGGCTGTGCTGCCTGCAGGAGACGCTGTTTAAACTGCTTAACATCAGCTGATCTGACTGCAGCCAGGAGACTCGTGCCTTCCCATCGTCACCGTCTGATCCCTGAATCACTGATGCTGTTAGAATTAA
Source organism: Fundulus heteroclitus (assembly GCF_011125445.2). NCBI lineage: Eukaryota > Metazoa > Chordata > Actinopteri > Cyprinodontiformes > Fundulidae > Fundulus > Fundulus heteroclitus. The sequence goes on along the minus strand of NC_046380.1, from coordinate 2,504,257 downwards.
TATTCAACTCAATTCACACGTGTCAAAAAAACCATTTGGCTTCATTGGTTTCTGCTGCTCCAGGTGGCAGAGAGGCAGGAGCGTCCATCACAGGACAACGCAGAGACCTGGAGTCTCCCCCCGAGCTAACGTGGAGAACATGACGCCATGACAGCATCAGCACCAACGCAGGAGCCCCGATGCTTTGGGCGAGTAAAGGAGGAGAGACAGCATGATGAACTCAGAGCCAAAGCAACATGCTTACCACTGATGCCTGGTGATGCATATTCAACACAAACCAGGCATCATAGTGGCAGGCCTGTGCTGCTGTTTAGTGGTCAGAGTTATGCCTAATTCAGCCTAATTTAAGTGGGGTTATTTAAAAACTTTCCATTTAAATTAATAATCTTGACTTAAATTAGAGTTAATTTGACAGGAAAAAACACAAAGAATAATTTTTTTCCCCAATAATTAGAAATATATTAAATCTGGACAATTTCATGAGATGGAAGCTGCAAATAATGGTAGAAATGTTAAAACGTATTGAGTTTGTTGGGAGCAGCAATGGGAGGAAGGCTCTGCGATAACAACTAGGTCTAAATTTAACACCTAAATTACCGTATTGTTTGGACTATAAGTCGCTCCAGAATAAATAAGTAAATAAGAATAAAACGAGTCATAAAACGAGTGAATGTGGACCGGATTAAGCTGCTGAAGTCCCAGGAGTCCCGTGTGTGGCGTTGGGAAACGTGGAGCCGGTGGATCAGTGGATCTGACACAGGGGCCCCGCAGCCCGGATCACGGATCAGGGGCCCCGCAGCCCGGATCACGGATCAGGGGCCCCGCAGCCCGGATCACGGATCAGGGGCCCCGCAGCCCGGATCACGGATCAGGGGCCCCGCAGCCCGGATCACGGATCAGGGGCCCCGCAGCCTGTAGTGCAGCCAGCTCCACTTTTATTGATTCATAATTTAATCTCACAGCGGAGAATCTGAGGCATTCAGCTCCACGGCTGCATCACACCTAATTCATTTTCCTGTTTAGCTGCTGGAGCGGAGCAGAACCCCCCCCCCCCCCCCCCCATTAGTAACAAACATGGAGGAACGTTACCATGGCGAAGCCCACGTCGGCTTTCTTGAGGGCGGGGCCGTCGTTGGTGCCGTCTCCCGTCACCGCCACCACCTGCCGGGTCTCTCCCACCGTGCTGTCGATGATGCCTGAGAGAGGAGCAGAACCGGCGCCGTCAGCCAGAGGAGGAGGAGGAGGAGGAGGAAGAGGAGGAGGAGGAGGAAGAGGAGGAAGAGCTCACCTTTCACCAGGGTGTGTTTGTCTGTGGGGGACGAACGGGCCAGAACCCGGAGTTTGGGCCAGACCTTATCCAGACGATCCTGTTCCACCTAGAACAGACAGAACAACAGGAATTGGTCCAGATGTTCTGGTTTATGGAGAACGTTCCTTTACAGAGAGGAACGTTCCTCTCTGAGAGGAACGTTCCTCTCAGAGAGGGCGGCCATTAATGCCGTGAATGATTTCAGTCATTTTTTATTCCCGTTTCAGTGGTTCTGTGTTTGCTGACATAACGAGGAGAACAAAGCCCGACCCGTTAGGACTCCTGCTGCTCGTTACGGCAGAACTTCCTGTTAATTAGGTCCTCTGCGCTCCAATAAACATCAGCAACAACACGCACAGACACAGGAACCAGAACCGGTACTGGATAGAACCGGTAGAACCAAAACCTGACCTGGGACAGTTACCGATACCAAAGTATGCAGAGATTGCATGAAGTTCTGGTTTCACCACAGAAAAAGCCCCCCAGGAACCCAAGGCCTCCATTTTCTGCTCCAAAGACTGCAGAACCTCCTCTGCAGCCACCAGGTTCTGCAGAACCAGCTTCACCGTCCATTCATTAAAACATGCAGAGCAGGAGCCAGAGTGGGAGACTAGCCTAGATCATGACAGAACTGCCCCTCCCCCACCTGTTGCCAGAACCACCCCTCGGCCCGACTCAACCAGGAAAGTCCAGAGCAGAACTCATCGGATCTTTATTTTCACTCAGGTTTAAATATTAAAACCACAACAGATAAAATTATTGCTGCTTTGTTTTAAACGAAATCAGAACCGTGCCGATAGGAACCGGGTCATTTAACTCCAACCTGGGTCCAAACGCAGTCCATCAGGTTCTGCTCTGTGGAGCGGTCACCCAGGACACGATCAGAACCTAAATACTGCAAACAGAACCCATAAATCCACCAGAACCATAAAGCCGGGTTCTATTCAGGTTTTACATTCCTGAAAATGCAGCTTTGAGCCGTTCTTCTCTGAGCCGCTGGTACCGACTGCAATGAGCCGCTCAGCTTTCAGCCTCGGTTCTGATTCTGATCAACCTGCTGCTGGGCTCCGGCCCACAGGTAAGCAGGTGAGGGGGCGGAGCTTGTGGCCTCACCTCTCCCTTGTCGTTGCGGATCTGCGTGTTGAACTCTTTGCCCTCCAGACACAGGAACTCCTCCCCCGGCAGCAGGATGCCACACTTGGTGGCGATGGCGCGGGCCGTGTTGATGTTGTCTCCGGTCACCATGCGCACCGTGATGCCGGCACGCTGGCACTTGGAGATGGCTGCAGGAACCTGGGAGAAACATTTATGAACAATTAGGTCTCCTGCACGGCAAAAAGGGAATAAAAAGCAACATTTTCTGGAATAAGGAGCACTAAATATTCTTCAATTGTGTAATATCCTCAATGTCCACAGCTCTCTATCGTCTCTGTGAGGAGGAAGAGTAGCTGGACTACACTGCTCTGTTTCTGACATAAGGCCAAAATAAACTTAACTTTTATAGTGAATTAACTTAGTAGGTTTATTAATGCACTTCTAGTTCAGACATTACAGTCAGGCAGTCTGTAGACAGCTCAGGGGTCCTCAGGTAGTGGCACAGTGTACCGTAATGCTCCTAATATCCACTGAGTGGAGCGACTTCGTTGATAACTCAAGTCATATTTACACATTTTAACAGATTTATGAGAACATTGTTCCACATAAATCAGTCAGTGATCATAGATAAGACGCTCCATCATTTTATGAGTAAAATTAAGGATTTTAGGTGCACCTTGTAGTCTGAAAAATATGGTATTTCTCCTTGATTTGAGCAGGTAAATAAGATTATCTGACAGCGGAATGAGTATTTCTACTCCTAAAATAAAATAATTAGATATCCTGCACTTAAAATAAGAACAATTCATCTCCATCTTATTGCACGTGCAAAAATCTTATTCCATTGGTAGATTAAGGAAAAATACACTAATTTCCAGAAGATTTAACCTACCATTAGTTCCCTATTTGCAGATCTGACCCTTCACACACATTTAGCCGTCAGCGTTATTATGCAGGGTTTATTATTATACAGGGTTTATATTATTATATTATTATACAGGGTTTCACTGAAAACGAGTCAAACTGTCCCTCATATGACGGATCATACGACCCGATTGGTTCACTGTGTTAGCAGATCGCTCCTTCTCATTGGCTGTCCAGAACCACACGGGACCAGTTTCTCTAAGTCGGCTCCTGATTGGTGGATCAGATCTCCAGAGAGGCGTCTAGAGTTTACGCTCTGATGCAAACGGATCATAACTTCTGACTGTTTTTGAACCGACAACCCTGGACATCCGGCAGTGACTCTCAGGCCCTGAAGCAGGAGGATCGTACCTCAGGTCTGACGGGGTCCTCGATGCCCACCACCGCGATGCAGGTCAGCTCGCTCAGGATCTCGTTCTCGTTGTCCCAGTTGGGTTCTCCGGCCTCGGCGGGGAAGTCCCTGTAGGCCACGCAGATGGTCCGCAGGCCGTCGCACGCCATCGGCTCGATCACCTTCCTCACCATCTCCTCCCGGTCCTTGGACTTGAAGACGCGGGGCTGACCCTGGGCGTCCAGGATGCGAGTGCACCTTGCAGGGAGAGCAGGGAGGAGGACAGCGTTTCAGCGTTTTAACCAGCAGGCGGGGGTTCCCTTAGGGCTGCACTATTAATCACATTAGCAATATAATCACAATTTAAAAAAACTATTTCCAAATCGCAGAGGTCAGTAATTTTTGGCTATGTTACAATGAATGAATCAGACCTTTAGCTGTAATATGTTTAAAGCGGGTTTGCTCCACATGGAAGGGAATAGAGCTGCAGCAGAGAGATAATCTAGTTTTATTATTTGTTTTAGAGTTTATATAATCATAGTTTTTACCAGAAACTTTCAGGAATCTCTCCACAGCGTTAAGTTCTGATCAATTAGTTTAATACATAAACATGTTTGTTGGTTTTACTTTATGTTCAACAAGGATTGACGTCCAAATCAATTAAAAGCTGTTCTCTTGATTAATATTCTGATTAATAAAAACATTAAAAGTTCTTGTTTTAAATAGTCCTTGTTTACAAACATCTTTTTCTGGAGGCCATTTTTGTTGCTTATGGTTAATGCAGAGAAAAGTCTAAATTAAATCACAGTTTTGGTTGAAATACATCGCAGTCAGAACTCAATAATTTCTGCTGCCAGTTGAGACGCAGCGGCTCTTTTAGCGCCTGATCTGCACAGCGATGAAACATTGATTCGTTGCTTGTATATGTACAATAACTGTGATTATAACTGTAACTACAAGTGTAATCCTCTGCCTTATTTCTTTTTGTATTTTATTTTTTTCTTCTACTTACCTACTCCTTTTTGATCCATGGTATAACGAGGACACACTGTATATGTTTGATGCACCTCGTCCTACTTCCTATGATTACTGATTCTGAGCTGACATGACGTGTGAATTTCTCCAATGTGAGATCAATAAAGCCTATCTTATTTTATCTTATCTTAAAAAGACAGGATAAAATACACTAGAGAAAAAAAAAAAAAAAAAAAAAAAAAAAAAAAAAAAAAAAAAAAAAAAAAAAAAAATCGCATTAAATCGCAATATTAAGATAAGAAATTGCAATTAGATTATTTTCCATTCCGTTCATACTGAGTCCGGTTCTGCCGGAGGTTTTCCTTCCCGTTAATGGGGAGTTTTTCTTCCCACTGTCGCTTCATGCTTGCTCAGTATGAGGGATTGTAGCAAAGCCATGTACAATGCAGATGACTCTTCCTGTAGCTCTACGGTTCCCCAGGAGTGAATGCTGCTTGTCGGGACTTTGATGCAATCAACTGGTTTCCTTATAGAGGACATTTTTGACCAATCTGTATAATCTGACCCAATCTGTATAATATGATTGAACTTGACTTTGTAAAGTGCCTTGAGATGACATGTTTCATGATTTGGCGCTATATAAATAAAATTGAATTGAATTGAATTCAGCCCTACCCCCCCCCCCCCCTTACTTCCTGAGGACGATCTCAGACGCTCCTTTGCTGTACATGCGGAAGCCCCCGTCAGGGTTCTGCAGCACCGTGCTCATGGACTTGCGGGAGGAGTTGAACGTGTAAACCTTGTACATCTTCTCCTCGGGGATCTCGTCTCTGATTGGCTGGTAGTCCCTCTTCAGCTCCAGCACCAGGCCCAGCAGGGCGCACTCCGTCTTGTTGCCCACGTGGCGGGGGAGGCCGCCCTCCTTCTCCGGGGGCTGAAACAGACACGAGAGCGGCGTTACGGCCGGGCGCACCAACACGCGGAGCGGACGCTGCGAGGGAGGGGGGGGTGGGGGGGCGTCACCAGGATCTTGGTGGTGTAGGCCGAGTTGACGGAGATGCTGTTGATCAGCGTGTCCAGCGTCCCGGCGTTGATGGCGTCCGGCTCCGGGACGGTCTTGTGGTGCGCGTCGCCGATGTACGCCTGCACCACCGTCATGCGGTTCATGGTCAGCGTTCCCGTCTTGTCCGAGCAGATGGCGGTGGCGTTGCCCATGGTCTCGCAGGCGTCCAGGTGGCGCACCAGGTTGTTGTCCTTCATCATCTTCTTGACGGAGTAGGCCAGGGAGATGGTGACGGCGAGCGGCAGCCCCTCGGGGACGGCCACCACCAGCACCGTCACGCCGATGATGAAGAACTTGACGAAGTACTGAATGTAGATGGGCGTGCACTCGGCCACCCAGGTGCGCTTCTGGATGGCGAACGTGTTGATCACAAAGTAGAGGATGAGGATGACGACGGTGAGCGCCGACATGAACAGACCTGGAGGGAACAAACGACAACAGCGACGTGTTCAGAGCAGAACCGGCCCGACGTCTCTGATCCGACCCGAACATCTGGACCGATTCTCCCTTCACAACGCCTGTGATCAACGTTTAGGCTCATGGCTGTTCAGCAGCAGCAAAAAGGAACTAAAAGTAATTTTTTATTGAAATTATTATATTTTTCCTTGATTTGAGCAGCTAAATAGGCCAATCTGCCAATAGAATGAGTATTTTTACCCCTAAAATAAGATAATTAGACATCCTGCACTTGAAATGAGGTTATGGAGATGAACTGTTCTTATTTTAAGTGCAAAAAATCTCATTCCATTAGTAATAGTCTTATTTACCTGCTCAGATCAAAACAAATTGACATACTTTTAGTTCCCTTTTTGCAGAGCAACATCTGGTGGTTTCACCACATCTGTCTTCTGAGGCGGAGGGTTCAGAACGCAGAGCGATGGTGACGCATGTATGAACTGACAGGGAAATTCACCTGCAGTAGCCCCATTCAGCCCTTAGGGGGCAGCACTGAGGCGGTTTTAACACAAATATCACAGAACTAAACAAGTTTGCATAGAAATGTAAGAAATTGCAGAGTAACAAATAAAGTAGAGCCTTTAGACTCAGTTTATCTGCTAGAAAAGGTCGATTTGGGGTGAGTTACACTTTAAATGTGTAGCAGAACCTGTTCAACAGGAAGAAAACGATCTTTACTAATAGATTATAAGACTATAAGTCTTTCTATTAATATACACTGCAAAAACAGAACTAAAAGTAAGTAAAACTTTCTTGAAATTAGTGTATTTGCTCTCGATTTGAGATTAATTTGAGATAATTTAAGATTATCTGCCAATGGAATGAGTTTTTGCCCCTTAAAAAAGAGATAATTAGATATACTGCACTATAAGAAATAAGATGGACATGAGTTGTTAAGTGTAAATAATTTTATTCTATTGGCAGATAATTTTATTTATCTGCTCAAATCAAAGGCAAAAACACTAATTTCAAGAAAATTTTACTTTTTATTGTTCCGTTTATTGCAGCTTATCAACGGTTAAGACGTTTCAGGCAGATAAGGGAAGGTGAACCTGATCTGCTGCAGGTTAATAAACTTTTAACAGCGTTAGTCTAGATTTCACTGAAATGCTGAGAAAAATTAAAGCAAACGTCTGTTTTTCCTCTGAAGGGAACAGAATCGCTCCCTCACCACAGATGTTTCTGTCATGTAATGCCTGTTTATTTATTACTAATGAAGAGCATTACCCCCCCCCCCCCCCCCCCCCCGGCCTGGAAAGCCCACAGTGCATTAGGGTCGATGGAGATGAGACAGAAAACACCTTCGGTTCCAGGATGAAACATTTTCCCAGCAGAAGAAAATCCATCTAATAAAACAAAGAGCGTTCTGACCCTCAGGCTGACGCTGCAGCCAATCAGCTTCCATCACGCTGCGCCGTTAAAGGAGCAGCGCCACATTTACGGCGAGCCGCTGCTCCAGCAGAACCGGATCAGAACCGCAGCGTTTCTCACCGGCCTTCCCGATCTGCACGGCCAGCCGGGTCAGTTTGCCCTGCAGAACAGACTTCTCCTTCTTGGTGACGTTGACCTTCTTCACCGGCTTCACCTCCTCCTTCTCCTCAGACTCCGTGGCCTCCTCGCTCTTCAGCGGCTGGATCTCCAGCGCCACGCCGTCCTGGGTCTTGGCTGGTGGGGGGGTGGGGGAGGGGGGGGGGGGAAAAAGTGAGGAGTTTCAGGAGGGGAAATGAGTCAAGAGAAGAAAAACAAGGTTTGAGATGAAGAGGAGGATTTGGACGGGTGTGATGAAGAGATGGAGAACAAAAAAAAAAGGTTTAGTTTCATGGATGAAAACAGGGAATGCAGATGGAATAAATTGATGCGTAGAAATAAATCCCAAACATAAAGAGGAGGGGGGGGGGGGGGGGGGAGCAGGCGTGGTTTGGGAAGAGAGGCAGAGAAGATATTAAGCATTCAGTCAGAGCCTGATAAAGCACGCGGCGACTGTGACTCCACCAAACACTCTGCAGCCACGCCCCGCTCTGAGGGCCCAGACCGCCGGCTGCTTCATTTCCATAAACAAACTTTGGATTTGCCTGCCGCTGCGACAGCCTGACCCGGCTCGCTCTGCGGTGAGGCGCCTGAACTCTCAGCGCTCGGCCCGACCCGCTCGGCGCCGCCGCGGCCCGACCGGCGCCGCAGGGGCTCTCAGGTAGCTACAGTCTTGCAAATGAACCTGTTCACGTCTGCTTTACTGAGATTTTATGTGGCAACAGCGAAGTGGACGGTAATAAAAATCTGAACCACGCGGCGTCTGTTCAGCCCCCTTTATTCTGACAACCCGAAATAAAATCCAGCGAAGCAGAGCAGCTGATCAGAACCCAGAGTCCAGATGGGGGAAGTTAGTCTGAGTCTGACTGCAGCGGTTCTGGTTCATCAGAGAACTGTTCCCTGTGTTGGACACGGCGGTGGCAGCATCATGCTGTGGGGAGCTGATCAGCTGATGGGAGGGCGGAGCTACAGCCGCAGGTCTGACCCAGGGGCTGAATACAGACGCACACACCGCACTTTTCAGATTATCATCACCATTTTCATCATCATCATCACAATGAAGCGTCTGCTTTCTGATGTCACAGCACAGAAACATTTACTAAAGTAATAAATGCATCATAAACACAAGAATCTATTCCTGAGGTCGCCACTGAAACTGTGATCAGGATGTTTAATTGAATATGTCCCAAACACAGACTGGTCAGCTACTCTAATTAATCAGTTGGGACTTTTTTACAGAGGAAGACACGTTTTTGTATCGCATGGAAATAGAAATTTTAATAAGTGTTGCCTGAAGAGAACCTCAAGTGTCACTTCTTGGACCGTTTAATCTTTATATGCCTCCTCACACATATTATTCAGAAAGAGATTAAAGTATCATAATATGCAGATGACTAATAACTCTACATTACTTTACTGTTTGATTACCTAACTCCTGTACACTTCCTTTATCAGTGTATCACTGATGTTAATACCTGGATGTAAGATTCAAAAAAAGAGAAAACCTTTCTGATGTAGAACTGAAGTGCGTCTCAGTTTACTGTTAAATACAGAAAGGCATGAAATGACAGACAAGGATCTAAATTATTAGTTTTACTAAATCTGCCTTTAGCAACGACTCTGAAAAACTGATGGACTGATTCTCAAAATCTGCAACCCAGACCAGAGTTAAAACGCAGATCTGGACATTTTAGTCCGGTTCTCTGGACTTTACACCGGTTACCAGTTTAAAGCAGAATCAGCTACTCGTGTAAAAAACATTAAACGGCCTCAGTTTATCAGAGATAAGTTGGTTTGGTTTTCACTCGTGAGATTATTCAGACTTACAGGCAGAGGTTATTTAGTTCTGTGTTTGTGGTTCCATGAAACAAACGACTCCCCACAGACTAAAGATTAAAACTTTATGGTTAACTTTTAAATCTATGCTGATCTCATCTTTCAAAGAGATTTTGTTTTGTTGCAGCAGCGTCAGACGAGCACAAACTGCTTCTTTTAAACGTTTCTAAGCAGAACCACACGTCGCTGCAGCAGCCAGACTTGAATGTGTCCCTCGGGGACGCAGAGATGTCCTCCGGCCAGCAGGGGGCGGTAGCTTTGACGGCTAATTCAGATCTAACTGACATTAAATGTAATTAGCAGGAAATTATAGGAAACGGCGATGTTCACAGGAACGCCATGAAAAGTGGTGCAGCAGGTTTTACCTGCTTAAATAAATATTATAACACAGGATGTTGATTTTCATTAATCCATCGGTCCATCAGCTGCTCCATCAGCCGCTTTAGAAAGTTCAGCTTCAGGACCAGAAACCAGAAACCAAGCAGCTGTGAGGCAATAATGCAGCTTCAGCTTCAGCTTTAAACTAGCTTAGAGCCCAGCAGGTAGAGCTGGCAGCTCCATGACTGCAGACGCCACACCGCTGACCGACTCACGTTCAGGCAGAGCTGAAGCATCACAACGTCTGTGAGGTTCTCAGCTTTAATTACAGCCTCAGATCATAAATATCCTAGAAGTTCAGGAGCGCCACGAACCGTTCAGCTCATCCTGCATTAGACCCGATAAGTAGCAGCGCCGCCTGTCAGCAGCACGCCACCAGCTGTAGCGGCCAATCAGGGCATCGGCTCGGCGGTTGCATTCATGAGACGAGGACTTTCTGCTGGTCGGACCTCTGATTGATGCTGAGATCTTCAGTCATGTTCAATAATCCAATAAATAAAATAAAGACAGCTTGGATTGAATTAAATCAGGGACATTTTAAGTCAGATTTTTATCCCTCCTGTTTCAGACACTTTATAAATTATCTGGCAGAGGCGTTAATTCTAATAAAGCATTTTGATTTTACATCAGAAATAGAAAATAAAAACAATAGTCTGTGAAACAGCTGATTTTTGTTATACATTCCTGCTGAAAACCTGCAGGAGAAGCGTAAACGGCAGCAGAACGTTCTGCAGGACTGCCAACGGTTCCCCACACAGAACACCATCACTTCACAACACGCACATTCAACATTCCAGATGTGGGAATGGGTCGAGGGTCAAACCGGGAAGCCGTGGAGCTTTATGCACATGGTCCACCCCCCCACAACAAGCCACAACACTCCACTAACTGGCACAGCTTCACACGGACAGGACTGAGACCCACGGACCGACGACAGGACCAGGAACAGGCGCAGCCCCAAGGAATCATGGGAGAACGCACGGCGTGCCTGACAAAAGGAAAAGCAACTCCACAGACCAACTCAAAGGATCACCCCGAACAAAATGGAACGACGACAGCGATGCAGAGCAGCGGCAGAGGAAGAGGAGGCTGCAGCAAGACGGGAGGAAGAGAGGAGGGAGCGAGGACACGGCCGCCCTGGACAGAGGGGGGGGGGGACAGGTGGAGGACAGGTGAAGGCACACAGACAGAAAGGTCCAATCACACTGAAGGGTGCAACTCCCACACTGACCGGCCCACTGAGCGCCGCCACCATGGAGGGGGGGGGGGGGGGGGGGGGGGACCTCATCACGCCGGCCGTTATAAATTATACGCCTTCTATCTGCTCCACAACATTTGAGCATGTGACACGTTAATTAGTGTGATTTCCTGTAGAAAAGCGACGCCTGATTTGTAAAACCGGAGTTTTGATTTAAGATTATCGTCCAGTTTGCAGATTCTTTCAGGATCGAGTGAACGAACTTTAAAAAGTTGTCGTTTTTTTTTAAGCAATAGGAACAGAATTTAGGTCAGACCTACTTGCTGCATTTAGCTAATTTTAATAAACTCATTAAAAGGCTGATGTTGGTGCAGCAGAGTCCCGGATAAAAGTGGGCCTTAAATAGAACGTAGAAAGTTACGGTTGGTTATTATGAGACAAACATTTTAAACTTTAAGACGGTTTTAACTTGTCTGGAATAGTTTTTGCCCTGATTAACATAAATCTGAGCCGGGGGGGCAAATTAATGGTGAATTGTGGTTTCCTGCAGGACAGAATGGACGCTTTTAAACATGGAGGACGACTGACGGCTGATCAGAGGACGCTGCTGGCGGGTCGTCTGCATCCCTGCAGCTTCTGGCTCAGCCGGTCCAACTGGATCAGAACCGACCCGAACAGAGAACCAAGGAGCTCCCAGCCTGTTGAAGCGGGTCGTCATCTTTTAGCAGACCCCAGAGCGTCTCTAGGTGGTTAAAGGGGAAATAAAGGCCCGTTCCTGCAGAGAACGAGGTTCTGTGAAGGGAAACCCAGCGGCGGTGATTCTGTGAAAGGCGGGATCGGCGCCGCGGGTCGGAGACGGTGTGAAAGCGTGATGATGCGTGAGTTCCTGTCTGCAGCAGATGCTCTGAGCGCAGGAGGCCGGGAGCAGCTTGCAGGGGAAGCTGGACATGTGCTGGATCACATGGACAGGACAGTTGGCTGGTTCTGGACGAGGACCCGATGACGTCAGCACCAAGCACACGCTGGCTGCCACTAAAATAGGAACCCTGAATCAGCCCAATGCTCTCCTCACTCCTGAGGTACTGGTCATCACATCATCCAGCAGACAACAGAAAGAACCGGAACCCGCTGCTCCTGCAGGTTCTTCCGGTTTTGGATCGTTTCTGTGTGATAAAACGATTTGTTCTCCTCTAAAACTGATTAAATGAGCCCAGCTGGCCTCACAGCGCCCCCTGGTGGTCAGATCACTGTGAAATGAACTGATCAGGAAGCAGGCCGTCCTGTTAGCGCTGGCTTAAGCATTCAGCATGCTGATCTTCATCGGTGCAGACAAAGTGTCTGCATAGAGCAGCAGGTGTTTCAGGATCATGTCAGTCTAAAATATTCTTAGACGTGTCCAGTAGGCCTGTGGCAGAGAGTCTTCACTGCGTTAATCATCCTGCAGCGTCAGAACTGGAGGAATGCTGGATCAGGTTCTATTTGCCACAGAAACAGAAAAGCTGAGCAGATAACGAGGATATTAGAAGTGTTGCACTAAAACATCTATTAAAGCCACTGCTGGTTCAGTCTGCTGTAAACGCAGCTTCTCTGAGGCTCCTGCATACGCCGCTCTGCCCCAGCCATCCAGGAAGGGCAGCTGAGGTGACCTTTCTACGCCGCAGACGCTTGATTAGTAGATGGACGACCAGTTTATAAAGCAGGAGAGGCGATCAGGACGATCAGCGAGCCTTTTAGCAGAAAGTCACCCCATCAACGCTAAACTGCTCTGAGTTAAACGGACGCCACGGCTCGGCTAATTAACTGGTAAAAGCTTGATGGACTCAGCCGTCGCTGACGTCCTCATAAGGAGAGTAATTAGGTCGTTAGCAGCTCAACTGAGTAAAACAGGATTTATTCTGATCTCTGCTGCAGATCAGAAACACTCGTTTCGACTTATGTTGCTTCAGTAGATCATTTCTCAGAGTTCCCTTTCATATTATATTTAATTTAAACATTAACAGCGCGGCTTTCTGCCAGAAAGCCCCAACATGCGTGTTAACGAGCTGCTGTTCTAATCCCTCCTCAGCTTGTTGTGGATTGAACGGTTCTCAGCGGCTTTTTACTGATGCGTTTGCCTCTGCTGCTGCTTAGGGAAGGACCGGGTTGACGCTCATTATTATCTGGAAAACAGCTGGAAAACGTGTTGCTTTGGTCCGGCTGCTGAACGGAGGCTCAGGGTCGTTTAGCATCAACCATGATGAGGAGCAGATTTTAAACACCTGGGATCTGATTGTATGAATGTTGAGCCACATCCTCCGGTGAGACCAGGACAGAACGATGGTGCTAGCAGACAGAAGGAGGTCCTGCTCCATGCTGAGCTGACGTTTCACCTCCTGGTCTCAGGTGCAGCGGATCTGGGCTGATTAAGCAACATTTATTTCCCTTCTTCAGGAAACAGAAGGCTCTGATCCGCCCACTAAAGCCGGGCGTACGCTGTACGATATTTTAATCGTTGTACTCAGAGCTCAAACTGTACGATTAAACCTCAGGGTTTAAAAGTTCTCAGCTCTCCATCACTGTTCTTACTGTACGGCCCGACGCTCTGATGGTCTGCCCGGAAGCCAAATGTCAAGAGTAGAAGAATAAAAAGGCGGAAGTGTCGATGCTCTCTGTCAAATATGAGGCTCACTAGAACGAAATGCTGCTTTGGTAATTCTACGAGTCGCTCCTCTGTAGTTTGACTCCATGTCACACATACCACCGCCATGATTCTCTCTACTCTTACGTTTTAGCCTTATCTGCACATGCTCAGTGTGGAGGTCGGGAGAAATCGGCTCGTAGCTCTGCTTCACCAGCAGGAGGCGCTGAGCACCTCCTCAGGAGGGCCGACTGGATGTCAGACATGTTTGATTTTCATCCGACGTCTGATTCCTGATGGGGAGGAGGTGAGAGGCTGATCTCCCCTCGTTACGCCCTGGATGCTAAATGATGCACCATGACGATGAAACTGAGCCTGATCCAAAAAATTCTCACAGGACTGAAGAATCGGCCCAAAACAGGGCAAAAAGATAAAATCGTACAGTTTACGCCCGGTGTAGGTACCAGATTGACTCGGGTCCCTGCGTCTTCTGATGACGTCACTATACATTGTTGGTTTAACGTTTGCTCAATTGCGCAAAACATTGTGATTGGTCTGGACAACTTACTAAAGTAATTATAGCGGGGTGTAGGTTTTATTCCAGAGCGGGATTGCGGTTTGTAAACGGACAATTTTACGAAGAAATATTCCATGGTCCCTGCGCCTCCCGATGACGTCACCTTATGGCAACACCACTCAAACAAACTACGTAGAGCCCGCGGTCTGCATTTGTAACGAATCGATTTTATTAATTTAATTTAGCCGTTTCTTTTTTCTCAAAAGCTTCAGGCTTAAAGATGAACATGGAAAAATGTGAAATCTTAGCAATTCAAAATAATCAACCCACTTTAATTGATAAAAATGAGGTGAAATATTTAGGTATAATGATTAACAAGGACCGCACTGGAAATGATAGAACAGATATTCAAGCCATTTTACCAAAAATCAACAAATATTTGACAGTTGGCTCAATTTTTGGAAGAATATTGTTAACAAAAACGGGAGGGATAGCCAGATTAATTTATCCAGCATATATCTTAAATTTACCAAATACTACAATAAAAAATTAATCAAATTCATCACAATTTCATCTGGAATAATAAAAAACATGTGATCAGATAGAACGACATAGTAATATCAGTAGAAAAAGTAGAAAAAGGAGGAATGAACGTTATTGATTTTAAAGTGATGAATGCCGTGATTAAATTAAAATGGCTGCAGACTTTTATTAAAAATTAAAAGAGTTTATGGTTTATTTTCCCGTTCACAACTTTAAAAACAAAATTGGAGGAAGGAAATTTCTCTTAAGATGTAACTTTGATCCTGCAAAATTACCGTATAAATTGTCAGACTACCACAGAAGCATTCCAAAAATATATGTTAAAAGTTTTCATGTCTCGATTAAGTTACTGGAAAATAACCGTAAATTAACAAAATAAAATATATTTGTAACAAATGGAGACCGCGGGCATATTGTAGTTTGTTTGAGTGGAGTTGCCGTATGATGACGTCATCGGGTAGCACCCGAGCCAATCTGGTACCTACACCGGCTTTACCTGAGAGACTTGGTTGCAGTCGCCTAAACTACTAATCTAACTAACTAACTAACTAACTAACTAACTAACTAACTAACTACTATAATTGTCGCTAACATGACGGATCAGCAGCCGAGTGCTTGGTGGCAAACTCAAATCGAGCTTTCACTCGATCGTGCGGGCCGAGGGGAATATTCCCCGGACGGAGGCGCCGATGATCCTCTGTGGCGACGGCGGGTTAGCTGCCAGCGACCTGGAAGGTGAGAGTTGCACCCTTGGACAGGAAAAGCGAAGCGAGAACCCCCCCCCCCCCCCCCCCCGGTTAGACAGCAGCGAGAGACAGAGATAGATGGGCTGGAGACTCGCCTCCTGCTGCTGGGTGGGAGCGGGGGACAGAGAGGACGGAGGGACAGGGAGAGACAGATGGGTGAATGGAGGGGTTACCTTTGTTGCGATTTTCAGGGGGTCCTTGTTTTTTACCTGTTCGGACAGAGAGAGAGGGCGGAGTGCTGATAAGATGGCTCAAAGGAAAAGGTCAAAGCAAACTGAGGGAGAACACAAAATTCAGACGGGTCAAACCCACAGGTGTGTGTGTGGTGTGTGTGCTGTGGGTCAGAGGAGAGAGAATCCCCCGCCGCCCACAATCACCGCATGCTTTAAGGAAAAGCAGCTTCATGACTCCTGGATCTTATTATCGCTCCACCGCTCCTTTGCTATCAATAAGACGCGCGTCAATGGAGAGAAATTAACCTCATTCCTGGTTAAACGCTGAGCAGATCTGCTGATCACGTCACAAGGAATCAAACCTCGGCGTTTTAGTCGGACTTTATGTGACCGACACAAACTAGTATTTAAGTGTAAAGTAGAAGAGAAACGATGCAAAGCTTTGATATATTATAAATAATTAAACCCTTCTGTGTTCAGCGGCCTGAGTCAACGTAGTAGCAGCTCTTTTAGGATCTCATCTACACCCTAAACTCCTCTGGTCCTCTGGACTTTGACTAGGCCACTCTAACATGAACCATCGCAGCTCCAGCTGTCTGACCCATAGTTGTCCTCCCACCTGAGCTGCGGATCTCTGCAGCTCCTCCAGAGCTAGCCTGGTCCTCCTGGCTGCTTCTCGGATCAATGCTAGCTTAGGTCTCTAAGCCTGATTAAACTGGACCAGAACTTTCTTCCTGACCCGCCTGCTCCTTGGGCTCCATGATGCTGGTCGTTCTCTACAGAACCTCTTAAGGCCAGAACCAGAACCAGAACCAGAACCGCTGCAGATTGAACTACAGGCTGCTGGGTTCTGCTTCCTGATGATGGGTTTTTATTTTGGGTTATCAGAACAAAGGGGGCCGGATACGCGCCACAGCGTTCTGATGTCTGGACTCTAAAGAGGTGAAAAGTGAAAAGTTCTACTTCCAGAACCGACTCTGTGATACCTTAACCGTCTGAAGCCCAGTTCACTGCCCAGGAACCGCTCTGATTAGTTGAACCCCAGCGGCATGTTCTGGAGTAGGGCTGAACGATTTTGGAAAATAATCTAATTGCCATTTTTTTTTTTAATATTGCGATTTAATACGATTTTTTTTCCAGTTTAATTTATCATGTCTTTTTAAACATATACAAACAACAAATCATTTCGTTTCCTCGCTGTGCAGATTAGTTGCTAAAAGACCCGCAGCATCTAAACTCAGAGCAGAAATTATTGTGTTCTGCCTACAATATATTTCAACCAAAATTGCAATTTTGACTTTTCTCTGCGTTAACCACAAGCAACAAAAATGGCCTCTAAATAAAGATGTTTGTAAACAAGGACTATTAAAAACAAGAACTTTTAATGTTTCTATTAATCAGAATATTATTCAAGAGAACAGCTTTTAGTTGATTTGGACATCAATCCTTGTTGAACATAAAGTCCAACCAACAAGCAAGTCTTTGTATTAAACTGATTGACCTGTACTTAATGCTATGTATGATTATATAAACTCTAAAACAAGTAATAAAATTAGATTATCTCACTGCTGCAATTGTCTTCCCTTCCATGTGGAGGCAAACCCACTTTAAACATTTTACCAACAACTAATGGACGTGTCTAATTCACTAATTGTTAAATAGCCAAAAATTGCAGACTCTGCGTTTTGGAAATTGCGTTTTTTTAAAATCGCGATTCTATTGAAAATGCGATTAATTGTTCAGCCCTATTCTGGAGCCACAGCGCTGTGATCGGACCGGATCCACTTCATGGTACCAAGACCTGAAGGAGCTCAGCTTTTATTGTGAAGGAGGGGCGTGGCTCGTGTTTCTAGGAAAGCGAGTGGATCTGAGCCGACATGACAGAACCCGTGTTGTTCTCAGCGGTTATTGCTCTGTGTCTGCAGCGTCAGGATAAAAGCTGGCAGAACGTGTCAGAGCAGCTCTGTGTGGAAGCCCAGAGGCGTCGGGTTCCTGTCGCGTTTCTCCGTCCTCAGACTGACGCTGCTCCTCAGGATTTAATGGGATCTACATAGAAATGGGCCGAGTTCTTCTCTGGAACCGGGGCTTCTCTCTCCGCTGACCTCGTACATTCAGCCGGTTCACGATGGATGCCTGACAAACTGAGACCTACGCCAGCAGAACGAACGGTCAGATGACAACAGACTGAGGAGACGAGTAAAAACGGAGTCAGCACGATCACAAGGCCGTCAGAGCCGGGCCGACTGCAGGAGAACTAATCGGGTCGTCATAGAAAGGACTCTCTGCATTTAGCATCAACCGCTCTGTCTCCATAAAGCGCCACAAATAAATGAGACCATGATGCAGAGCAGAGATGTGAGCGCGCTGATGTCTGGCTGTTAAACGGCAAATTTAAACCTTCAACAACGATGACAAACAGCCTTTCATTGTTTTTTACATTTTAAAATCACCTTTGATCCCAAAAGCAGATGTTCTGTTAGCTGTGACATCATCAGGGGAGGCAGATCATCCTCTATTACCATCTACCATAGAAAGTACTCCTGGGTCAATGTGAGCTTCTGTGCTTTCTGTGTCTCTGCTCTGTCTTCTCTAACATAGAAAGTACTCCTGGGTCAATGTGAGCTTCTGAGCTTTCTGTGTCTCTGCTCTGTCTTCTCTAAGCCCCAGTGGGTGGAGGCAGATGAGCGTTCACACTGAGCCTGGTTCTGGTTCTGCTGGAGGTTCTCCTCCCTGTTAAAGGGGAGTTTTCCTCTCCACTGTCGCTTCATGCATGCTCAGTATGAGGGATTGCTGCAAAGCCATCAACAATGCAGACGACTGTCCACTGTGGCTCTGCGCTCTTTCAGGAGGAGTGAATGCTGCTTGGAGAGACTTGATGCAACCTGCTGGGTTTCCTTAGAGAGGAAACTTTCTCACCAACCTGGAGGATCTGATGGAGTCTGACTTTGGAAAGAGCCTTGATGTGGATGTTAATAAACACTTTCATGTCTGAAGGAGCTTCATGGAGGTGGACTGAAGCAGGGAGGACAGATTTCTCCTCTCCCACAAAAAAACAACTAATTTTCCTCCAGAACGTTGAATTTAAAATGAGGAACAACCCAAAGCTGAGGGAAAAGGACGCTTCACGCCTCAGCTGGGCAGGGAATCAACAGCCAGACCACAGAGGCGACCGTGGGGGTGGTTTGTTATTTAAAGTCTGCTGATGTCCACAGATCTGGTTAAGTGAAGACATTTAACCTCAGAGTAACAAAGCTGTTCAGAACCAGAGCAAAGTTCTGGATCATCTGAACGCTTCCGGAGCTTTTGTGATCCGAACTCCAGTTTCTGTCCCAATCTTTCGTCTCTGTGGGGAACAACAGGAAAAGGGCCTCGATAAAGAGGTTCTCTAAGCTTCTGCTCCTACAGGACATCGTCTTCCTGGAAATGGAAACGGAACCATCTCTCCCTTTCCTCCTGGAAATAAACCCTGATGAACTACGAGTAAAAGATCCGAGTCTTTTAGGGTTCTGACCCAACAGTTCATGGAATCGGCGGCAGATTAACAGCAGACACAAACATGAGGCTCAGCGAACGTCAATCTCTAGTTGCTTTTTCAGATTTAACTAATTTAAAGCTAAACTTTTGTTCCTCCTCGGCGATAAAGTCGGGTTTGTTGGTCAGAAATCTGCAGTAAAAGGTTCTGCTGACCCAAATCTGCCCGTCTTTGGTCTCATTTATTCGCTGATGACTGGAGACTACAGTCGGACTCCAGCGTCCTCCTAACCAGGAGCGCTTCACACCCACACATGGTCCATTCTTCCAGAGCTCAGCAGAACCACTCAGAACCGGACGGGCAGCCTGACCGGGCCCTCGGACCCCCCCCCCCCCCCCCCCCCCCACACCTCCTCTCCTCCAGCGTGACGGCCTCCTGCTCGCGTCTCACCTTTTTTGGCTTTCTTTTCGTCGTCGTGCTCGCAGGAGCCCAGCAGCGTGAAGATGATGCCCGTCTGGGAGTTGACGCCGACGGCAGACACCACCATCCTGCCAGAACCTTCCATCACGTGGGTCCCTGGGGAACCGCAGGAACCGGGCCGTTACAACAGGACTCCCGTTAAATGTGAAGCAGGGCGGCAGGAGAACGGTTCCTGCGGGGTTCCACTCACCGGACAGCAGCATGGGGTCCTTGTCCAGGGATTTGCGGACCTGATCGGACTCTCCGGTCAGAGAGCTCTCGTCCAGCTTCAGGTCGTTGCCCTGGATGAGGATGCCGTCAGCCGGCAGCAGGTCTCCTGCAGGAGGAGGTCAGAGGTCAGAGGTCAGGGCTGGACAATAAACCGCTTCAATTATTAAAGGAGGAACAGGAAGCGTCTAAAACAACGACAGAGGAAGGCTTAGAGTGAAAATGTTTAGGCAGGAGAGCGTTCCTACAGGGAAGCTGCACCGTTTTCAGGCTGGACTCCAACATTTCTGCCCTTCTAATCGTCTAAATGTCCAGAACTACGGCCAGAGGAGACGCTTTCATTTTACTGCAGAGACGACGCTGAAATAAGTCAAAGCTTCTTCATTTGTTCTAGATTTGAGCCGGTAAACAAGATTATCTGCCAATCTACCCCTAAAATAAGATAATTAGATAAAACGCACTTGAAATAAGACGATTAGTTCCTATTTTAATAACATTTTAATCGTATTCTATTGGCAGATCACCTGAACCTGCTGCTCATATCAAGGACAAATAAACTTTACTTTCAGGTCCCTTTTCCCAGCGTAATCCATAAAGTCTGTAAGATTTCGTTTCCGATTAAGATAATCCCTGAAAACTAATCTCAGTTTTTATTGTTAATGTTTATTTAATGACTTTATCTTGAATCTAGACTTTTAATCTGAAACCGAGTTGTGGAAAGTATTAAAAAGCTGAATGCAGAATAAAATCACTGATCATTCTGGGCCGGCTGTGGGTTCTTCTACCGCCAGGAACCGACCCGGTTCAGACTAATCTGAGCTCTGCCTGCAGAAACGTCCTTTTCCAATCCAATCCACTTTATTTATATAGCACATTTAACAACAGACAAAGTTTCCAATGTGCCGTACATAACAAAAAATAAAATAAAAATAATCCATTTAAAAAAAACTAAAAGGACACAGAGGACCACACAGTTAACTCTTCCACAGCAGCTGCAGTAGGAGGAGCCGCCCCACAGGATGATGCTACGCCTGCCTGATAACTCGTTTTGCTGGACGATAATTCTTTCTAAAACTTATCGTGATTAATCATTTTGTCTTTTAAAGGCCTTTTTCAACCAATATGATTGGTTTACGCGGGACGTAAACTCACCGTATTTGATCTGAGCGATGTCTCCGACCACGATCTCGGCCACGGGGATCTGGATGACCTGACCCTTACGGATCACCGTGAACTTCTGTTCCTGCTCGATGCGGTTCTGAAGCCCGCGGAACTGCTTCTCTTTGGACCAGTCGTTGAACGCCGTCACCAGAACCACGATGATGACCGAGAACAGGATGGCGGCGCCCTCGATCCAGCCGGCCTGGGCTTCCCCCTCGTCCTCCGCGCCGCCTGCAGCCTCGCCGCATGCTGCCAATAAACGAAGAAGACAGTCAGCAGCTGCTGAGTCTGCAGCGAAGCGCTCAGTTAGCCGACGGAGGAAGGAGCTGATGGAAACCTGAGCAACGGTTCTTCAAACTAGCTCTTCCATCCTATTATTAAAACAGATTCTTAGGGTGTTGTTTTTGTTCATTTTAATAAAAATCAATTGTGTCAGATCGATTAAAAGAATCAGACGAGTTCTGCAGACCAGCATCTGAAACCTGATTGGCTGACAGCTTCAGTCACTCATCTCGTTCTCTCTGTGCCTCTGATGTCTCGTTAGTAACGTTCGTTTCATGCAGCGCGGATTCAGGCAACGTATTAAACTTCAGAAACCATTTCATAAACATCATTTCTGCTTCCAAACACATGTCACTGTTTTTAAAGTCACTTTTTGTCTTTGAGAAAGCTTCTTATTCCGACAGCCTGGGTCACAAATGTACGAACAAATATGCAAATTAGACGATGATGTCATCTACCCCCCAAAATAAAAACAACCGCCATGGTTTTATAAAATCCTGGAGGAAACCTGTTAATGGAAAGTTAAGTGGAGGGATAACTGCAGACTAAAATGCTAAATGGTTTATGTAACTAGTCCCACAACCCCAAAGCGCTTCACACTGGTGCAACCTGGGTAAAATGTCCAGATTTGTAATTTTATAAATAAATTAATATATATAAAATATTGATATAATATTTAACCATATTCTATACATAAATAGCTATTAAAACCCAGAGGTTACATTTACTTTACATTTAATATCTATTAATCGCACCTGAGAGCATATAGTGTATATAATCTTATTTTATCATCATCATCAAATGGTTTTTGGTCTTTTTTTAAAGCACATAATGTGGCTTTGTACATTTACATCACATTTACACTTAAATCCATCTCATTGTCCAAATTGAGTTGTACAACCAATAAAACATTAAACTGCAGCAACAGAGAAAAAGAGGTTTACTGGGACGAATGCTGTCTGCTGGTGGTTAATCTCTAATTTATGACAGTTTCTGATTAATTACTATAATAATAATAATAATAATAATAATAATAATAATAATAATAATAATAATAATAATAATAATAATAGCCAGTTGTAATTATGAAACCTAAAAATCTAACAGCTGCACTTTTTAAAGCCAGAATCTGGAGGCAGACCTTCAGCGTTGCCCCCTGGTGGATGGTAGAAGGACAGGCCGAGGGAGATGATGGCAGCGATTTCTAAAATAATTAGTGTGACGTCTTGCAGCGCCTCCCACACCAGCTGTAGGAAGGTCTTGGGCTTCTTTGGGGGAATCAGGTTTTTCCCAAACGCAGCGTGGCGCTTCTCCAAATCGGTGGGGTTTCCGGACAGACCTGCAGACAAAGACAGCAGAAAGACAACCGTGACGGTTGTGCGTCCTGAGCGCCACGCCCAACATGCAGCAGCAGCCAGGCAGGTATTTCCAGTCTGGCTGCTGCTAAAGGTTAGGTAACAGACAGAAGGAGAAAATCAAGTGTGATCTGGTCTGACATGAGTTCACCTCTGCTGAGGAACCAGTGACCATTTTAACATGACCGTCTGTTCTTCACTGTTATCTACGCCCGCTGTGTTTATGAGCTGTTTGAGACACGGCAGATTTAAAGTGTGGAACCTTTACATTACTTTCCTCTACATGTAACTGATCGTTCTGCTCCCCTAAGGCAAAATAAAGGTGCCCACACCTTCAGAATGAAGGTTATTTTTATACATGTTACAAGACAATGTAAAGCATAGACATATAATGTAACGTATTTTGGACTATAAGTCACACTTTTTTCATAGTTTGGCTGATCCTGTGACTTATAGTCAGATGCGACTTATATATAAATTTTAAATGGTAATTCATACTGACCAACATGAACCAGGGAGTAAACATTACCGTCTATAGCTGCTAGAGGGCGCTCTAGGCTCATTAAAACTACATGCTGCTCCTGTACCCTAAACATTTATTGAAACATTAACTTATAAACAAGAAAGACTGAACACATGTATGTAGTTTCTCTGTTTCAGTCTGTATTCCCGCAGCAGAACGTTGCGTGGTGCAGCTCTAAGGAACCAGACCTTAACAGAACCTGTTACTGGGCCGTCTGTGAAGCTAACAGCAGCTAGCGCTAGCTTACAGCTCTGTTGTCTGTGCGGGATACAACTTCACTGATGATTATGAGCTTTAAGTTTCTCTGAAACATCTGTGTCGTACTGTTAGCTTAGCATGTAGCATCGTTAGCTCACTGTCTGATTTCAGCGTAAACAACTTTCAGCGTAACGGACCGCTGCGTTGAAATGCGATGAGCAGAACTTTCCCGGTTGGAGTTGCTAGCTTGTTGTGCTAATTTACCTGAACATTTAACCTCCCAGGTGTGTTCCAGGTTATTCAGCCGATCATGGATGCAGCTGTGTGATTAAATAAGGTGCTTTACCAGATTAAATGTCAGTTTTTAGTCTTGGATTCTGTGAAATAAATTTCTAAATAAATATGACTTATAGTCCGATGTGACTTCTTTATGTGTTTTTATTCCTCTTTATGACACATTTGACTGATGCCACTTATATATCAGAGCGACTTATAGTCTGAGAAATACGGTACAGATGTATAACCTATATTTGTACACTTATACTTAAAGATTAAAATGAATTTAAATATCATGAAACGTTGCTCCTTCCTGTGTGGCTGCTGCACTGCGGCGCTCTCAGGAGGGAAGGAAAACTATACAAGTTATATTTATCGACTTTTTTTGTTCCTAAAAACAGATTAACGACAAATCTAACGACTTTTCTCTGTGTTTTTAGCGACTTCGTGTGAAAGCACCAGTGGTTCTGCCGGAGAAGCATCCAGGTCTGCAGACGTACTGCTGGCAGCGAGTGCTGCTGTGAGTCCCCACTGTTTCCCTCAGCGTTGTCTGACAGGCACAGAGACGCAGGCAGAGCAGAGAGAAAACCCACTTCACGCCATTTTCACAATGCAAACATACATGTATGACTTTGTAAAGAGCCTTGAGATGACATGTATCATGAATTGGTGCTATAAAAATACATTTTAATTGAATTACAACGTGTGCACAAAGCTGCCTGTGATTCTGCCCTGGATTACAAAGCAGGATATAAATTTAATTTCCCTTTGGGATTAATAATGTTTGAACTAAAGTGAAATAAACATGACATAAATATAGTTTTTAATCCATTCATGAATTTAAATATCATGAAACGTTGCTCCTTCCTCTGTGGCTGAAAGTAGCTGCTGTGCTGCTCTCAGGAGGGAAGGGTGTAAACTTAGTCACTATATTTAGTAATTAAAGTATTTTAAACTAAAGTGAAATAAACATGATGTAAATTTAGTTTTTAATCCATTCTTTTTTTTCTTCTGAAGGTGTTGCAGTAAAATAATTCCCTGAACTTGATTCAGACACAGCCTGAATGACTTATTCACCTCGTTCACTGTAAGCCTGTTTTTGGTCAAATGTGATGGAATGAGGCAATGTACAGAAATCCATGAATTATTCCATAAAGTTCATTCTTAGTTCATGTGTCGCTGCTGCATTAGAACGAAGGAACGTAGCTAATTGCTCTAGTTGGGCTTTAATGCGTGACGTTTCAGAACATTTACCTGGAAGATCAACGTCAGGCAGGCGACGACACAATGAGAGTTTCCAGGAGGTTCTGCTGGTACAAACCCAGAGAAATGTTGCGTAACATTATGACCACCAGTCTAATGGTGAGCTGGTTCTCATCCAGCTAATCACATCTATTGATCCTTTTCCATTTTTGGCTCCAATTGATCAGAAAAACAATGAAGCCGTCAGATGACGCCCCCCCCCCCCCCCCAGAGCTCTGGCCCAGTTGTCTCACCATCACAGTTTAGTGTGGATGAACAGTTGTAAATAATCCAGGGATTAAAATCTAGACGCATTAATGTTTTATTTCAGAGCATTTTTCTGGATTTGTCTCTGGTTCTTCTTTGTGGATCTCACGTTCTGAGACCAATCCTGGATTTTTATACCCAGCAGCGATGAACCCGCGGCAGCCTTAACTGACCCTGAAGGCACCATCTGCTGGTCCACCGGGTTCTGGCACGGTCCCCGGTGGCAGCAGTGGGCAGCCGGGACGTTTCTGACCAGTCAGGCGTCAGAGAACCAGAACCCTGCAGGGACGGGTTCTACAGCCAGAGGTCCGCTCGTTAAGGTCTGAACATGTTTGGAGTAAAAGGTGAGCGTCAGGAGGCTGGTGGTGTGGGCAGCAACACGGCTGAGCACTGCTGGGCAGCTGGCCCAACCTCTACACCTTCCCTCACCCTTATTAAGGTAACGCCGTATCAGAACTACTGGTTAGCATGCTGACTGCAGCCTGAAGCTACAGGAGCAGATAAACCCGCTAACTGACCCGCTAGTTATTAAATTAACATTAACTAGCAGCACACAATAATATTTATAAAGCACTCTAAACTAGGGATGCTGGTTACTGATTAATTAATCCAAAATTGATTGACTATTAATTGATAAGCAGCCATTTTCTTATATCAAATGAGTGTTTTTAATTAGCTGAAATTAAAAGGACGTAGACTTTTATATTTTAACAGTTAATTGTGCCGCCTGTATTAAATACTGACTGAATAAACAAAAGAATTTTGGTTTTCTCAAACATTATTAAACTAAAAAATATTTATAAACATGTACCAAATAGAAACAAATTAGATGGAGAGAATAAAATGTGTCAAGTCACATAAAAACAAACAAAAGAAAAATCAACATGTTTTTGCGTAACGCTCTCCGTCTTTCTGTCATCACATCGGTAAGTTTTGGTTGAAAAGTTGACGCTGCTCCGCCATGCAGCACGGATGAACGCGCCATTTAGCTGACAGCTAAAGGAGCTTTTTCAGGGTTTATATTTAAAAAAACAGAACCACATAAAGTCCATTTAGCATCCTTGTTGTCATTAAACAGTGAAAAACAATCCCAGACTGGCTTCGTTTATACAGTTTTAATCTTTTATAGCTACACTGTAAACGTACAGAAAGCTAATTACTCAGAAGCCAGCCTGCCGTCAGGTGAGCTTGTTCTGTCTGGACCAGACTGAACATCAGAGCTGGGTCAGAGGAGACGCCGCGGCACACAGGAACTATCTGCTGATGTTCTGCGGGGAGTTATGAGACGTGAGTAGAACCTGAACTCCTCAGATCAATACCTCATAAAGCAAACAAAGCTAAATCCTGCAGAACGCCAGGTAAACACGGACCGGCAACCCGACTCTGATCCAGCCGAGCTGCTCGTTAGCGACGGACCGACAACATCACAGCAGCCTCTGCCTCCTGGCTTAAATCACAAACACAGCTGAGTTCTGCTGCTCTCAGTAAATCTCTGCTGAAATGAGCGCCACCAGAAACAAAAGGGAAGATGGGAGTTAATGCGCTGCAGCGGCGGGGCCCGGGTGAGCGCTGATGGATCAGCGGCGCCGAACGAGGAGACGATCAAAGGCGGATAACTGGAGTGTATTAGTGGATTTCTGTAGACGCTGCGGGGAACGTGACCGGCAGGCCGTCACCGTGACGAGGAAACATAACGAGGCTGGGTTTTAAAAATACACCAGCTGTCAGAGTGTTGGTTATCAATGTTTTGTCACATAGCGTGTGGGTTTGATCATTTAAATCCCACAGACTGATGCTGAGAGCTGCTGTCACACTAAAATAGAAGAAAGAGCATCACAGAGAGACGCTCCTGCTCCCTTTCTGTCTTTTCTGCCTCTCAGGATTCAAGATTCTGGCAGCGGCTCAACGTCGCTGAACGTCCCAGAGGAGACGAAGATTAGAGCCGGAGCACGCTGTTCCACATCTGCAGCGCCTTCCTGCTCACTGGACCAGAACCGCCAACACAGCTGGACTTCTCCAGGTTCTGAACGGGACCGTGAAACAGAACAACCCACTGCAGCACCGATCGGCCGGGCCGTCTGCGCACAGACTGCCGGTCCAGTTGGTTCTGACCCGCCTCAGAGCTGCAGCCAACAGAGACAGCGTTCACCTGAGGCCGACGCTTTGTTGGTGTCAGCAGGGCGCTGAGGCTCAGTCGGCGCTGATCGGTGGACCTAAAGGTTGCCGTTTCTGCCCTGAAACCGTCACTGGTTCTGGTTCCGCTGCCAGAACCAGAACCAGTGACGGTTTTTCTCTTTCAGGAACGTCAGAACGACTGGATGTGACAGACGGGAGGAAACTGGATCAAATTAAAGCTGAAAACATCTAAAATGTAAAAAAAAAACGAGCAAATGTTTTAATTTCTACACATAAAAAAAACACTTATTTTATTTTAGCATAATTCTGGTCATCTTCAAGTCTTTCATGTGACTTTTTTTTTTTTTTTTTTACATATTTAGAGACGGTTCATAATTTTGAAGTTTATAATTGTTTGTGTCGTCATCGCTTTTAAATCAGATTTGTCAAATTAAATTTATCTGCAGTAATTATCAGCCACTAAGTTATATTTTTAATAAACTTCACGTAACGCTTCTAGAAACGACTACATCCGCCGTTACTTCTGTAAACGGCGCTGCTGTGACGTCACTTTGAGGTCCGGATCCGTTCAGACTGAAGTCTGACGGCGGACGCACAAAAAATAAATAAAAATGTCTGGTTTGACTAAAAAGTCCCGTTTACTCGTCCTGGTTAGTCCAACAATCCCTGAGATCTTTCTCCTCATTGAGGATCAGAAACATGTCGCCTTTTAGACGTTTTCCTCCTGATTTTACGGCTAAATGAAAGAGCGGCAGGTTCCTGCAGACGCTGCGACCTCAGCAGCTGCTCAGCTTCTTCTTCTCTGTCAGCTCCAGGTTTGATGAAAGCGAATAAAAGTCGTCTTCTCACCCGAGACGCTGAGCGTCCTGAAATAGCGTTTTATTTTTAGACGCTTCTGAAGACGTCTCTGTAGCTGTCACCATTAAACCGACGTCAGCAGGGCCCGGTGGAGCGGGACCGGCCCGGGTCCAGTCAGAACCAGAACCTCTGGTCAGTCAGGGCTCCATGCTGAGGCTGAGAACTAATCTGGTGTTTTACACACGACTCTCTGATAAAATAATATTTAATTTATTTCAGATGGACCAAAGATTCAGACCCTGACAGATGGCTGATGGTTCTGCTGACCGGGACCACGGGCCTGGTTCTGGAGAACCTTCTGGCCCACGCTGACAGCTGGGCGTGTCCATGCTGTACCCAGCAGAACCTGCATGCAGAAGGATCCCAGACAGGGATTCAAACCCGCAACCACCACAGTTCAGGAAAAGCCCAGGTTCTGAGGTCCGGCCCGGGAAGAGCCGGACCTCAGCGGCGGGTCGGCTGAAAGTGAGAACGTCCAGAGACGCTGCAGGACAGAACCAAGAAGGGACGGGTCGGCGGGTCCAGAGTACCGGGCCTCATCTACAGCTGGTTCTGTCAGCTACTGCCCTGCCGGGCCGAACCTCGGTCCAAATATATCTGCAGAGACCTGAACAGAACCGGACAGAACCGCCGATGTGGATCAGACCCAAACGCCGTGAACCGTCAGCCGGATCCTCTCACTGGGCTAAACACACAGAACCGACCCGGTACGGCCCGGTGCAGCCCGGCCCGACCCGGCCCACAGCGTCTGCAGAGGAAATATAATCACACTTCTTTCATTAAAGTGAGTAATTTGTTACGTAGAGAACGCGTCTACAAATGTCCTGATTACTAAATGGAAGAGAAGCTGATCTATGGAACCATTAGGGCAACGACCCGCAACTAATCCGTCCTGGAACGGAACACACACACACACACAATAACACACACACATTAACACAGATACACACACACACACACACACACAATAACACACACACACACACACACAATAACACACACACACACACACAGTAACACAATAACACACACACACACACACACACACACACACACAGTAACACACACACACAGCCAGGGCTCGGGGGGGCGGGGCGGTAAACAGCGGCAGGTCGGCCATTTTCTGCTCTGGTCATCAGGAAATGAGGGACGGGTCCGTTTCCAGCCTGGAAGGTTCTGGTGGCCCGTTATGAGCAGAACTAGAGATAAAGAGTTTTTATCCTTTACCTGAGCAGGTAAATTAGATCTGAGCGCTTAAACAGGAAGAACTCGTCTCCATCGTCTTATTCCAAGTGAATATGTCTAATTATCAATTATTATTAATTATTTTAGGGTAAAATATCAATTCCTATTGGCTGATAAAATTATTTAGCTGCTCAGATTAAGGACAAAAACACAAATTTTAAGAAACTTTTACTTATTTTTACTTATTTTATCTTTAGTTCTGTTTCTGCAGGGCGGCACAGAGTTCTGGAGACGGCGGACCGACCCGCAAACATTTTGCCAATACACTCATTGGGTTTCCATGAAGAGAACAGCATGTGATGCTGAATATATGTTTAGGCAAAATTATTGTCAAAATATTGTTAAGTGGAAACTTTTTTTACCATAATACGAGGTACTTCATTTACTTATTTACTTTTTTTTTAACTTAGTTTGAAGTTCAAAGTGCAGTGAAGCCTGTTCTTAGCTCAATGTGTAAAACCACTAGCAGCAAATGTTTTGTTATATTTTCATTGTTTATAATGGCACGGCTGCCATCTTGTTTCACAGCTTGTTTTTAGTTGCACTTTGAATTCAGGTCAACTCCCTGATGAAATACTTGACATAAAAGCAAGGTTTTAAAATAATTTCTTTAATTTTCTTTTTATGAAACAAAAAGGAGGAAAAAAAATTGATTAATCGGATTTGGTATGATAAAATCGGAGATTTATTTTTTAATCCATATCGCCCAGCCCTAGGTTTATCCCTGCTATCCTTCATGCTGTAGTCCTACTGAACCCGGTTCTGGTTCTGATCTCCTCCAGCTGAAACTTTAACTCCCTGTTCTGCAGATTAAGCCCGTCTGGACTCGGTGCGGGCCGGTTCTGTCCTGCGGTTCTGTGCTGTGGTTCTGGTCTGCGGTTCTGTGCGGCGGTTCTGTCCTGTGGTTCTGTCCGGCGGTTCTGTGCTGCGGTTCTGTCCGGCGGTTCTGGTCTGCGGTTCTGTTCGGTTCTTACCTTCGATGGGGGATGTTTTGAGGCGGCGGCAGAGCGTCTGCACGTCTCCATGACAGTCCCGGATCTTGTTGACGGCCTCGGCGCTGCGCAGCTCCATCAGACCCCGCAGCTCCTCCACGCTGACCCCGAAGTCGCCGTCATGGCCGCCGTCATGGCCGCCGTCATGGCCGCCGTCATGGCCGCCCTCGGCCACCGAGTTGCCCGGCGGGTGGTCGGCCGCGTTGTTGGCCATGCTGGCGCCGTCCGCGGCGGGGCTCCTCCCCCGGCTGTCTGGGCTGAAGGGTTCTGGGTCGGTGCCGTCGGGCGGGCCGGACTGGGCTGCAGCGGTTTCCCCCCCACAGGAGGCGGCGAGTTCAGAACCGGGCGAGGACGGCGCCGCCGGACGCAAACATGCTGAAAGGAAACGGGACACTGTTAGAAACCCACCAGAACCAGAACCCCTGGAGCCTGGTACCCTGGACCACAGAGGTCGTTATGAAACGAGCAGAACTCCTCCGGGGGTTCTGATTGGTCACTGGCTGCTTTCCCAGAACCGCTGCCGGACCGAAGCCTGGGAAGGTCGTCATAAAACAGAAGACCGGCCCGTTTGGTCAGAACACGGAGAGCAGAACCGATCCGGAGGGGATCAGGAGAATCTGATTCAGGCATTTGAATATAAAGGTGGTTCTGGACTCTCACTCAGAACCAAACGGGTCGGCAGCAATTATTGGACTTTGTCTTTTTTTGTAGCACTAGTGTCTCATTTTAACAAAGTAAAGACAGGAGGGGAGGGGGGGGGGGGGGGGGGTGCATGTGGTGAAGAACCTCAGGCCGGAATCGAATCCGGGTCATCCGGGTCGAGGACTGAGTTCTGGGTCGCGCTCTCTGACTCGGCGCCATCAGACCACAGACTTTGTTATTTTTAATCACAGGATGAACTTTTTTTTCCTTCCATGACGATAAACATCTGTCTCTCTTTTCTCCACTAAAGTCGTTATAAACAAATAAAGATAAAAGTTCCCGGGGCTGTTTTTGTTGCCACAGCAACAGAACCGTTCTGACCCGGTCCAGGAAGGTGGGCTGAACCTCCTCGGTTTCACTTCTGCTTCCTGTTTGTGTCACGTTTGAAGCGTCAGTGAAAATCCCAAACGGCTCTTTAAATGACACGACTCAGTGAGTCATTCAGTCAGAGTCACGTGAACACCAGGAGGGACGCGGCTGGTTCTGGCCCGGCCCGGCTGCAGGGAGTCCACACCGGGTGAACCGCGCCGACACGCCCCGCCCGGTCCAAAGGTGAACCGGTCCACCTTTGGACCCGATGAACACGCCCGCCTGTGTGTCACTGCGTTCTGACCCGATTCACCACCAAGGCCCGGTTCAGACGCTGAGGCAGAGAACCGGCAGCAGAGGCTCCACAACTCTGGACCTTCATGGTTCCGACAGCTCAGAGAAGCGACCCGTGACCAGAACCCAGAACCTTTTCACGTTAGCGCAGCATTTAGCCAGCTGGACAGAACCTCACGGCACCAGAACCTCACGCCGGACAATAATGGACCCGCCCACAGTGTGAAAGAAGACTGACTGTAACCCAGCAGGCAGCTCCCAGCAGAACCTCTCTGGTTCTGGTTGGGTCTGCAGGTCCGATCCGATGGTTCTGGATCAGACTCACAGTAAATACACACATCAGCTCATAGGAAGGTAGATTTTGTTTCGGATCAGAACATCTTGCAGCTCCCTCTGTGTTCAGGAACCACGGTACCGTCTCGCATCTCGTTCCCGTAGGGAACCGGGTTTTCAGAACCACTGCTGCTGCTGACCCGTCTGGGATCGGAGCAGCAGAACCTCGTTTTCCTGCTGGTTTCCATCAGAACCGCGTGAAAACCCAAACATGTCAGCATTTCTGTCCACGTGGAGGGAGTCCGGTCTGGACGGGTTCTGGCGGCACACGGAGCGGTCCATTTGGACCCAGACGAGGTTCCAGCCGATGTGAGACGGTTCCGTGGGGTTTCCCCGATTAGACCAATCAGATGAAGCCATGTAGAGAACTGAACCGATTAGACCAATCAGATGAAGCCATGTAGAGAACAGAACCGATTAGACCAATCAGAGCGAGCGCTGCTTAGGAAGTATGGACCTGCTGATCAGAACCAACATCCTCCCAGAAATCTGCCGGTCCTCAGCGCCATCGGCCCAATCGTCAGAAACCCAAACATCCCATTTTATCAGGGTCCCTGAACGCACCAGAACCGGTACCAGCAGGTCAGAGGGGAGAACCCCAGTAATCGGATCAGAGAAGCCCGGGTTCTGGTACCAAAGGTACTGATTCTGGGAACCAGCTGAGCAGGTGTGCTCTGACAGGTAAAAGGGGGCGGAGCTTCACTCCTACCAGCTGAACAATCTAATGTTTGATCTTAAATATGCGGTGAACGGTTCTGTAACAGGTTAGTGAAGCGTTCTGGTTCTGGTTCTGGTTCCCCCGGGTCACCGCTGGCTGCCTCCTCTTCCTCCCTCCTCTTCCTCCTTCCTGCTCGGAGCCTCTGCAGACACACCTGCTCTGCATACTAAAGGGCGCCGCCTGCAGCGCCCTCCCTCAGCACACACTTCCTCCCTGTGACCTCACGCCTCCTCGCTGCGCTGTGATTGGCCAGCAGGGAGGAGTGTGGCTGTGATTGGCCAGCAGGGAGGAGTGTGGCAGCAGCAGCTCGGCGCGCTGGAATGCAGAGACCACACCCAGAGCTGCAGAGGAAAGCCCCACACCGCAGAGCCGTGACGCTCAGCAGCTCCCCGTCTGGACCCGGCCCGGCCCAGACGGGGAGGACGTGTTTGCTGCTGACCTGCTGATGCAGAACCGCCTGGAACGGGTCCGTCTGGGCCGAGCAGAACCAACTGATCCCTGAGCAGGAAGTGCGGAACGTGTTTATGAGCGCTCAGCACCAGGAGCAGATTAGCTGGAAATGATGATAATAAATAACTGCAGGAGAGTCCAGACAGAACCAGAGACGCCTGTAGGAGACAGAGAGCTGCGGTTCTGCAGAACGGGTCCACAGAACCAGGACGATCAGAGCCGGTTCTGATTTTAGCAGCTTCACAGTTTCCTCATTTCTCCCCTTCAAGCAGAGAGAAGCTCTACAGGCTGGAGATGAGAAACAGACGCAGACCGGACCCAACGACACCGGTACCAGCTAGAATAAACCGGTACCAGCTAGACTAAACCGGTACCAACTTACAATAAACCGGTACCAGCTAGAATAAACCAGAATAAAGCGGTACCAGCTAGAATAAACCGGTACCAACTTACAATAAACCGGTACCAGCTAGAATAAACCAGAATAAAGCGGTACCAGCTAAGAATAAACCGGTACCAGCTAGAATAAACCAGAATAAACCGGTACCAACTTACAATAAACCGGTACCAACCAAGAATAAACCGGTACCAGCTAGAATAAACCAGAATAAAGCGGTACCAGCTAGAATAAACCGGTACCAGCTAGAATAAACCAGAATAAAGCGGTACCAGCTAGAATAAACCGGTACCAGCTAGAATAAACCAGAATAAAGCGGTACCAGCTAGAATAAACCGGTACCAGCTAGAATAAACCAGAATAAAGCGGTACCAGCTAGAATAAACCGGTACCAACTTACAATAAACCGGTACCAACCAAGAATAAACCAGTACCAGCTGGAATAAACCAGAATAAACCGGTACCAGCTAGAATAAACCAGAATAAACCGGTACCAACTTACAATAAACCGGTACCAACCAAGAATAAACCGGTACCAGCTGGAATAAACCAGAATAAACCGGTACCAGCTAGAATAAAGCGGTACCAACCTAAAATAAAGCGGTACCAGCTGGAATAAACCAGAATAAACCGGTACCAGCTAGAATAAACCAGAATAAACCGGTACCAGCTAGAATAAACCAGAATAAACCGGTACCAACTTACAATAAACCGGTACCAACCAAGAATAAACCGGTACCAGCTGGAATAAACCAGAATAAACCGGTACCCGGTCCAGACAACGGCAGCCGACCTGTTGAACCTCCCAGCCCAAACCCGGTGGTTCAGTCCGAATTCTTAGACCCGGTACGCAGGTCCGATACGTCAGCAGGTTCCATAGGTTCTCCGCCCTGATCTGAACCTGTTGACTGTAAACGGACCTGACGCCAGCAGCTGCTTCATAAGAACCCATCTAGCTCTTTGCAGGGGAACCGGGTCAGAATCAGGTAGAAAGGGACAAACATGGCGGCTGCAGCCAACAGAACCAGAGGTCCAATTCTGCAGACTTAAAGGAAACCTTCATCATTTAATACCAATTAATTAGTGCCGCCCCCCCCCCCCCCCCCCAAGAACCAGAACACCAACAGCTGCTGGCCCAAACCACACGGACCATCTATAGAAAGCCGGTTCAGTCCAGAACTGGCCCCTAACCCACAGACCCTCCAGCCGGGCCAGACTGGACCCGGCGCAGCAGAACCTAAACCCACAGCGCCACCTTCTCATTAGAAACGGACTCGTGTTCTGCAGCGCTGGCAGAACCCAGCTGACGGACCAGAACAGGAAACCCGGAGGAGGTCCACACCGCTGCCATGGGCGACCCGTCAGCGCCTCCAGGCAGAACCAGAACTCTTTCTTTGAAGCTCGGTTCTTCGTGTTCTGATCCGTTTCATCTCCTCTGAAGCTCTAAAAATCTCTTCCTAAAGAACTCTCAGAACCGGTTCTGTCCATTTTACAGCCTTCATCCCTCCTCTCATCTTCCTCTTCAGGGTCCTGCAGAACCACTAAGGGCAGTTCTGGTCCGGTACTAAAAAGGTGACTGAAACCTCCTCCATCCGGGTTCTGGTGACCCGACCGGAACCAGCAGCGGGTCAAACGGGCCCGGCAGCATCTCGTGACGGAACAACAGACGGCTGCTTGTTGGGCCGAGGCCCGGCGGGACAACGAGTCGGGCCCAGCCGCTCCGCTCCAGAACCAGGAATGTGTGGCGTGGCGGGCCCAGAACATGTGACCAGAACACAGGCTGCCTTTGAGACGGCGGCGTGGGGGGGGGGCGTGACCCGAGGGACAAAGGCAGCAGGGTTCTGTGTCTCACAGGCAGAACCGGCGGCTGCAGAACCGCATTCCCGGGTCGGGTTAAGGTCAGCGGGAGGAAAGGTCCGGCTGAAGACGAACGCAACAATCAGGACCGGCTGGACAGAACCACGAGGCCGAGGAACGGGCCGGACCGGTTCTGTAAACAGGCAGAAAATAATGTTTTTATTCTGTGTCTGAGGAAACCGGACAGAAACCAGCAGAACCGGATGAGGGAGCGGGTCCAGCAGGTCCAGCAGGTCCAAATTAAATCAAAGGAGTTTTTATGTCTGAATAGCAAGAGATTAAAAAATAAAAATAAAAACAGTAAAATGTTTCCTGAGGTTCTGGTTCTGCCCGATTCTGCTGCAGAATCACCACCAGGAGACCCGTCCAGTCACAGCGTTATTATATTATAATTAAAATTAATTTATAATTCTATTATTAAATAATTATTTTAGAACTATAATTGAGTAAAATCTTCTTTAATGAGTCCATTTGTCCTTGATTTAGCGGCTAAAACTGGAACGACTCGTCTTGGTTCTGGTTCTGGTTCCGTTTATCTAAACGTCTTATTTTAGGCTGATAATCTGATTTAGCCTCACATCAACAATAAATAGACTAATTTAAAGAAGATTTTACTTAATTATGAATGAATTATAGCGCTGTGACTGGACGGGTCTCCTGGTCAGAACCAGAACCTCAGGAAAGGTTCTGCTGGGTTTTAATCTCTTCCTAATTTAAAGAAAATGTTCCTTACAGCTCTGAGGGCCACAGAACTCGACCCGGACCTGTGTGGTTCTGTGTGCGGCTGACCCGGTTCTCCTTGTCAGCCCACGGTGTGAAAATGATCCACTAGTGGCAGAAAAACCCAGAGAAGCAAAATAAAATTCGTGTCAATCGTCTAATTCCATCTAATTATCTCGTTTTAGGGCAAACTCAGATAATCTAATCTGATTTAAACAGATTCCACCTTCAGTCGCTGCGCTCGGAACCCAGAGCCCGGTTCTGCTGCCGGTACCAACGGCGCCCTCCTCCCAGTTCTAACTGCTGAGCCGGACCGGCACCGTGGTCCGGACCAGAGGGGGGGGGGGGGTGTTTCCATGACAACACACTGACAGGAAGGCAACAAACCGCAGGACGCTGAACAGGAACCAGAACTGACTGTCAGCGGGTTTCCCCAGCAGAACCGACCCAAACGGGTCGCCTCGTGACTCTGAGTAGTGATGGACTCAGACCAGAACCTCCAGAAGCATCTGAAGCGGACCACTCTGGTGTTCTGACTCCAGAACCAGAACCAGACATGGAGAAGCAGCATTTAGTTCCTATGCTCCACTGATCTGGAACAAACTTAGAAAACTGGAAAAGTTCTGAAAGCCTGAGTTCCTTTAAATTAAGATTAAAAATATATTAATTTAGGATTTTAACTGTTCTAGTTAAACTGAAACATCATCAGTTTAAGTTTGTAGTTTAACTGTTTTTAATGTTTGCTTTTAGTTTCTATTCTCATGTTTCATTTTATCAAGTGAGAATGCTATACAGCATTCTCACTTATTAAGTTCCTTCAGGTCTTGATTATTATTCCGTACGTTTTTCGGCATCTAACTACTCCTGCATACTTCAACCGATTTAAACAATTTTCGTATCAAAACGTTCAGCTCGTTCACGACATTACTGCTATGTCTTTTGGTAATTATAACTTTTATAATATTTAAAATATTTAACTTTTTGTGCGTTTTTTGCTCTCATTGAAAATGAATGGAAAATCCTTCAAATTCTTCAAATATTTCAACTTTTTGACATCTTACTGCTTCAGCCTACTTTCAGCTATAAACGTCATTCAACTTTTAAAATGTAGTAATATCTTTTCGCTATTATGGTATGTTTCAGCTTTTTCATATCTTTCACCATTTTCGTATAGTACATCTTTAAAATTATTTTCGTTTTTTAAGAAATTCAGCAAATAACATGCGTTGCTATGGTCGTCAAGGAGCCTCTTTTAGAGTGCGCACTCTAGAAATTCAACAAATTCTTCTTCTCTGAACAACTTCTTCTCACTCGCTCAATTTTCAACCTATCCACATAAATTATACATCAAAACGTAGGAATTTTTGTCTGGATTCAGGAAATGTAACCCTCATTGGTGTAGCATTTATAGATTTTTCGCAAATCACCTCAGAGCGACACTAACCCGAAACCTTCCCCATTCATTTCCTATGGAGCGGTTTTCAAAAATGACACCTGGAAATCCAAAACATCACATGTATTTACATCGTCACTACTCCTAAACCGTTTCATGTACAGGCACGAGACTTTCACACATTCATGTCCAGACCCTTCTGGCGCTCACAAAAGAGAAATTTTGTCGATAAATGTTACGGTTTTGCCGCAGGAATAATTTGTTCGGGAGTAGCGTTTTGGGAAAATGCTAAAACAGGATCAGACTTCAATCTCCCCAAATGAGGCACTTTTCTACATCGTCGCTACTCCTAAACCGTTTTATGTACAGGCATGAGACTTTCACACATGAATGTCCCGACCCTTCTGGCACTCATAAAAAAGGAATTTTGTGGATAACTGTTACGGTTTTTCCGCAGGAACAATTTGTTCGGGAGTAGCGAATGTGCAAAATCCTTAAAACGCTTTGGAGCTTCATTCTTCCACATCATCCACTTTTTACATCGTCGCTGTGCCTACACCGATTTTTGTACAAACCTAAAAATGAACTCCATAGTCTTTAAAAGCCTGCTGATACTCAGAGTGAAAGAATTATTTTGATATCTCTTATACTTTTTCAGCTACAGCGATTTGTTCGGGACCGTTTGTAGAGGATTTCTCAAATTTCATAAAAATCCTCTTTATATCATAATTTTTTACGCCTAAATTAAAATATTTCTAGCAAAAACCGATAGTTTTTCTTGTTCTCCTATCCGTTACGAACTAAACGCTGAAAAAATTATGTCTCTACCATTTACAGAACAGGAGATATGGAGCGTTGTTTGAGGCAAAGTTCTCCATTCTATTTCAATGAGGCAGAGTCTGACAAAGTCTCTGCACTTTGGGAGACTGGCCGCTGCAGCTGTGTCAGTGAGTTTCCATGACGACGGAACACTGAGGGCCAGTGGGACACGCTCCATTCGGATAGAATAGCAACTTTCAACATCCACTGCAATGGCTGTGATTAATGTAGGAGCCTGAAATTCGCACAGTCACTTCCTCTTAACATTTTAAAATTTTCAAGTGACTTTCAGCCATATGTCAGTTTTCTGTCCCATTTTGGATGTCACATGCTTTCCTATTGGGCCTTTGCTTCCAACAGGACCTGGCATGATGCCCAGACACGACCCAATTGGCCAATACAGCACCCCCCACATGTGGGAAATGGCGCTACTGACCATTTTGGTCAAATGTTGAGTTCTTGACCCAGATGTGGTGAGGCTGAGTTGCTAAAGGAGGCCAATCTGACCCATGAACTTTGGTCACGTTTGGTGACATTAAGTATTGGCACCCCTCTTTGAGGCACTTCCCAGTACAGGATTTGGACCAAACTGACAGAGTACAATCACCCGGTGATACTGAACACAACCATGCTAGCGGCTAACGGTTAGCATGTTGCTAACCAGAAGTAGCTTTAGAAAGGTCCTACCAACTTCTGCTTAGCCGGGGTTGTTCTGCCTTTACAGACAAATAGAGGGCTACAGCTGTGAGGGAGTCTCCATGACAACCCTTTTAGCCAGAGGCTTCTAGGAGGTCCATTGACTTAACATGGCACCTTTCGAAGGGCACTGTGGGTGCTGTGAAGACCGTAGGAAGCTGAAATTCGCAGTGTTACTCCCCGTTAGTATTTTTGGCGGTACCACGAGGCAGGCGCCTTGCTAAATTTCTTCAGAATTTTTTAGTTGTTCTTAATCTTCAAATTCTTAAATTTTTTTAAATTTTTCAAATTTTTCAAATTCCTTCAAATTTGTTCAAATTCTCTAAATTTCTTTTTTAAATTCTTCAAGTTTGTCAAATTCTTCAAATTTTTCAAATTCCTTCAAATTTTTTGAAAATTTTTAAATATTTCAAATTTCTTCAAATTTTTCAAATTCCTTCAAACTTTTTCAAATTCTCCAAATTTCTTCAAATGTTTCAAATTCTTCAAATTTTTCAAATTCTTCAAATTTCTTCAAATTTTTCAAACTTCAAAATCCTTCAAATTCTTCTATTTCTTTCAATTCTTCAAACTTTTTCAAATTCTTCAAATCTGATTTCAATGTTTTCTGCATCTTCTGCTCAATCATTCTGCAGATTAGCATTCTCACTGCTGTTTCGCAGGAACAGCCTTTTCTAGTTCTGTTTTATTTTTCTATATTTAATCATATTAAGCTCTTTATGTCGTCTTTAAGCAAAAATCTGCCTCAGCTTCATCCAGAACCGAACCGACCCGACAGTTCCCCAGCAGAACCAGGACGCAGGGCAGCAACGGCGCCGCTAAGCTGAGGGTCCAGAACCAAACGGTTCTGGTTTAAAAGGTCCAAAGGTTTGGGTCCAGCTCTAAGGAGTCAGAGGTTCCACCAACCAGAACGCTGCTGGTCTCTGGTTCTGATGGACCTCCAGAACGGGTCAGAACAGCCTGAACGTGTCTCCAGTCATGAATTTGGACCTGAGGACTCTGGTTTCAGAGCGCTGCGGTTCTGCTCATCCAGAGGTCCGTCTTCTCGGTCCGACCCGTTTCAGAACCAGTCGCTATAGAACCTGAGCTGTTAATAAACGGGTTCTGGATGGACCGCCTGAGATTCTGGAGAGAAAAGGTTCCTAGAACCGGCCGACCCGTTACAGACCCGGTTAAAAGGATGTTCTGTTCTATTTAAATCACCAGAACCAGAACAACTTTCTCCAGTTCTGTCTGTGGGCTGCAGCTTTGGACCGGGCTGAACGTGAAGTTCTAGGAAGGTCCAAACGGGTTCTGTCTGGATCCCTGACCCGGTCTGCGGCAGACGGGTCGGTTGGTTCTGTAGGAGGACCACAGAACCATGATCAGCTCCTCAGAGCGGAGGGAACCAACTGGACCGCCCCAGGAGAAGGTTCTGTCCCGTTTCCAGAGGCAGAACCGCTGAACGGGTCAGTCTCTGGAGAGGCGCTGAGGCGAGTCAGGAACCAGAACCACAGGTCCGCGCAGCGAGACCGGACAGAACCTGTCTGAAACCTTCAGAACCGACCCGTTCAGCGCCAGGTTTCATCCAAACGCCTGGGATGACGAAGAGAACCCGGCAGAATCAAAACCGGTCCGGAGAACAGAACTCCTGGTGCAGGAGAACCAACCGGACCTCCCCCAGGCGCATCCAGACTCCGTTAGAGCAGAACCGCCGTTGGTTCTTTTTAGGCCCGCCAACCCAGAAGACTCTAGCAGAACGGGTCGGCGGTCCTGCTCCGCCGGCATGTTCTGGACCCGGTTTACTAAACAGCTGCTGACGTGGGTCAGTAAGGCAGAACCAGCAGAACCGGTGTGTATGTGACAACAGCAGCCTGGCGCCGGGCTACTGGATCAGAACCATGGGCCATAATCAGTACCAAGGCTGCAGAACCCGTCCCAGCGGGTCCAGTCAGAGGAACCACAGCCTGACAGGCAGAACCGGGCCCTGCCAGGAGCAGAACCCAGTCGTTAACAAGCAGGCAGACTGGACCCGGACAGCAGCGCCGGGGGAGCAGAACCAGAACCAGAACCAGAACCTCTCTGACACAGAGGCTGGCCCAGGACTCACCGGGCCAACAGCTGAACCAGCCTCAGTAGAAAACAAGTTTTTCTTTGAGTTTATTCAAGAAAAACAAAAATAAAACTAATCTGTCGCCTAGCAACAGACCCTCTTAAAGCTACAGGCGCCCATTTTTACCGACTAATCAGATTATTATGCAAAACATTAATTTTAAATTCAGTACTAAAGTTATTACTGAGTGGACACCAGCAGCCATTACCGGGTCGCTCCGGGTCCGACCAGAACCAGTCGGTTCCACACGTTTTGCCTTTTATTCCTCGGGTTTTAAATTATTCCAGATAATCTCAGATTTTTTCTACCTGGACCTGGTAATCGGGTTTCCTGCTGGGCCAGAACCACAGATAGAACCCGACAGAGCCTGACGTTTGGACCATGTTGGTTCTGGACCGGGTCAGCACCGCCTGTCTCCCTGTGGCCCGTTTAGAACCGGCACCGGGATCCTGCACAGAACCGGGGCGGTCCGGTTCAGCCATGAATTAATGATGAAGGCCAGCGGCGCCGTGAGGGCTTCCCCAGCGCTGCATTAATAAGTGATGAGGCCTTACATAAGAGAGGTTCTGCTGGGTCAGGGATCCCGTCTGACGGGGGGAACCGGGCCACAGGCGGTCCTCGGACCTCGTCTACAGCTGCTGCGGTTCTGGTTCTTCCTCTCTGAGCTCTGGAAACATGAATTCTTCACAGTTTGCAGAAAATTATTTGGGCCGCTTCCTCTTTCTGCTGCGTGACCTTTTCTGGTGTCAGAGCGACCCGACAGCACCAGGCGGCGGGCCGATGGTCCTACTGGACCAGAACTTAGTCACCGGTACCACAGGAAGGTTGGCCTGACCCGTAGAACCAGTTTTCTGCCGCCGGACTAAATTCTGCTGCTCTTTAAAACTAAATGTTGAATCTGGCTCCAGATTCTGGGAGGGTTCTGGTCCCTTTGGGCCGGGCGGATCGACCCGTGTTCAGGTTCTGAGTACCGCTGACTGGATCCTCCTGTTTAACAGATCAAAGCTCGTGTTCTGTGCAGGAATGAACAGATCCTCTCAGAACCGGCACAGAAAAACCTCCTTTCCCCGTAAATAAAGAATCCCAGGAGGATCAGAACCTCTGGGGGAACCGGGTCACACGGAACCAGCAATCAGCTCCCAGGGCTCAGAGAGCTCGACCCGCCGGGTCGGCCCGGCACCGCCCACAGCCGAGGAACGCCAGAGTCAGGCAGCAGAACCGAGGAACGGAGCCTCAGCTCAGGAACCAGCTGTGAGCTGATTGGTGGAAAATTCCTCAGGAAAGCCGGCCGCTTCCTGACAGCCAATCAGAGAGAAGTACGAACGCTGCTGCAGACACCTGAGCCTCCAGCGGGACGTTAGCAGGACCGACACGGCGAGTCAGCATCTGTCACTTCCTGTGGTCGTCAGGAGCGCAGCGGCACAGTCAGCGGCGTCCGTCTGCAGGTGAACGCGACTCTGAGCGGGACGCCGCCATCACAGGACGCCATCACCGCTGCTTCTGGCAGAATCCAGGCGTTGCCTTCAGGGCTGCAGCGACACGGACGCCTCCCTGCTAAAGCTGCGGTTACTTTTTAGGAATAAAAGTCATAAAGAGCGGCACAATCTGCACTGCAAAAACGGACTTAAAATAATTAAAATGTTCTTAAAATTAGTCTATTTGTCCTTGATTTGAGCAGGAAAATAAGATGATCTGCCAATGGAATAAGATTTTTGCACTTAAAACAGGAACAATTCATCTCCATCATCTTATTTCAAGTGCAGGATGTCTAATTATCTTATTTTAGGGGTAAAAACTCTCATTCCATTGGCAGATAATCTTATTTTCCTGCTCAAATCAAGGACAAATAGACTAATTTTAAGAACATTTTACTTATTTTTAGATCTGTTTTTGCAGTGTGAGGAGAACGTGCAGCTGGGACGTTATTGTCCCAGAACGCCATCAGCTGCTTCCTGCGTCTCTCCCTGAGGAAACGCGACGCCACGGCAGGATTTATGATCTCCAGACAAACCTCATCAGGACCAGAGGACAGCAGGTCGCTTCCTCTGAGTCCTGCACACGCTCAGAGCCGCCGGCCCGGGCCGCCGAGGCCGCGTGTGCATCAGGCCGGCTGGTTGCTGGCTGCTCCGCATCAGAAACACGTGCAGTAAAGTAAAAAGAAGTAAAACAATGACTGAGTGACTAAAAGCAGGCGTTCCTCTCTGCTTTGTGCTCATGGAGCCCAGAAGGTGAGCAGGACTCCGGATCTCCACCTGGAGAACGTCGTTCCTGCCGCGGTGCAGCACCAACCGGCCCGGCGGCTCAGAGCCAGATGCATGCTGGGACGTTGGGTCCACACCCAGCACTCAGCCTGCAGCGCTGTTCTCACCTGAAGGCCCCACCCAGCCACACAAAGACCCGACCGGGCCACACCCGTCCTCCCTGAACCAGCACACCTACAGCAGGTGAGATCCAGAGGACGGCCCGGCTCAATCGTTCCTCTGACGGAGCGCGGCGCCGCGGTTAATCATCGACCCGCCACCACAGACAAAGGCCCGCTGGTTCCTGGGCGGCGCCGGCCAGCGGGGATCCCTGCAGATCAGCGCCTCCGGGCCCAGAAGGTCCGGTCTGAGCCACTGATGCGCCGTCCCATGATGCTCTGCAGCCAGGACCGCCGTGTCAGCCAGAAAACGGCGTTTAGATGAGAAAATAAATCAATCTGGAGTCATTATTTCTGTTTTTTTCTCTCCTGATGCAACACTGATTAAAAAAAACTGTTTATTTTGCCGTTTTTTAAGGTTTTAATTCCTCATCCCTCAGCAACAGCTCTGGATGAGAGACGTCTGTTTAATACGGAGTTATGGAGAGAGGAGATTACATCATCCTGCATCAGAGACGGAGGTGGATGTTGACAAAAAAAATGTTTGTTTTTTTATTTTGCAGGCATAAAACTCAGGAATGAAAAGAAGATTTCTCCCAACTGGCCGCTGCATCAGTTCTGGCTCCCACGCTATGCTAATGACGGCGAGGCGGGGGGGGGTGGTTAGAGCTGAAACGTCCAGATCTAATCAAAGCTTTAACGCCCTTTCACCCTGATGCAGACCAACGCTCAGCGGAGGTGAAGCGCTGAGAGAAACGTCCTCCTGGAGGAACAGAGGAGCTGAAACAGGGGAACCATGGTTCCTCTGAGGGAGAACCGACAGAACCAGGAGCGCACGTAGAAATTAACATTTTCCTCATGGATAAACCTCACAGACAC
The DNA here is from genome assembly GCF_011125445.2 of Fundulus heteroclitus. NCBI lineage: Eukaryota > Metazoa > Chordata > Actinopteri > Cyprinodontiformes > Fundulidae > Fundulus > Fundulus heteroclitus. The sequence continues at coordinate 2,459,857 of NC_046380.1, read as the reverse complement.
CAGGTCACTCTCACCAACACCTGCAGGTGATCCAGGTGCTACAGACTCACTTCTATCCATAAATCCCTGTTATTATCTCCAGCTGTCACTTTCTATATGTCGTATTAATTAATCCTGTATATTCTTCAGTGATGGTATCAAGGTGTTGGTTGCTCCTGTAATTCTTTATCAGCTGGTTCTGCTGTTCTTTATATCTCTCTCTGCAGGTGTAGAAGCAGACTCAGAGGATGTTATATCACTCTCTCCCTTTCTTCTCCTCTTTCACCTTTTTTCTCTTTTAGCCTTTTGTCTGTTTCTGTATCCATTGAACATGAAATAGTCCCAGAATAAAATCTAATAAAGCTTCTTGTATATATAAACCAAGCTGAGCTCTATAGTGAAAGCAGTAATGCTCCACTGGTGAAAATAAAGCCTGTTTGGCTCTTTTTGCTGTCCTGCCAGACAGAACAAAATAAATTAACTTCAGATGTAAAAAAAGTGTTTAAAACATTTAATGAGTTCAGATTAATTATAAAATGACTAATCGGGGGAAAAACAGTCAGAAAACAAGAACTAGAACTGGCAGAACCGTTCAGAAATAGCAGCTGTGATTGTGACGCAGTCTTCACGGGTTCTGCTGCTCCACAAGACGCCTCGTGTTCCAGCTTCATCAGGCCCAGCGGCACCGGTCCGATTCCCGGCCGGATATCGGCTCCAATATCAACCAATTAGCTGCATATTAACCAATCAGCTGCATATTAATTAATTAGTAGGATATCAACCAATTAGCTGCATATTAACCAATCAGCAGGGTCGCACATGGGATGAATGATGGCGATCCGGTCACTTCTTTAATTTATTAATACCGTACACGGCGATCTAGTCACTACAACTCTATGTTAGCAACGCAGCAGCTAGCGACGAGCTAACAGAGCAACATGGAGCCAGAACCGGACCGAGTCCAGTCTGCCATGTGGAAACTGTTCTGACTGTGAGGTGCAGCGTGTGTGAGGCGAACACAGAGCGGTGGAGATAAGGTTGGTTCATTCAGCGTCAGGCTGAAGATGTTCATCTCCAGAAGATGTTCATCTCCAGAAGATCTTCATCTCCAGAAGATCTTCATCTCCAGAAGATGTTCATCTCCAGCCTGAATATCAGGTATCAGACACAGGAAGACGTTCATGCGCTCAGAAGCACCATCAGCTCATCCTTTCAGCTCTGGTTAATGCGGGGCGGCGCTCCACCCATCAGCCCAGCGTAGCGCCCCCTGCAGGCGGACACCAGACCCTCATAGAGGCCAGGAGTCCCAGAACAGGACAGATTCATCCTGAGGACCAAAAACTCTACCTGATGAAATCTGTAAACCCTAAACAGAACCAGAATGGCTGGTACCACAGGTTCTGCTGCCCCCCCGGGTTCTTTAAGAGATTCATTTCAAACAATAGGTGAAAATTTAAATTTAAAATAATGATTTCATCACCGCTGCAGCACTTTTCCAGTCACTCTGACCAGTAGAGGCACGTTCAGCCGTCGCTCTCATTCACGCAGATCTGTAGGCAACTAGGGGTGAAGTGCCTTGCCCAGGGGCACAGCGACACACGACAAGGGAGGCTGGAATCAAACCCACAACCTTCCAACTACTCAAGCTGGCGTCGCCGTCACGGCTGGCAGCCAATCAGAGACGTTTCTGCACCAATCATTTGCCCCCCCCCCCCCCCCCCCCAAGATCGGCCCAGAAAAAAAAGAAAAACCATCAAGGAGCTCTGGGCAGCCTGCAGTGTTTCACATGTTCTGGTTCTGTTGGACATGTTCTGGTTCTGTTGGACATGTTCTGGTTCTGTTTCACATGTTCTGGTTCTGTTTCACATGTTCTGGTTCTGTTGGACCTCCTGGATGGGTCGTCAGCAGAGTGATTTCAGCTGGCCACTCACTTCTGGGAAGCTCCACAATCTGTTTTTCCAGTTGTAGGTCCTGGTTCTGACCCGTTAGGACAGTTCTGACCCGTTAAAGGCTGGCAGAGGCCAACAGAAGTCAGGCTCTAATACAGCAACAGGGCCTGGCTGGTGAAATCCAACATGACTCAGCAACAAAGGGGCGCTTACTTTATCACATGGGGTGAAATGTATGGAAGAAATATCGACTCATTAGAATCAGACTTTTACACATTAAATTTATAACACTGTTTTTTTTTTATCCTGTGATTCTTATTTCTTTAACCAGCAACAAAAATGTACCTGCAATTGTATCGACCTTGTGGTGACTCAGGCCAAAGCAATCTGGGCCAGATTTTGGCTTTTAGCCAATCAAATTGCATTCCTTTGATCATGTGACACAACCGCGAGTCTTTTGGTTTGATCCTATTAATAATTATCTAGTTAGTGGTGAACTGTTAATAGACGGGTTCCCCAAACACAATGGTGTGTCATAAGATCAAACGAGGCTAATTTGATCGGCTAAAAGCTGCTCGACTGGATCTAGTTATATATCAATAACGATATATAAAAATCAATCAATAGACGTATATTGATAATAAGGGGGAAAAAAAAACGGTCAATAAAAAGTTCAATAGAATAACAGTTTTCCTTCCTTTTGCATTCTAGCCAATCATGTCTCGTAATACTACAGTCACTGGATCCTCCCAGCCAATCACAACGCAGACCCAGGAACGCTCCGTCACCGAGCTTCAAAGAGTTCAGAGAACATTTGGTGTTTTTTAAAAACTTTTGGTAAATAGGTTTATGTTTGAATCCAGTGATCTTTATTCAAAAACAGGTTTATAAGCAACAGCATAAAATGGCCTGGGCTGCACTTAAAATACAAGTTCTGAATCTTTTGATCATTAACATCAATCAATATGATTTTTATTATGTCGATAGGCTTTTATTTAATCTATATCAGGGGTGTCCTGGGGGCCATTTGTGGCCCTTCTGCTGATTTTCTGTGGCCCTCCACATGAATTTCAGGAAAAATGTGGCCTATTTTATTAAATTAATTCTAATCAGATTTTAATGCACCAAAGTCTGAATTACAGTAAAAGTCGCCGTATTTACTATGAAATTAAAGCAAATGTAAAAAGTGTGCTTATCAAAAAACAAAATGTTTTTGTGTTGTGCCGAACATTCAATTAATTATTAAACTGTAAGATTTCATCTTCTCTATAGTAGATTTGCTCTAATTAAAAATAAAAAAGGTTTCCATCTTCAAAAAGCCACCAGCGCTGGTCGACTAAATACAGTTTAATATCTTTTCTTAAAATGATCATATTTTGTTGGGCGTAACCACATTTTTGGTTATATTATTAATATCCCAGGAGTGAATGCTGCTTGTCGGGACTTTAATGCAATCAACTGGTTCCCTGATATAGGAAGTTTTTGACCAATCTGTATAATCTGATTGAATTTGACTTTGTAAAGTGCCTCGAGATGACATGTTTCATGAATTGGCGCTATATAAACTAATATTGAAAATTGAAATTGAGTTGAATTGCTTTCGATTTAACAATTTTGGCCCAACAGCCGAAAGGTTTGACACCGCTGATGCGTGTCGTCCAGCCAACAAAAGGTGCAACTGAATTTTAAGTAAGAAACATGAATAATTTCACATGATAAAATTCCAGTCTCATAAATTTACTGTCAAAAAAAAAGAAAAAGGTGTGATAATAATGAGACTATGTTTCTTCCATAGACTGGCTGCTCCCCTGAATGCATGAAATCCTCAAAATGCTGGTTTTATTTTGCTAAATTACCACAAATATTTAAATATACCTGATGATCTAAAACCTGTGAGAGAGATCTGTAAAGGTGGTGGTGGTGGTGGGGGGGGGGGGTTAAATCTTTTTTCCTAGCAGTGTCTGGTTAGTACATGCCTGCAGGCAGAGATACGTGGAAAAAGGGCAAAATTCTGTGAAATGCAGCGATGTTAATATTCAGAGAGCGTAGGTGGAGAGTTGCTCAGAAAACTACGACATCAGCCATTTCCCCTCCTCACACCCAGCAGCTCCGGGGCCCCCAGGGGCCCCCAGGGGCCTCCAGGGCCGGCTGACTGCACAGCGCACAGAAACATTCAAAGCGGATTCAAATCTGCGCCGCTTTCGCTTCTTTTTCCGCAGCCGGCGTGCGCGTCTGGGCGGCGGGCGGCGAGAAGGAGCAATGCCCTCCTTTGGAGGTCACAGGCTGAGGAGGAGTCACGCAGAGCCGGGATGCGGGATCCCCCTCCTCCCTCACGCAACAAGGCGGGACACACCCAGCCGGAGAGGGGAGGAGGAGGAGGAGGAGGAGGAGAGGAAAAAAGGAGCAGAGCCTGGCCGATGACGTAAGGACGCTCCTTTCTGCGCTAAAGCCCCGTTAATTAGCAGAAAACGCGCCCGGTAACGAGCCCCCCTCCCCGGCTCCGCGGCTCCAGAGCGGCGGGGGGAACCGCTCCGACAAGCCCGACAAGCTCAGCCTGTGGGCGCAGCGGGGAGGACACCGGCACCGGGGATGCACCCGGAGCTGCGCAGCCTCAGCTCCGGGTTTTCTGCCCACCCACAGCCCCCCCCCCCCCCCCGGTCGGTGGCCCCCAGGGGCCAGAAAACACAGAGCCCCGCAAACAGCTTCCAGACGCGCCGCAGCCGCAGCGCCATCCACAATGCGCCACTTTCAGCCACATTTCCCCCGGTAACGCGGCGCTGTTTGGGTCGGTTTGGTACCGACAAGGTGACCGGGAATCCCGGGAGCGGCTCCGCGGCTCTCCGGGTCACACAGAAAGGCAACTTTAGCCACTAATCGGTCCAATATGACGGGATGGAAAGTGGCCGCATACTGCAAGTTTTAACCATAATAAAAACACATAAATAATAATTATATCACCGGTAATAATAAAAGGCGGTTCGGCTGTTTCTGGTGGCGGTTGATCCAGTGAACGGTTCCGGTTCTGAGGCTGGTTCTAACCCCGTTTCCAGCCGCGGATCAACGCCTGCGGGTCTCCGCTGACTACGGCTGGACGGAGGCTCGCTCCGCCGCCGAACCCGTCCGGAACACGGAGACACGAGCCCAGAACCAGCCGGTGGTTCGGGGGAAGCGGCTCCGGACGGGTTCGCCCCGTCTTCACACCTGTGGATAACCGCCGCGTGCGTTCAACCCGGGTTCGGTTCGGCGGTACCGACACGGGCCTCGTTCAAACAGCCACACAAAACCGCACATTTCACGGAATGGAGCGGAACACGAACCCGGCCGGGGGTTCGGCTCTGGCAGCCACAAGTGGACCGAGGCGAACGGAGGCATAAAAAGTTTAACTGCGCAGGAATTAGACGGTACCTTCAACAGGCGAGTCCCGGTCCAAATCACGTCCTGCGACTGAGTCCGAACCGCGGTGCCGTGTCCTTATTGGGGCTGGTCCATTTCCCAACAGCACCGAGGTAGGAAAAAAAAAAAAATCCTCCGACGGAACCGAGTAGCGGGAGGGGAGGGAGGGGAACCTCCGACTGGGCTTCTCCCGACGCTCCAACCGTCAGCGCTGCCCGCACTCAGCGACACCAGCCTCTGGTTCTGCGGTTCTGGAGAGCAAAACCAACCGGATCCAGAACGGAAACTTTTAAGGAGGGGCGGATAAAGTCGCCTCCCCTCTGCTGGTGCCGCAGATCCGGTACGTGGAGGCTGCTGGTGGCGGTGCTGGTCGGTTTCGGACTCGGTGGGCTCCGGCACCGTCTACGTCCAGAGAGAGACCCGGGAAAAGTGCCGGAGCGACGTCTCCCCACGAGCCGATGAGGGCGGGGCCAGGCCGGCGCAGCCTGCCCGCGTTCTTAAGGTGGCTCCGAGAGTTAATGAGCTCATCGGACGGCTCCGCCGCACATCTGGGCCCGGAGGGGGTCATCCGGGCCGGGGACCCTGGAAGGAGGCGAAACCGACCCCCATCCAGGGGGGTTAGGCCGGTCCTGGAGGAGAGATCCAGGCCGGATCAGCCTCAACTTTCCCCGCTCGCCTTAACTCTCCCCCGGGGTGCAGCGGGCCTTTAATTGGGGGTGCAGGATCCGGGCATTTTCTCTTTATTCTGCACAATGTTGGCTTTGTTGACAACACCTGGCCACGCTGAGCTTTTTGGAAACATCTTTTTATTTAACCTTCGGGTTTTAAGGGTTTCTAACTCTGTGTCGGCCTTTATGTCCCCTCTCTGCAGTTTAGTTGCTATTTCTCAATTTTCAATAAATCACTATGACTGGAACTCTTTTTTAAACATGACAATCAAAGTCTTTCCATATTGTGAGAAATACTTTCTTTTATTTAACTTTTGTTCTCCACATTCAGAATTATTCATGTTTTTATTTAGTTCCCCCCCAAAAAAAGAAACTTCTCAAGAAACAAATATTTTGTATGCTATAAAAAAAAGTCATGAAATAATGTCAGTAGATGAGAAATCCCCACACTTGAAGCCAGGCGTGAATTATTCTTTTATTATTATTAATTATTAATCTCACTGCGCTTTGACAGCAGGTCCTTCACACATCCACTGACGCCCAGACTGAAACTGTTCATACCTGCTGGATTATGTAGATTTACACTTAATCAACCAAGAAGTTTGTTTCTGACAGGGCATGCAATCATAAAATGTGTTTGACTCTAGAGAACATTCACTTATCTGTTTTTATTTATATTTAAAGCTCCAGTGTGTAACATTTACTCCCACCTAGCGGTCGCTACATGAATTACAAGCAAATTCACCATTAAGCTCGTAATAGCTACTATGGAAGCCATGGAGTGTCATAAATGTGACAATGTCAACATGTCCTCCATGTATTTGGTACCAATCTACTGCTAACAGCTCATAGCTACGGTCATTGTGTGAAATGGTTTTTGGTAACCTGCAGACTCAGAGATCGTCTGATGAAGTCTCCGCCGGGAGGACAGAGCAGCTGCTGGACCACACCGCCCTGTTTCCAACATAACACCAAAAATAAACTTCACTGTTATATTGAAATAACTCACCAATCCAGCAGGAAGCTACAACCTCCACATCTCTTTTAAATTCTCACCTCCTCATGAATTATCTCCACCTGGTAATAATAGCTGTGCCAATATAGACTATAATTTCTCCCGGTTATTACTACTTTTTCTTTTCTTGGTTACGTTCTCTTCCCTCTTTGCTGTTTTCTGTTTCAACAGAAAACAGCAAATAGATGATCTACAGTCGTCTTTGCTTGTTTATATTCCTCCTCCACCAACAGCACGTCTTCATATAGGAAACTCGTTAAGCCGACAAGTTTGTCCCCTTTCAGCTGCTGTAGTCAGAAATAGCGACGCAACATGGCGCCTCCCAGTGGTGCACCGACACTTATGTATTTATAAACTACTAATTCTAAGCTATGAGAATGCTTTTATTTTTGTATTATATTTGTCAGGATATGTATTTATAAAAGCAATGCTTGATTTCAGCTCTTATAAAGCCAAATTAGTTACACACGGTCCCTTAAATAAAAAAAAACAGCATGTTGATTAGTTATTCAGCCTTTTTTCTAATTGCTAAGCAGCATTTTGCATGTTTTCTCTGGTATGTTGATGATTTATCTTTGGTCATGAGCTTGATGTTCTTACCATCACCCTAATCTCTAGCTCCCTCCACAGATTATTTTATCAGAGGTAAATCAGCTCTCTGGCTTGGCAGCTCCAAAACATTTATATTACTTAGAGTAAGAAGAAAATTAAAAGATAACTAAATGTAAATCTGACATTTAATAAATGATAAATAATTCCACTTTTATCTATTTTGAACTTGAAACCTGCACAGCACAGTTGGTTGATTTGTGAAACAATAACTTTATCTATGAAAACATAAAAAGGCTCATTTATATTTAAATTTGTGGCACAAAGATCACCTTCACTTTCTCATCTTTAGCAAAAAAAAAAAAAAAAAGGTTTTACTGATTACTGAACATCTGGTTTGATCAAGATTGACCTGTTTAAATATATCAGTTTTAAAACCTTAGAGCAGTTTATTTTTGTTTGAGTTGCAGAGAAACAACAGAAGTTGCCATTTTTACCAGTGAAGCGCTGGGAGGGAAGCTGTGAGCCAGGCCTTAGTCATGGTTGCAGTTTTCTGCTCAGTGAAAATAGTCTCATACATAAAAGTGGACAGCCTCCATATGTGAACACAACACATTCCTGTTAGAGAGAAGAACATGATGAGCCTCTACATGCTGAGAGGAGACGGTCCGATCCCTGGGCACAGTTAGCCAGCTCCACCGGGGGCATCTGGATCAGTGTTACATGGGACAGCAGGTCAGCGCTGACTTCTGTGGTAAATATGATACACCATTACACAACTTCCCTGTTTTGTTCTGGTAGTTTATTGTTTTAAATCTGATGTGAGGCATTCTGGGAGCCTGCTGTCCTTTGCTCACTGTTCTGACTGACTGTTGGATGCTCCAGTAACTGCCTGATCACTGATTACTTCTGCTTCCTGTTCGTCCTAGCAGATCATATCATTTACTCGCCCATCCCTCTCCTCCAGGTGACCACAAGTAAAACCAGTGAGGCATCTTTAGCATGTGTTGATGTAAAAAAAAAAATAAAAATAGAAGTTTGTGGGTGTCTGTGCAAAGAAGCTGGTGAAAAGAACAAAAATAAAGACGTTTCTTTTAGGGCTGGACGATAATTCATTAACAATGTCAATCGATCAATGGACATATATCGATGATAAATGAAAAACGGGTCAAATAAAATGTTCAATAGAATAACAGTTTTCCTCCTTTTGTATTCTAGCCTATCATGTAGGTTAATAGTACAGTCTCTACATCTTCCCAGCCAATCACAACGCAGACCAAATAACCAAGCTCCGCCCCCTTCAAAGAGTTCAGAGAGCATGCGTTCTTTTTTTCTTTTAAAAACTTGCAGTTTTGGTAAAAAGTTGGTTGAATAAAGGATTGAGTTTGAATTCAGTGTTCTGTATCCAACAATAGGTCGCTAAGCAACAGCATAAAATGGCCAGGGCTGCACTTACAATATATGTTTTTAATTTGTTGATAATTATCAATATCGATCAAATTGAATTTGATATTTCATCAATATGTTTTTCTTCTATATTGTCCAGCCCTAGGTCCTTTAACCATAGCGTCCTGGTTTGAGTCTTTTCTAATCAGACTGAAGCATCCCAGCTTCTATACACGTCTGTTTAATATGGAGTTATGGAAAGTGGAGATTACAGCATCCTACATCAGAGATGGAGGTGGATGTTGATGAAAGGGGGATTTAAAAAAAATTGCAACCATAGAGCACGAATAAAGAAATTAAAAGAATATTTCTTCCAACTGCCAACTGGCCACTCAATCAGTTCTGGCTCCCACGCTATGCTAATGATGGAGAGGCAGGGAGGTGGTTAGAGCTGCCATTGAACAGCATGTTGCAGGGCTTTATTTGCAAAAATAACAGAGTACAGATGAAGGAGAGCAGCTGAAACTGTGCTGTTCCCCAAATCTCCCTTAATCCACAATGTTGCTAGCAGAAGAGAGCAAGCAGCAGACAGTAGTAAATCTACATAATGAGATGAAGGCTGATATTGGGTAAGTAACAAAAAATGAATTAAAGAATCCCCAAAAGGACAGTGTTAAGATCTGTGTTTTGGTTTTCATTTGTCTCTGTTTTCATCATTTTGCTTTTACTTATTAGTTTTCATTAGTGGCAGAAAGGCCCTTCATTTGTTTGGGTTTAGTTTCTTATTTATTCCCCTGTTCGGTTCTCTGTGTGTTCTAGTTTATATTCCATCAGGTCAGTCATCATCTTTCCCCCTTGGTTAAGTGTTTCCTTGTGTGTTGGTTTAATTCCCTCTGTGTTAATTAGTCTCCCTCCCTCAGCTTCCCTGCTTCCTTCTGCCTTAGCTGCTCCACATCTCACATGATTAACTCTTGTCTATTCTATGTCATTCCCCACTCTTCCCTCAGTATTTAAAATCACTGTTGGGCAGCAGAATACTGCATGGTGCTAAGTTGTTACATATATCTGATGAATCCTCCTTCTAATGGTCTAGGAAATGTGGCGGGTTTGGGTTAGAAATGCTGATAGGACAGCTTGACCATCACAGCAGTTGCAGACATACTAAGAAAATGTTCCTATAGTTATCTGATCAGACTCATAATTTAAGGGTACATTTAAATATTTAATGCGCACTTTAGCACACCAGTTCTTCACAGAGGAGAAGTTATATTAACAGATTGGAGATTTTAAATAATTTCCCTTTGTTTTGTATGAGCTGTAAAAACCTTCTATGCCACAACAACAACTTTTCTGTGGTGGCCTGTGACTAAGACCTCATACTGGCCCCAGCCAAGTAAATAAATATGATCAAGAAGGGACAATTTAAACTAGAGGCTGGTCGTTCTGTGGTTGAAGGTTTAATTGGAGGTTCTCCACAAAGTAAACTCTGCTTAGAGTGAAAAATCTTTGGGCTGTAGCGTATTTTAAACAGTGCGCCCAAAATGTTGGGCTGGTCCTTGACATCATGCAGACCCACAAAGTGACCCCCGTCTGCCTGACTGTCAGATGCTTCAGTACCACCTGATAACACCATAGCTCCACTTCTGGTACCACTGCTCATACCCTGCGGTGGTTCTGGAAGAGCAAACTGAATCTTGGTCCTGCTTCTGCATGTGGCCAGAATTAATTGGACTGTTTGGTTGCTTATATTTTTGATCAGTAGTGTTTTAAAGACACAAACTGCAGGTGAAGAAAAGGGTTTTTAATCCATCCTTACATTCAGTAAGCTGCTAGATCTGTCCTGTTACTGAAACAGTACTGCCAACATGCAAGTGTGAAGTGTCCATTATGGGAGAAAGTTGATGTGAACCTGCCGACAATAGACTTGGGGTCCATCCGAACACCCTTATACACTACAAAAACGGATCTTAAAATAAGTAAAATATCCTTAAAGTTAATGTATTTATCCTTGATTTGAGCAGGTAAATCACATTATCTGCCAATGGAATTAATATTTTGACCCCTAAAATAAGATAATTAGACATCCTGCACTTGAAATAAGATGATTGAGATGAATTGTTCCTATTTTAAGTGCAACAATCTTATACCATTGGCAAATCATCTTATTTACCTGCTGAAATCAAGGACAAATACACTAATTTTAAGAACATTTTACTTATTTCTAGTTCTGTTTTTGCAGTGTAGGGTCAGGACCTTTTAACCAAAGTGGAAGTGCGTCTGCGGTCGCCATGATAAGTGCCGTCTGAGTAGTGCAGTCAGTAAGGAAGGAGGTAGGAAAAGGAGCCTGTATGCTTCCTCTCACGGCTAGTTTAGCCTAGGAAGTTGCTACGTCCCTTAGGGCGCTAAGGAGCTATAAGAATCCCACAATCCTTTGCATGACATGCTGTATAAGCACAGCCTACCTCACAGAAATCACAGAAAATGTCAGAAGAGAAGAAGGCATGTCCTTTGTAGTTCATTTCCAGAAGGCTGTAGGCCCGGATTTAACTCCCATCATCCATGACCGTTTCCGTCACGTAATGACGTCAGAGTTAAAGGCCGTCTGAAATTGGCACAACAGTCTGAAGCTCCTTTCTTCCCTGATAGAGTTCTGATTGTTGACCTCATCAAAAGTAAAGCAGGAGCCAGGAGCTGTTATTATGGGGATTCAGATGGAGCCTTGGTCCCAGATAGAGTTTCCTGTTTTCAGCTCCTCGGTATGACCTTGTTGGAGTTAGTTTAGAACATGTTGCAAGAAGACAATCAAGCTGATCAAACAGAAAGTGATAAAAGTTTCTACTGCGGGCTTGAGGTGAATTTAATGACCCGGTGCACCTCCTGCTGCGGTTTGGTGAGTGGGATGTTGTTCTTCAGAGATTCCTGCAGCATTTCACATCCTCCGCTGCCTCTGTGAATGTGATTAAAGAGCTGTGCAGAGCTGAGACTCACCTGCCTGTGGCCTCACTTAAACGCCCTGTTGTCACAACAGGCGGCTGTATGTAATGTCAATACGTCCTGCAGAGGCATGGCAGACGGGAGAAGAGCCGACCATCTGCAGCGAGGACGTCCTCAGGATCAAAGGCCTCCTCTAAAACAATCAATGAAGTCAATCTCATTTCTTTGATCTGCAGTAAAGATTAGTTGCTGATTTATCTGATATGTTTTCGTTGGATTGTGTGTTTTAATTGTCTGTTTTAGGCTTTATGTTGTTGAGCAGCACATTGTTCCAATTTTAACTAATGTGAGCTGCAGTAAAGAGTCTAACTTTGACTCAAAGGATAATTCTGTATGACGTTTAATTGACGAGGCAAAACTTCTGCAATTATCCTGCTGACTTTAGTTGTTTTTATCCAAAAAGCTGCATTTTTAGCTTTTACTCCCGGTGCCTATTTATGTTCTGTTTTTAATGCATTCATGTGTTTCTCTGTGTTTATCCAGTTCAGTTATTCCTTCTCAGCTCTCATCCATCCTGCTAATTGCACCTATTTTCTGTGCTACTCACCTTCAAAACTATGTATTCCTCCCAGATTCATTAATTTATGGCTAATTCACCCTTTGCAGTCCTGAGTTTCAGCTTTTAATATTAAAACCTCTTTTTTTGCACTCTGCCTTCATGAATCCACTTCTGCATTTTGGGTCTGACCACATTATAAAATTATGACAAATGCAGAACAAGGATAAATCTGGAACAGCATGAACAGGTGTGGTTGTGGAATAACTGAAACCTGGTGTGGGCAGAGCAGAGATGGAAACCAGCTGAGCTAAAGACACAGGAGGGGGTTTCGAATCAAAGAGGAACTGGTTGCAATGCAGAAACGGAACAAAAAGTAAAATGTTCTTTAAATGAGTGCATTTTCCCTTTATCTGAGCAGCTAAACACGATTATCTGCCAATGGAATAAGATTTCTGCACATAAAATAGGAGCAATTAATACCCATTATCTTATTTCAAGTGCACTATATCTAGTTGTCTTATTTTAGGGATAAAAACACGAATTTCTTTGATAGATAATCTTATTCGCCTGCTCAAATGAAGGACAAATGCACTAATGTCAAGAATTTTTTTTACTTACTTTAAGTTTAGTTTTTTGCAGTGTGGTTTTGGATTAAAGATGCAAGGTTGCACCTGAAATGCTTGACTTTAGGTCATGGAGACACGCCTGACTGATTCATAAAACAACAGATTCTGGGTAAAAAAGGGGAAAAAGTTGTCAAAGTCTGAAGAAGTTAACCGTCATAAAACCCAAAGAACATTGATCACGACAACTTTAGAGATCAGGATGGTCCGGCTGATTGGAAGGAAGAAATCCATTCAGTTTGGTTTTATTTACAACATCGGTTCAAAATAAATATCATCGTCCAACATATTTGTTGTGTCGTAAACCGTTTACGTCATCAGTCTTATTATAAATATGATGCAATGTAGTCAACTTCTATCTTTGGAAGCCCAGCTGATTGCATCGAGACATTGACTATGCAGCAATCCGTCATCCTGATCAAGCTTTTGGTAACAGTGGAGAGATATGACTTCCTTTTAGCAGGAAGAGACCTCCAGTAGAACCAGAACCAGAATCAGTGAGCACAGTCAGCTGTCTGGACCAGCTCAGAGTCGGGAGGCAGACCAAAAGCACCAATTAGCCCTGAACCAACTGGACAGCAGTTAAAAAAGTAAAAACACAGAGAGGAGAAAAGGCCAAAGAGACGAGGGCTAGATTATGACTGCAGCTTAAATCTCTTTATCAACACGGGGACCAAACATACGACCCAAACACTTTCCAAAGGTCATGTAGTGCCGGACTTTCTTCAAATACCGAGCAGAAAATATCCTGTGAGACCGAGCTGAGGGTAAAGAGTCACCTCACCATCTGTTCATGGCTGCAAAGGCAGCAGGAGTTCACGCACACACACACACACACACACACACACACACACACACACACACACACACACACACACACACACACACATAGACATGTTCCCAGGCCTTCAGAGGACATTAACGCCGTTTCCTTCCAGTTTCAAGGAGAACGCTGTAAACAAAGCCGCTGATATGAAACTCTCAGCGAGGCGAATCTCATTCCTGACATTTAATGCTTAAACGCTGGATAACAGGGGATGAAGCCATCTCAACAATTTTATATCCCCATAACAAGAAAGGGACACGCATGGTCACAAGAAGGCAACCCCTAAATATCAGCGTAAAGGATTATAAATGCTCACATGTTCATGCATCCTCAGAGCCAACAGGCTTGTTTTCTGTTATCGACTTTTCCTGCTAAATCGTTCAGTTGCAGCTCCGAGTCAACCTTTTCAAACCAAAGATGATTTTACCACAAATGATGCTTCACTTATTAACGACTTTATTAAAGGGAGAAGTCGCTGCATGAAGCAGCGATCAGTGCTGCAGAGAGCCGCTGACGGATCTTGTTGTCTGCAGAGTAATGGTGTCGTTCATCACGGTTTGAAGTGTTGTTGGTGCTTCTGCCCCGCAGATTCATTCATGTGAGAGACGGATTCCACCCGCTGTTCAAAGTTAGCACAGAGAGAGCAGACGGAGAGAAAGGTGTCCATCTCCAGGGGCCGAGGGCCGGGAAGGGGGGGGGGGTAGGATCTGGACCAGTCCATCCCAGGACAACACAGACATGAGCCCCTAACGGCATTAACGAGACCGTTTGAATCTGCTGTGTTTGGGTTAATTGAGCGGTAGATTGATTTTATAGGTGACGCCATAAGGACATTTTCACACTTTTTCTTTGAAGCTGAATTAAATTTAACCTGAAACCGGAGGAGACGGCCTCCGTCCTGACCCTGAAACCCCAGTCTCCCTCCATTATCTCCTGCTTCTCAGCAGCTTCCACCCAAAGATGGGTCTCACCTGTGTCTCATTCAGTAATTGCTTTGTCTGCACCACACTTCTCAGTTCATGTTCACCTGTTTGATAATGTTTGTTATGTTCTGATTCCTGATTCCCGGGTCCGACATCTTTCCTCTTGTCACCTCAGTTTGTGTTTATTACCTCAAATCTCTGTTTAAACACCATTCTGTCTTCCTACTGCTTGTATTTAGGTCTTCCAGCTAAAACTTCCAAGGGTATTTCTGCAGTTTGTGCGTTTTTTTTCCCGGTGTTCAACACTTTGGTCAACGGTGTTGTTTTAAAGTGTTTTATAAATAAAGTTGTATTATATTGTATAATCACAAATTATGACAGCAATGGTTTAACGATACGTAGTTTGTTGAAGTGTTACAAAATATAATGAAATATTCAATCCTGACTCTGGATGAGGCATGAAGGCCTCTGATTGGTTCTTTTCATTTGGACTGAACGGCAGGGATTGGTCAGAGTTCTTACAGGCCTGCGGCTCTCACAGAGATCTAATTTTGTTTGTTCCCTTTTCTGAATACATAAAGTATTAACAACTCTCATGGTGGAAGGACCCAGTATAACAAAAAGTATTTCTGAACAGGATTACCACCTTTAGCTTTAAGGACCACCCTGATGACGGAAATGGTTCATCTTTCGAGTTTAGAGGCCTTTTAATTGCCTTCTGTAGAAAGTACCCCTGTCCCAGTGCTTGACTGTGTTTCTGTCCTTTCCTCTCAGACGGCCACTCATACCAACCGTTGGTTGTTCTGGTTCTGCAGAACCTCTACTGTCACCCCCTCCGTGCCTCACCACGAGGGATTGCTGCAAAGTCATTGGCTCGATGCTATTGGCTGAGTCTCTTTTGATCAGTAGACATTAAATGTTAGGTGACTTGGCTGTTAAGATAATAGTATTAATTGAGTAAGGCGGTATTTAATTGGATCTGGATCAGTCTGATTCTGATTCTAGAGGGATTTGGACAGAATTAGGTTCTACATATCTGAGCATGAACTGGATCTCCCTGTAAAATACTTTGTGATGATATTTATGGTGAAAAAACTTAACTGAGTGATTCAAAGGTTAGAGTTAGCTTGTTTAAGAATTAAAAAAAAAAACACGATGAGGACTGGAAACGAGTGAACCGAAGAAAAAGCTTCTGGAAAGCTGAAGAGCTGTCCTGATCCGATTCTGGATCACAGGAGGACAACGGAAAGAAAACTGACTTTAACAGAGAAATCAGTTGATGTTCCATCGTCTGACAGATTGGGTAAATTTATCCACTCCTGCAAAATCCACAACAAACCTTCCACGGTCCCTGGTGGCTCCTGATCCACTTTACAGGAATGACTGAGTGCTGCTGTAACGCCGTGATAAGACGACAGAGAGGGAAACATACGAGTCACAGACGGAGATAAAGGAGTGGGTTCTGCCTGACGTGAGGAGCCGACCTGTCAGAACCAGAACATCATCAGAGACCCAGATCCAGTCTGAATCACCGATCTAAACGCTAACTAAAAACCGTTCCCTGTGAAGCTGCGTTAACTGTGAGGTTTAATGATGGCCGTCAGTGACGAAGCTCTGGTGTGAGTTAAGTGCTCGCTGAAGACGGGTTCATGCAGAACGCAGTAATGAACGAGGCTGTGGTTCTGGAGGCAGCATGCATCAGTGAAAGCTTTCCTGAAAACCGACGGACCCTTTTAAGAAGCGACTGACGGAAAACA
Source organism: Fundulus heteroclitus (assembly GCF_011125445.2). Lineage (NCBI taxonomy): Eukaryota > Metazoa > Chordata > Actinopteri > Cyprinodontiformes > Fundulidae > Fundulus > Fundulus heteroclitus. The sequence continues at coordinate 2,443,356 of NC_046380.1, read as the reverse complement.
TGCTTCAGAGCCTGATCTCCACATCAGATTACACGTCAGCTGCAGGCTTCCACCGGGCCTGGTGTGGGAGGATTCTGTGAAAAAGTGCAGCAGGAACCCACTGAAAGCCACTGGAAGCTCTGATTGGATCAAGCAATCCTTCATTGACATTCCCGCCGGAGCGATGCTCCGTTTTCCTGAGAAACTTTTCAGCGTTAATTTTAATTACGGAGTGGAGAGGGTGATTCAAATCCACCAGGCTTATGTAACACGGTGACTTCCTGGGGTCAGGATCCACCTACACCGCCGCTATCTGACAACACGCAGCATTCAGACAACTACTTGAGCTGGAAACATAAATCTCTCCATATATGCACTGACAAGGGTGACTGGATGTTGTATCCATGGCTACCTTCTCACGTAATCTGTATTATTTTTATCACAAAAGCCTTTCTGTTTTTCCTCCCAAGCCTCCTGCTAACATGATGCCGATATAAACACAGCCGCTTCTATATGTGAAGAAAAACCAAGGCGGCTCGATTACACACAGAGCTTCCCATTGTACCCGGACCGGAGGATGGAGGATTTTAATGAGAAGAGACAAGCAAACAGCAGCAGAGCTTTTCTGTCGTTCTAACCTGCTTTCACTGCGTTTCCTCTCACTTCTTAAATGGTTCAGATGGAGCAGAACATCCTGCAGATCTGACAGAGGGTCGCTCAGAACCAGTTTCTCTGCAGCTTAGCACAACTTTGGACGGGAAGTCAAAGAAGAACGACGTGATCCATCATCAGTTGTCACGCTTTGTACACCTGAGACCAGGTGTTCACATTCACCTGTAAAGATTTGTCTGTCTAAGAAAGACAAATCTTTCTTCCTATCTGACATTAAATCAGTCGTCAGGTCAGTTAGGATCAGCTAAATTAGGCTTAAAATAAGGATTTATTTATAATTTCCTTCAAAGAAAGAAGTTATAACACGTAAAAAGGATTGTCCCTTTAAACAGATCGGTATCATGGTTTTATCCGGGTCACCAACCTTTTTGACATTGAGAGCTACTTCATTGTTGGTGTTGTTGTCATACAAAGGGCTACCAGTACCTTTGACCTAGAGAAGTCAAAGATCACCTCAACTTTATGTAAAATAAACACATTTTACATGCTTTTTTTATAGATATTGTCATGTTTAAATCTATATAAATGCAAGTGGGATTAAACAAGAAGAAAAATGGAATAAAATCACGTTTTTTTTAGAACAGGCTCTAGGGCCCCACATGTGATCCTTGCGTGCTACTTGGTGCCCGCGGGCCCCATGTTGGTGACCCCTGGTCTCCTGATTAATTCACGGCATTTGAGCAGAACGGAGGAACACCTGTGGTCATATCTAATCAGGTGAGATGAGGAACAGCTGATACTGATGAAAACAGAGAAGCAGAGGAGAACAACGAGCACAATCTGTGCAGAAAGAAACAAAGAAAATGCAAAAGAAACACAACAATGAACCAAATCACAAATCACTGAAGTGGCAACGAGAGAATATAAAGAGATGCATAAGAAAAACCCAAAAAGTCAAACAACCAGGAGTGATGATGATGGTCCTGCCGTCATCCTGTTCAGGAAGGAGACAGGTTCTGTGTCCCAGAAAAGAAGGGGTTGAGGAGAAATTAGTGAATAAACCCCAGAACTAAAGCTAAAGACCATGTGAAGATGCAGCTGAATCTGTCATTATCAGTGAAACAAGTCCTGCACCAATATGGACTGAAAAGCCCATCAGTAAGGAAGAAGCCTTCATTCCAAAGCAACATAGAACAACTGGATCGCAGTCTGTAAATGTGCTCTGACACTAAGATCTCACTTTCTGCAGACATGTTTGGTCTGATGAGACTAAAAGATAAACCTTCGTCTGAAATGATCATCGTTACGTTTGGAGGAGAAAAGCAGGAGCTTGCAGACAGAGAACATCCCGACTGAGAAGCACGGAGGTGGCAGCATGATGTTGTGGGGGTGCTCTACTGCAGGAGGGACTGGTGTAATTAAAAAATCGATTGTTTGATCAGGAAAGAGCGAGACGAGGAAACGGTGAAGCTTAATTTTATGTGAAAATCAGATTTTAAAGAAAGTAAAAAAGGAAATCTCAAAAAGTCGAGTTCCTCCGTGTCCCGGTTGTAAAGCATGCTGGGACATTTTCATCACCCTGATTGAACTAAAACACACATTATGATACAGGCAGATAAAAAAAGGCATTTTTATCTACTTTGTAAAGATTTATTTTTAACGCTGTGCTGTGCTGTTGTTTCCCTTCTGGGGAGCCAGCAGTTCATCCTGTAGCCGGTGGGTTGCTGGTTCGAACCCCGGATCTACAGCTGAGACAGCGTTGTTGAGGCTGATGAGGGGAGGCTGTGTGGAGATGTTCTCTGGAGGAAAATAATTTCAGTCCAGGACTAATTGCTCCTGCTGAGGGGGATGAATTAAAAGAAAAATGAAGGTGGTCAGTTGGAAAATTAAAGCTTGGATTATTATTATTATTAATTAAAGCTCTTGCTGCAGAAAATGAACAGGAAATCAATGAGTGGGTCTGAAGCGTCAGATGCAGTCTTGTTCCTCGGCTCGATGAAATGAGGAAGGCGGCTGTCTGCTGCTTGGTGTGCGGCTTTATGGAGCACTCTGGAAAATGAAGAGGACACGCAGGGCGGTAACGGCTCTGCGCTGGAACAGGACATAAACTGGACTAACCTGGGACCATTAAGCATGCTGTCCAGTTTCAGTCCCCATCGTTTTCCTTTGTAAGATAACATTAAATATTTAACTTTTAGACTAGTGATGATTGCTTTTAATGGCACCCAGAGACTCTCGCTGCTGCAGCTTCAGCGGATCAGAACCAGCCCGTCTGTAACGTTGTTCACTCACGTTATGACGTCTCAGCCGTTTACCTGGTAACAGTTTCTCACCGAGACAAAAGCTCGAGAAGAGCGAAATGCAACCCTGGTGGTTAAAAACACATTTTAGCACATAAACCTGAAAAGCGTGTCCAGAGCATCCGTAGTCAGCCTGAGTCAGTAGTTTGCTACGAAGCTCAAGCTTGGTTAGATTGGATGGAGAACATCTGGGAACATCCGTTTTTTTAAGTCTTAATCCAGATTATCAAGTCTGGCCTTTGACTAGGCCATTATAACACAGGGATCAGCTTTGATCTGAACATCCCATAACATCCTTGGCTGCAGGTTCAGGGTGGTTCTCCTGCTGGAAGGGGAACCTCCACCCCAGTTTCAGGTCTCCTGCAGATCACCCCACCTGAGCTGTGGATCTCTGCAGCTCCTCCAGAGTCACCTCTCAGCTGTTTCCCTGATTAATGCTCTCATGTCAGCCCAGGTGGAACCTGACCATGTTTTGAACTGGACCAGAACTTCCTCCCTGACCCGTCTGCTGGGACCAAGGAACCTCCAAGGCCAGAGAGAGCTGCAGTTAGACTCTGTGCCTCTACCTCTCTACTCTACCTGATGTTGCCTTTCACGTAGAATCCCAATAAAACTCATGGAGGTTTGTGGCTGGGGAGATAAGGTGTGAAAAGTTTTCAGGATGTGAATACTTTTACCAAGTTCTGTTACTGACAGAACCGTGAGTCTGCCATAGTCTGTAGAGGCTGGCAGGAAGCTCAGTGAATGAAAATATTTAATAAAAAAATAAGAAAAGCTTACAGAGAAAAGCCAGAGGGCAGAAAAACAGACCTGGGCGGGAACAGAAACAAACAATCCAGCAAAGAAACGAGGCCCAGCAGGAGCTTAGAGAAAGCAGGAGACAGGTGAGCGGCCTGAGGGTTAACGAGCACACAGGTGCGCTGAATGAGGGTTAACGAGCACACAGGTGCGCTGAATGAGGGTTAACGAGCACACAGGTGCGCTCAATGAGGGTTAACGAGCACACAGGTGTGCTCAATGAGGGTTAACGAGCACACAGGTGCACTGAATGAGCTGGGTGGCAGAGGGTGTGGGGGGGGGGGGGACAGAAGGAGAAAGGACACAAAGGGAGCCACGTCGCTCTCCCTCCTTCAGACAAGCGACCAGAAAAAATTACGCGTGTGAAATTTAAACGAGCACGTCGGCTTTTGACACAAGAAAGTGGAACAATGTGCAGCTTTTGTCGCTGTGGCCTGGTGCGACCACCATTTACCCGGATCAGGCATGAGGCAAAATCATGATATTATTTAAGCTTTTTGGTGAACCTGGTTGTATTTTTATTTTGTAGGGTTGACATAAAAGCAAGATTTCAGTCAATTCCAGTGAAATCTTCTGACTCTTCATCCTTGTCCATCACAGACTGCTTTGAAAATACCAAAAACCCTCAAATTTCATAACCACTGGTATTTCCTGGGAAACAAATGATCTGATTTGAAACGCTGCCGTCACTGCTTCGTCCCGTTTGTTGTGTTTTCACTGCGGTGGCGATGAAAGCCATTAGTCGCTGTCGTTTGTCGCTGAACGTGAGTCGAGCCCAAAAGGCTCCATCCAGATACCCTCATTGGACGAGGACTCTTCAGCCAACAGTGCGTCAGCGGTCACCATGATCAGTGTTGTCCCAACAGTGCAGTCAGCAAGGAAGGAGGCAGGAGAAGCTTCCTCTCACGGCTAGTTTTGCCCAGGAACCCCACGATGTCCCTTACGCTAAGGAGCTGTAAGGAATCCCACAATCCTCTGCGTGACGTGGCTTATCAGCACAGCTCACAGAAACCAACGTAGACGTCCAGAGAGCGTCTCTTTGTAGTTCATGTCCAGAAGACTGTAGGCCCGGATCTGACTCCATCCTCCATGTTTCTGTCTCATAATGACGGCAGAGGTAAAGGCTGTCTGAACCTTTCCTCTCTGATAGAGTTCTGCTAACTCAGGAAAGGTCAAAGGTCAGGAGATAGGAGCTAGGAGATGTTATTAGACATATTCGGATGAAGCCTCATAAACACGAATGAAACTGATGGGAAGTAAAATATCTGACAGAAAAATCCATAATAAACAATGAACACTGGAATAAAACTAGGAAACTGAAGAATTGCCTAAAAAGAAAAGCTCCAAGCAAATAATGAGAACAGAAAGGTGAAGAAAAGAGGGCAGGAACCCCAAAGTCCTCAACATCATGACAGGGTTAATGTTACTGCTACTAGTTATTGGTTAAACCTGAAAACCTGGAGGTCTGTCACCTCCTCAGGAGGTTCTCAAGGAGGAAAAGAGTTTGTCCAGCCAGCTTCTTCTAGTTTGTTCAGTTGGAGAAGCTTTGTGACTGTGTACGTCGTTATGTCCCACCATCAAAGCTTTGATGGAAAAAGTTTTAAAGGTCCATCAGGAGGTTCTCCAGGTCTGGATTCCATCACTGTGGATGATGTGTTCTGGATGAAAAAGGGAGCAGACGGGTTTAGATCAGCTCCTCCAGGTCAGGAGGTCCATCGGTGGATCTGGTGACAGTCTGGTGCCTGGTGGATTTATCCCCCTACACCCGCCTACAGACACCAAGGACAGAACGAGACGATAAAAACAAGCAGCTGATATGAAGTTCCTCTGTTCAGAGACAGGACACACCCTGAGGAAAAAGCTGCAACGTTTGGGAGGAGCTCAGATTAGTCACCGCTTCGCTACGGCCAGTTGAGTCAGCTGACGTGGTTCGGTCATTATCGGCTGAAGGAGGACACAAAATACAGACCGTACGGAGGGCAAAAGGTTGATATTTAATGAATAAAGAAAGCTCACAGCACAGGGAAGGCAGGGAAAAGGAGAGACTAGCAACAAGAAGATGAAACCCAAGTGTTTAAACGCTGGGAGGAGAGAGGAGGCATGAGGACCAGGGGGAGTAATCAGCTGGTAATGGCTGAAAGCTGAGCTGAGGAAGATGGAGAACAATAACAGAGCAGAGGGAAAAAACATCTAAAAGGAACAAGATACAAACCAGAATCTACAAACTGAATAAATCAACACTAAAGGTAGAAAAATCTACAAGAAACAGGATCTCAGAAACATAAAGGACTAAACAAACACGTGGAGATGATGACGAGGCCTGAAGCAGAACAAAAGAATAAGTTCGCTGTGCATCTGATCCACGTTTGCTTTGAAACACAATTATTTTAGTTTTAAAATGATCCTTTAGTTGTCCCTTAGTAGAAACATTTAATTTCACCATCAGCTAAATAGCAGGCTAATAAAAGCACACAGTCACACTAAATATGAGCAACAATAATGAAACAAAACTGGATGACAGGTGCAAACTTCAGTGAAGAATATTAATAGTTATACTATTAGTATTATCTGGTTTAATGATTTACCAAACAGGGAAGTGAGACTAAAATGATATATGTTTGAAACAAGGGCTGAATGGTCCCCTAATGATTGGGTTTATCCTAATTAGAAAAGTTAAAGTTAAGTTTATCATATGGTAATATGTTTTGCTCTTAACCAGAAATAACCCTGTGGCTTCAACAAATGATGGTCAGGTATTGAAAATGCTATCACTAATGAGTATTTCTATTAGTATCTGTATTTTTTTTATTAGTATCAGTGTCAACATTTTAGTGTCGCCGTGACCCTGGAGAGGAGACCCAGACTTTCTGGGATTGTACGTCTCTCCTGATCCTGGGGATCACCCCGGATGATCTGGAGATGGTTGATGGACGGATAGAGCAGGTGACCTAAAATAAACTTCAGTGCAGATCCATGAGGAGACAGACGGGTGGCCAGAACAAGAGGTGATGAACGGATGATTACGGGACGAGGAGACGCACCGGGGTGCAGCAGTGAGGGGGGGGCAAGGAACTGAAGCTGAAGTAAAGGAACGGGAGAAACTGAGGAACCAGAAGAGCAAAGACACAGAACCACAACCAGAATAAATCTGGATTCAAACCAAAAAGTTTAAAGGGAACACAAAATGGATCCAGTTAAAGAAGAGTTTTCCTCCCCACTGTCACTGCATGCATGCTCCGGATGAGGGATTGCTGCAAAGTCAATGACTCGATGCCATCTAATGAGTTTCTTTGGAGAAAAAACGTTGAACCAACCTGAAGGGATGAAGCGATGGAACTGACTTTGACTTCTAAGTTGGTGCTAAATAAATAACATTGAACTGAATTGAAAAGCAGGAAACAGGAAAACATGAATCCTCATCATCATTATTGCATCTTTGCAACTTTGTCCCTTTCCAGTGAAATATTTTCTCTGTGAACTGAACTTAAAAAGCAAAGAGAGACAAAACTAAAGTCCTAAAGATCACGACAACCGAGGATCTGACGGATCAGGTGAAGGGCCGGCCGACCCCCGCCGGCTGCTGGCGTCCTCGGCTAGCATCGATCCCAGCAGCTGCTCAGGGAGTCCCCCGCCGTCGTCCTTGGCACCGAGGCGGCTGAAGCCAGCTGCCAGCTGATGGATCCCCGCTCCAGGTTAGCAGGTCAGCGGCTCTGCTGGAGGTCTCCCTCAGGAAATGCGGCTCGGACAGCACCGCTGCCTGGGTGGCAGAGCCTGCAAACCTTCATCCTCTCCAGTCAGCTCCTTTTACTCTTCCTCTCTGCTGCCCCTGAAATAAAACAACTTTATTCCAACTGGGTAGTCTTAAAATTAAGCTTTTTAATGTTGTTATAAAGCCCGCAACATGCTCCTCTCCTCCTTTAAGCTTCAAGCTGCTTTTACCTGCTGTTATGTTTAAAAATATACTCTACAACATTCCTTAATTTTTACATAATGCTTTGAACTTTACCTTATTCACAGTATATCAGAGGAATACTAAATGTTTTTTCCCTCACAACAGGCACACAAACTTCTGCTTTAACATGTGGTTGGATTGCTGGAAAGATACAGTGGTTTAATTTATGATTCATGGAAGTTTGGGAGAGGTCCTAAATGCAGAAACTCACAGTTATGGACATGAGCCGAGTCTTTAATAATCAAAATAAACCAACATGGTTACATTTATGCAGTTTCCAACATGGAACCTGCATAAATGTAACAGAAGAATCCAGAGAGGAGCAAAGAAAAGCAGGGAGTCAGAGGGAATGTGGAAAAGCTGTACAGAGTTAGAGCAGCGAGGCTGAGGGGGGGGGAGACTAATTAGCACAGAAACCAGGAAGAGAGCTGAACATGGAGGTGAAATTAAAAAGGGAAAAGCCAAACACTAACATGTGTTAAACCAAAATGAACAGCAGATATAACAAACTAAACACAAAGGAAAGGTTTTTATGGAAAGACATTGATAACAATAATGAGCAACACAGAAATGACCAGAACACAAACACCAGTGGATCATGACTAAAATATCTTTACCAAAACTGAGATTAATCAACTGCATTTATTCTGCAAACTTTGCTTCTGTTGAATAAAGTTTAGGAATGGTGAGAAAGGTTTTTGTTAAACCCGACCCTAAATACACAAATAGATTAAATTATCTGTGGATGTGGGTGATGGCAGTAATTAGTTTAATTATCAGGTTGTTCACCATCATCACTGACGCTGGTCATAGCTGCATTACTCTAAGTCAAGGTTTTTTCATAAAGCGCATTTCATGCACAAAGCAACACAGTGTGCTTTTTATCAGAAGATAAAAACACAAATAAAAGTGCAAATGCAAAAACACACATTTATTTCTTGCACAAAACAATGCGATGAAATCAAACCTATTCAGTTCAGTTGATTTACATAGCACCAATTCAAGTCATCTCATAACACGTTATGAAGAAAATTATCATAGTTATCGAACAATGCAGTCAAGCTCAGTTTGACTTTGCAGCAATCCCTCATACTGAGCATGCACGCAGCGACAGTGGGAAGGAAGGCTGCATTTGATACGTTCTAATAACAGGTTCTAGCTCCTGTTCCTTGACCTTTCACAGAGTCAACAGTCAGAACTCTATCATGGGAGGAAAGGAGCTTCAGGCTGCTGAGCTGAATCCGGACATCCTTTAACTCTGACGTCGTTACGTGACGGAAACGCTCATGGATCTGAAAATGTGCGATCTCTTCTCTCCGGATATTTTTGTTGATTTGCATGAGGGGGGCTGCGCTGGTACGTCATGTCATGCAAAGGATTGTGGGATACCTTATAGCTCCTTAGCGTAAGCGACATCGCGTGGTTCCTATGCTAAAGGTGCTATGAGAGGAAGCATACAGGCTCCTTTTCCTGCCTCCTTCCTTAGTGACTGATCTATTCAGACGGCTGATCATGAAGAGTCCTGACCAATTAAACCCTTTTTGCAGCCAAAAACTCCCCTTTAACAGGAATAAACTTCCAGCAGAACCAGAACCGGGCTTGGGGTGACCCACTGGGGGTAAGAGAAGACAGAGCAGAGACACAGAAAGCACAGAAGCTCACATTCATCCATCTTTTCTATGTTAGAGGGGGTACCAGCAGATGGTCTGACTCTGCTTTCTACAGGTAACCCGGGTAAAGTTGAGACGACTAGAGAAAAATGTTCAGATCTTTTGTTAGCCTGAGAGAAAACAGCCAGCTGCACTTCGTTTTAAGCGTGGTCTGGGTTGCAGATTTCTAGAAGCAATGGTCAAGCCTCCTTTGCATCAGAGTGTTTTTTTTTTTTGATAGGAAACTGTTTTATTGTAATATGATAAATTCTGATCGCTGTCTATGATCAGCCATAATGTCATGCGTGGTTTTTCTAATAAACTGAACCCAGAGGGACTCTGAGCTCAGCCTGTATCTCTCACATTGTGCTTTAAGGCTGCGATCAGCTGCTGGTTGCTGTGGAGAGACTTTTACATGTGACTTCATCCCCTGAGCAAACACTAGAATCAGTTCACTGACTTAATCTCTGCTGCTTTGCTCATTAAATAACTAAATGCAGACATCACTGACACGTCCATCACGGCTAACTTTAGCTCCTAAAGTTGTTTAGGCAGCTGCCGACCGTCTCCATGAGAGTTGGTGGGCCTGTTTGTCTGCAGAGGATCACCTGCTGGTGTTGTCAGGTGATCATGGAGCTCCTTCAGGCTCTGTGGTCCTACTGGAAGACGGTCTGATGCCGTTTCCTCCCGTATGTCAGACCCAGCTCTGGCTTTGTCCTGAGATTACACCCTGGATGGAAGCTTGGAGAACAAACCATCTGTTCTCTTATCTCCTCTGTCTCTGGTGTTTCTCCTCAGTCAGACCTGCTAGTCTTGGTCCAGCTGTCTCTCTTATCAGAAACTGATTTCACCTCTGATCCAGTCAGCCATCTTGGATCATTCCTTCTTCCTCTCCATGTTTCCTAAATCTTCTAACCTTCTTCCCCAGTCCTGCAACTTGCTGTCTTGACTTTTTGTCAAGTTTGACTTTGATTTTTTAACTCCTGTGTCTCCAAGTCGTTGACATTTTCACAGGCAGCCAGAGCAAAAACTTTAAAGTATAAAACATCATGTCCAACGTTAGTTTACCTTTTCAATGACATGATCTTGACGGATCCTGAGGAAACGGGTTTCCTTCAATCCATCCATCCATCTATCCATCTATCCATCCATCCATCCATCCATCCATCCATCCATCCATCCATCTGCCCAGGTTTGGGTTTGGTCTCCTCCCAGTGGAACACCCTGAGGAACATCACTGTGTTTGGGTTGCGCTATTTATCTGAATATTTTTGTTTTTTGACAAGCTAGAATGAAAACAGGCTGAAATAAATAGAAGTAATGAGACCAATTTCGTAGAAAAATAGGTTGAACAGTAAAGTATAAATAACCAAAATTTCTACGTAAGTGAGGGAACAAAGTGTTTGTAGTTACTTTAAAGCTCTGCGAGACACTAAATGAGCCCTTAGAGCTGAGGTTCCTGACCATGTTCCACGTTTAAGCGTCTCTTTGCTGCCACACACCTGATGTAAAAGAACGAGTGATTCAGAGGCGTCTGCAGCCCCTGATGGCTGCTGAGGAGGTCCTGCAATCATTTAAAGCAGGTGAGAAGCAGCAGAGACGCATCTAAAACATGCAGGCAGGGGCATCAGGATCAGGGTTGGGAACCACTGCCTTAGAGGACTGGACAAAATACTTTAATGTGTTTTATTATTTCCACCTAAAGATGAATTATCTGCTCCGCCTGTCTGGATCGGCTCCATCTTGGACCCTCTGCCTCCTGATGAGTGTGAATGTTTCCTTCTTCAGATTAATTCCCACTTTTCTCATTAAATATTCCTAAAATTCCTACCAGGAGCTGGTCGTGCAGCTCGGCCGGCCGCTGAATGCACAGTTCCACCGATCAGTGCAGCTGCTGCTCTCTGTGGGCTTTAAATAATGAGGGTTAGTTTCCTCTCAGTTAGTTTCCATGTCAACTATTAATCTTCTCTGCAGAGCTCCGTCACTTTTACACAGGCCGGCTTCAGCTTTCCGTCTGACGTTGTCATTTTCTCCCTGCTGGACCTGAAAGGTTTGGTGTCGGTTGATGTTTTTCAGTCTTGGACTCTCCAGCCCTGAAACTGGGCCATGCTAAGAATAAGTTCTGTTCAGGCTGTTAAAAACCGCTTTAGGCAAACTTCTGATTTGATTCTCTTACTTTGTCTTTGAAAACGGGACCCATAAATTAAATTATTGAGGTCATTACTGTGTTCTTTCCATCAGCTGGCATATCTGGGTCCTGAAACAGGAGCTGCGCAGTTTGATTCCTCGCAGACACACGGAGTAAGAAAATCACATTTTCTAATCTGCAGCGAACTCTGAACAGCATCCAGCGTCTGTCGGAGACGGTCTCCAGCGCCGGTGGCTTTTCTCCTCCTCGCTCTCTGCAGTGAAACGTCAACACATCAACACATCCAGCGTGTTGTGTTCCTGCAGGAGGAGAGGTGTGAAATTGCAGGTTGGGATTGTGTGTGCGTGGGGGCGGCGTCTGGCCTTTTCCCCTCCTCTCCCACGTCCTCCAGCTCTGCCGCAGCATTAGCATGCAAACAGCAGCTGCAGCGCTGCACCCATCGATCACTTCAAACAGCAGCAGACACGCACACACACACCCTGTACTACTGTTCATATATCACAACAGCAGAAGATACGGCACTTTGCACATGTCAATGAGACGTATTCATTTGACATTCAGCCCACGCGCCGAGTGGCACACACAGTTAGCAGCCCACACACTGAAAACAGTTCCCCTGCTCAACCAGTTCATCAGATTCACAACATTTTCCTGTTTTCTTTTTTCACTTTTCAGCCAAGCAACCGCTCAAGCAGCTTGAGTCGGGCTGCAGAGGAGCCGCCGTACGCCCCCTCAGAAATGGAACTGCTCCCTGGAGCTGTCAGGAGTTGGTGGCGTAATAAAGGAGCGAAATGAAGGCCAGGCTCCGGAGGCAGGGGGTGAAGGGGAAATAAATCCGTCTGAAAACAAAAACACAAAGCCGCTCCGAGGCAGGATGTCCACAAACATAAAATCCGAGCTGCATGGCAGCAAAATGAAAACAAGACTTGACCCGAGGAAACATGCGGACAAAGATCTAACACGGGTATTTACCCGGGACGAACGTCGCTGGTTTGCAGAGGGGCTCTGGGAGGAAATATCATGCTAAACACACCTTTAGCCCTTAAAGCCATCGTGTTGTGTACTTGGAGGTTGAGGGGTTAGAAGTGCAGAAAGATTGAGTCTGACCAGGAGCCGCGTAGATCTCTTTATATTCTGCTTGGGTCACATTTTTCCAGCCCTTCAGTTCTTATCTGTTTTCAATTACTGTTCTGAACATTCATGTCTCAGTATTTACAGCAGAGCTGCTAAACAAGGTCATGAACTTCCAGCTCACCAGTCTCATGAATCTGCCTTTTTTTGTCTCTGAGGGATTTTGTAGTCCAGGCTAAACGATACCATCCCACAGCGGGTGGGATGGTGACACTAATTTAAATTTAAAGAGACGGCACCAAAACCAGTTGCTGGCAGACGAACCTCAGCACAGGGATAAAAGAGGGGAACGTTGGGTTAAATTAATGAGGAATTCAGACCAAAGTGTTGCAGTTCCACTTTATATAAACCACAACTGAATGATTCAGTGTGAAAAGGAAGAACTGAAAAGCATGATATGTCCCCTTTAAATAAGTCAAAGGTACAAAGAAGGTTATTTTCTCGCAGCATGCTGCAGGAACCTGCAGTCAGAAGAGGAAAAATGAGATGTGAAATACTTACAATGATGAGCAACAATCAGTTTGTCATGATTGTTGCTGATTTGTGACCAGTGTGGGAGACCCAACTGGTCACAAATCAGCAGTAAAAATGCAAAGCATGTAAAAGTAAAAATGCAGCATGTACCATGCTGCGCTGATAGGGGGCAGTGCTGAGTCCCACAGGAACAATGGGCAACAATGGCTCATTCTTGTACTCCTGATGTAATGACTTTATCATAATTTCCACATACACAAAAATACAAAAAAAAAAAAATCATAATAGGGTCATCATAGATAAAATGAAAATTAATTATCGGCCACAGAGGAGTAAGTTTCAACAAAAACTGATATTTTGAGATAATTACACATCTTTGCGAGAAAACACTTCGATGTTCTCTGCGGATGAAAAGTTCAACATTAGAGGAAAAAAGTATAATTTTCCACGATGAAACGCATACATTTGCTATATTCTCTAACATCTCATTTGGTGCATGTTGAAGGGGCGGGGCTAGTTCTCAAAGTTGACTTTCTCACTAGAAAATTCCAAAATGTTGTAACTTTCACATTAAAAGGGAAAATTAAACCAAACTTGGTATTATTGGTGACCAACGATCCTATGCAGTCAGATGGTGACATCATCGAAACCCCAGGAAACAGGAAGTCACTTTTTTCAGGTGGAAATCCCTCTCGGTACCCATTGACCTCATCAACATGAACGTGTGTCAGAAGGCAGATAACATGTTGGTGTTACTTCCTTTGGAGCACAGATAGTTTTAGTTGGAGGGCGTGGTGAAGTACAGCGTCACTCCATGGCCTTACGCTCTAACTTCCACATAGATCTTCAGATCAGTAGAAACATTTAGTGGGTGTGGCCTATATCATCCACAGCGCCCCCTAGCAGCACTAGACCAATCAGCCCCAAGCCATATTTTGTCTGATAACTTTGAAGTCTGGTACACATACGTAACTTCTCAGGACCTACAAAAAAGTCTCCAGGAGCGACGGTCCAAACGCTACAGGGAGTCGGCTATTTTGGATCAAAGCCGCCGTTTTGCCTCTTTTAAGCAAACTCCTCCTACAGCTTTTGAGTTTCAGACGTCTTTCAGAATCGTCTTCACCTACTGGGGATGAAATGCTTTTAAAAGCTTTTAGCTGCATGAAAGCATGTGGACTCCTTGCCATGAAAGATGAAACTGAAATAACTTCAACACACGAGTTTGCAGCAGCACCAAACTTTCTGTGGGTCATATAACTTAAGTTCCCTCTACAGTCATGAGCTCATTTGATGACATCACTTTAGCCCCGCCCACTTAAAACAGGAAGTTGCCAGTTTATTGCTGGATTTTCTTATTTTAATCGCTTAAACAACAACCTTGAAGCAAAGTGATCCATCAGAACATGCTGAGGCTGAATCCTGTTCTGAACAGTAACCGCTGGCTGGACAGTGTGGGCGTGGCTTAGTGACGAATTTCCAGAGCACGCTGTTTGCATACATTTGGCTATAAATCCCACATGCATCATCCCATTTGCTTCAAACTGGATATGAATGATATTTGTCAACCTACCAAAGGCTCCATTGGATTACATTAGAGTTTGGATCAATGGCGCCCCCTAGGACACTAATAAGGCTGCATCTCCCTGATACATCTTTGGAGCTTACCCAAATATAGTATGCTTGACCTTGGATGGCTATTGGAGAGGTGGATTTGTTCAGCTGATGACATCACTTTAGCCACGCCCACTCAGCACTAAGTGTTTATCTGTTTCAAACATTAACCAACATCACATAATAATTTAAGGCGATTTTCTCCACTGAAGCAGCCAGACTTTTAATAATGTAGGCTGATCATGAGGTCTGCTGTGTCTAGTAAAAATAGAGAAAGCAGCCCTTGTCTTCCATGTGAAGCCCAGCAGCGTCTGGCTCTGTGGACGTTGTTCATGAACTTCTGATCTACCCGCCGGTCTCTGCCGCCTCCGAGAGTTTTCATGGCTCAGATTCACGCCCCAAACTCTCCTGTTTCTGGTTCCATTAGGGACGGCTGGGGAGACGGGCCGGACCCTAAAGTAGAGTCTGTCCCCTGCTGGTTCTGTTCTGGTTTCTGTTGTTCAGTAGAACCTGAAGCTGAATGAACGAGCAGGATCCCAGATTTAGACTCTCAGACACAACAACCGCCTGGAAACGGATGAATGGACCAAACCCAGAAAGAAAAGGCCTGGAGAAACTGGGAAATCCTCCCAAAGCTTTTCTTTCATTTCTGTTTAGCTTCTGACACGTTTTCAAGGACATAGAGAGGAACTTTGTGAATTTAGAAGACACGTTTTACTTTTTCATCAGAAAATTTGTGTTTAAATAAGAATCAGCTGGAAAGCCTGATGTGGATAAACTATCACCAGCTCCTCCTCCACACACATGCACTTTATGGACGTTCTGCATCTTATTTGTGAATATTTATTGTCAGGGCCTCTGACAGCCGGTGAACTTGGACCCAATCTGTTTCCATGGCAGCAGCCCAATAAAAGCACGCGTGGCCCGTCACCGGCAGCATTTAAACGGACGGAGGGTTGTGACTTTTACGAGTTCAGGTGTCGGAGAAACTTTGATGAGTTAAGCAACGAGCTGCAGCGTCAGCCTCTGCAGTTTTTAGGTGTTTAAATAAAGAAAACTGCAGGTACTGAACAGATCCTCCGGTTCTTAATGCAAAGGAGAATAAAAACCTGTTTGTGTACACAAATATTTTCCGTAGGTGGGAAACATGTTGCACAACCCCGAGCGGCTTCTAAATGCTGCTTTCTACCTTCTGATTTTCACTTTAGCTCCCTGAAGCACCCTGAGGGATATCTCCTGACGTGACTGTGCCACCTAAATCATGTAGGCGCTGC
The DNA here is from genome assembly GCF_011125445.2 of Fundulus heteroclitus. NCBI lineage: Eukaryota > Metazoa > Chordata > Actinopteri > Cyprinodontiformes > Fundulidae > Fundulus > Fundulus heteroclitus. Next base: position 2,427,427 of record NC_046380.1, on the reverse strand, counting down.
AGCGCCGTGTTAGCCATAGACACCATGGCAACAACACAAAGCTGTGCGCTTACGTAAAGGCGATCCAGCGAGAGCAAGACAAACCGATCAGAAACAGGCTCACCTGGGGAGCTGCTGCACTTACTGCCTCTTCATTCACAGTTTCAGTATCAAGCTGCAGAACCAGGAAAGGTCCTGTGGTTCCAAACAGAATGGGGCGAGAACTGTGAATTCACCTGGGATTGTAGTTCATGATGATGTTAGGCCTAGGCTGCTGGAGGACATCAGGGTCTATTTCTCTCTCTCTGATGAGTTCTCCTACTGCTCTCCATTCTGCATTGTTTGTTGTTATTTCAGCTTTTAGTTCTCTGTCATTTTTCTCTTCATAGAAGGTACACCTGGTCTGGTGTTCTGTTAGCTGTGACATCATCAGGGGAGGCAGATCATCCTCTATTACCATCTAACATAGAAAGTACTCCTGGGTCAATGTGAGCTTCTGTGCTTTCTGTGTCTCTGCTCTGTCTTCTCTAACATAGAAAGTACTCCTGGGTCAATGTGAGCTTCTGAGCTTTCTGTGTCTCTGCTCTGTCTTCTCTACCATAGAAAGTACTCCTGGGTCAATGTGAGCTTCTGTGCTTTCTGTGTCTCTGCTCTGTCTTCTCTAACATAGAAAGTACTCCTGGGTCAATGTGAGCTTCTGAGCTTTCTGTGTCTCTGCTCTGTCTTCTCTAAGCCCCAGTGGGTTGAGGCAGATGAGCGTTCACACTGAGCCTGGTTCTGGTTCTGCTGGAGGTTCTCCTCCCTGTTAAAGGGGAGTTTTCCTCTCCACTGTCGCTTCATGCATGATCAGTATGAGGGATTGCTGCAAAGCCATCAACAATGCAGACGACTGTCCACTGTGGCTCTACGCTCTTTCAGGAGGAGTGAATGCTGCTTGGAGAGACTTGATGCAACCTGCTGGGTTTCCTTAGAGAGGAAACTTTCTCACCAACCTGGAGGATCTGATGGAGTCTGACTTTGGAAACAGCCTTGAGATGATGTGTATAATGAATTGGTGCTTTATAAATAATATTATATTGAATTGAATATGTGTTTTTAGGGTGAGTGCAGCAGGAACTTTTTTCCAAGCCTTTAGATCCTGATGCGTTACTACTGCTCACCCAGAGTGATCAGCTCTGGTTCCCGTTATTTCACAATAAAAGCCCTGGTGAGAAAATGTGATGATGGATATAATCTGAGCGCTGCCAGAACTGGAAGGGTAGCTTGTATGTTTAAACTGTGGTTGAAGGGGACAGTTTTACGCAGTCAGTGTCTTCCCAGCAGTAGGCAGCGGCCAAAGAGTCAGGTTAGGTGATTCAGTCTCTTGAGCACAGAGAGAATGTGTCGCTCTCCAGAGCTCAGGCCACTCCAGAGTGGCACCAGATAAGACCCACCTGTGCATTAAGTCCAGCTGTAAAACAGTAAGCTGTGATTCAGGTTAAAACAAAGTAGAACAGCAACTCTGCCAGGAAGCAAGAAGCCACACAGAATCACAGAGCCGGGTCAGGAGATGCAGAAGATCAATGCAGAGTCAATACCTACTGACCCTCAAACTTCTTGTGGCCTTCAGATCAGCTCATGAACAGCGGAGAGCTTCATGGAATAGATCTTCATGGCCAAGCAGCTGCATTCAGGCCTCACATCACCAGGTGAAATGCAAAGCGCCTTTCTGCACCCGCCCCTCTGTATGTGAGCTCCCTGGTTTTCATTCCTCATCACTGCTAACTCTGTTGTTCTGCTCTAGTCTGACTGACTGTTATCAATCATCATCCTGCTGTCATTGTGAGGCTATTTGTGAGTTTCTGTCATGCTACTCCATGCCGTGTTTATGTTTTGGATCACCTCTGCCTTCTCTGCACGAATCGGATTGATTCAGCTCACCTGTGCCATGCCTGATGGTCTCCCACCTCAGTCTCTGCCTCCTCTTCAGATTATCACCAGCAGTTTTTCCAGTAGAAATCTGGTGTCCTTTCATGTTCTCCTGACCTCTTGTTATTGACAGATCTCCCTCTTTGGCCTTTCCCAAGACTTAGTTAATCAGATATCTGGACCAGGACCCACGTTCTGACCTTCGGCCTACGATTACAGCCTGGACCCTCTGATGAGTTGTTTGTCAGGCTCCCCGTGAATCACCATCGCCTGTTTGCTGACCTCGTTTCTGGATATTGGCCAAGGATCTGTTAGAAAGGATTGTTTGTGTCTGCGTCACCATTCGCCTCAGGACTCACAAACTGAAGAGGAATGCTTGTTGCATTCCCCAGTCAAGTCCTCATGTGACCAGTCTAAGTTTCTGTGCTGCCAAGCCCTCACCTTCTGTAGCCTCACTGAAGCCACTGTAGTCCAGATCACCTTAATACGGAAGAGGATTAGGGCCACTCAAAAAAAAAAAAATAATTCTGACTTTTTTCTCAGAATTCTGAGAAAAAAGTCAGAATTCTGAGTTTAATCTCAGAATTCAAAGGAAAAAGTCAGAATTGAGACTTTTTTTTTTTTTGAGTGGCCCTAATCCTCTTCCGTACCTTAAAGTATTTCAGGCGGGTGGGACTGAGCTTTATCTACCTCTCTGAATCGTCACCATTCTGCTCTCTTTACCCACAGAGCCATTTCCTGAGCTTCCCTACTGACGGCTTTTCAATAAACACATTTCATTGTTTTTCTATGTCTGTCCTCTGTGCTGATCCTTACAGTTTTCTTTTTTTTATGTTAAAGAACTTAGTTTTACCTTCAGTCAGTCTCTCCAGAACTGAAACCTGCAAAGGATCATGGGTGAGGGCTGTCTCTCAGGGGTTGCGGTTTGGGGATGGCTGCTTCCTGTTCCAACAACCAGCCAGGGTCCATAAAGCAATGAAGAGTTTGGGGTGGAAGAACTTGCTTGGTGTCCAAAGAGGGTTCATCTTAACTGATTAGAACATCTCCAGAATTGGAGCAGATGTTGTGAGTCAGGACTCCTCGTCGTCTAACATCTGTGTCTGGCCTCAGAAATAGTCAAAAATGTCTCATAGATGCACCGACTTCATGTCAATCCCTATGGATGAAGACTGGGATGTCATTCAGGGTTCATGTGTCTCAGAAGGCAGACGAGGGATTGCTTTGGGTTCTTCTCCTGACTGATACCTTTGTACATTTATGTCATATAGTTGCTTTAATTTCCCTCTGATTTATTAAATGCTATAGGTGTGAGGTGTATTATTAGGGCCTGAAAACAATAACGTATCATTTTTAGTGAGGTTTGGACACATTTTAGAGCTTTCAGATTTTATTTTATGAGAAATGCAAATGAGGCCTCAGATTTTATCTCAGTAATGGATGATTTCACTGTTGTCGGGGATTAAGTGTTTTACAGGGTGTCTTTATGCGTTGTTAGAACTTATATAATAAATGAATAAAGATGGTGGTGCAAAACATCTCAGTTTGGGTGAATCACAGACTTTAGAGCGCAGAAAAACAAGAGGTAACACTGAGTTTGTCACCAAGGCTGCTGTGAGCCAGTTGTAATTACACCGAATGTTCTCTCCTCCACAGCTCTCCTACGTGGCCGTCAGGAGCTCCAGATCTGCTGCCTGTGTAGGAGCTGCTGTGGGCTGGTGCTGTTTCACATCTTCATCGTCAGAAAAATCACAGATCCCCTCCGGCGAAGTTCACAGCTTGCCCAGAAAACAACAGGAGTTGCACTTTACCGACATTTTCCTGAGAGGTTCACCGAACGGAGAAGTTTCAGAAAGTCTTCAACATATAAAGGTTCAAACGTCGCGGAGGACAGGCGCTGACCTCCGTGTGTTAAAGGTCGGCCAACAACGCTCCAACATGCGGCAGGTTTTGTTTTCTGACCCAAATTCCCCTCTATAATTAGAAGGGGATTGTTTTGGTCGCTCACAGATTAAATGTGCTGCTTCAGCGTTGACGGCCGCGCACATTAACGCTGACCGGACTGGAAATTTAATTAAACGTTAGGAAACAGCCCCAAAAATGGGACCTGGCTTCACTCATTGTGTCGCGCAGCTTCTGGGCTCTGACCCAAACTCCAACAATGAACTCCCTGATTCCGCCTGCATGCATCTGCCTCCTCGGCTGGTCGGGTATTTATTTAACCACCAAACAGAAACCGTGAATGTGTTGACGGGATGCTTCAAATCCACGATAGGAGGGTTCATGAAGCATCAGATTAGCAGAAGGGGACGATCATCTGAATCTGCACCGCGGCGCTCAGATTATTCTGCTTCGCTTTAGTTTGCCTGTTCTCAGAGATTGGATTTTATTTTGGGGGTTCATGAATTTTAAGCTTTAAGGTGAAACGTTTCAGTTTGAGTCACTAAAGTGTGATTTGTTTCTTTTAGTAGGAGGCTTCGTGCTCTCCTTGTTGCCCTGCAGGGTTTCTCTGGTGCAGACTGTGAGCACGGTCGATGCAGACTATGGATTAACAAATAGTCGAGACTTGGTGTCTGTGAGAAATGCTGATGATGTGCAGCAAAGAGAAGTTTCTCTTCTCTAATGGGCCAAAAAATGTTTTAAAAAACAAAAAAATATGCATTTTTTAACCTGCTCTACAAAATATGATTATTTTAAATAAGTCAATGACTCAGATTATCTGTAGGAAAGGAATGTGTGGTCAAATTATTTTGAATAATTTAATTTGACTAACAATAATAAACTGAACTCTTTTTGGTATACAATATATAACAGTATTTCGGTCGGTTGTTCTGTGAAAACATTTGCTGTAATTAGACAGTTTAATAATTGAAGTCAAAGCAGATTTTAATGCACCAAAGTCTGCATTTGAGTAATTAAATGCCATTAGATAAATGTTACTATGAAATTAATGAGAATGTCAAGAGTGTGTTTATTAAAAGATGAATAATTTGTGTTCAACTTAACATTTTCAAATGTAGGATTATAACTTTTTTGTAATAGCTTTGCCCTAATTAGAAACTAAAATCTTCCATCTGCATCTGCCACATGTGCTTGTTGACCAAACCTTTCTAGAAATGCAGGGGGGGATTCACCAAGAAGCAGCCTGGGACTAGATGGACCTAAACTTCCTAGCATTCAGTTTTTCATAGATCAACAGTAGCCTTTACAAAGTCAGAATAAAAGACAAAAAAATAATAATTGCTACAACAACACTGAGGTTGAAAACATGCAATAATTAGATTTTATACAACTTTCATGCATGTCGAATTGAGGCTTAGTAGTTGATTAAAATGTGTCTCAATTACACCTCCAGATGATCAAAAAGCATTTAATTTACAATAAACCCTTCGTCCATCTTCCACTTATCTAAGATCAGGATGCAGAGTAACGGATTCAGAAGGAAAACTTATCATCTCTGTCTTCAGCGTCTCTCCAACCTCGTGTTGCAACTGTTGAAGTGGAGCGTTGCTCTTCAGGTGTTGTGGAGCAGAAGAGTCGTCTCTGCCCATGGACTGGGCTGCTGCACAGCAACGAGCTTTAAAATACGGATCCTCTGCTCCTCAGCTCATGAGCTCACCTGTCTGTTATTCACGGCTTTACTCAGCAGCACCCTGATAATTGTTCTAAATGTATTTAATCAATGCTGGCGTTCCTCTTCAGCAGAGAATTGGTGCCGCCTGAACACATTAACAGCAGGAGACACAAAATATCAACTGCAGTAAAACAAAAATGTGAGATTTTTTTTCTGTCTGTATCTTTTCTTTTATACTAAAATTTGTCTAATTTAAGTTTTACTAAAATAAAAATTTCAGTTCAGCCTTTGGAGAATGGTATTTTATGGGATGCAGAAACCAAATGTAAACAGTGTCATGAAAAAGTATTTGTAAAGTTTAAAGGTGCATCACAATGACGGTTAATCTCATTAATGCAGCATGTAGCTTCACCATCCCATTGTTTCCATGAAGATTTATCCATGAAAGTATTTATTATATTAATAAGTATTATTATTGGACCGGCACCGCCACCCTGCTGGCTAATAATATGCATACAACCCCCCCTTTGTCCCCTGAGCTATGAGGCCTCTGCTGTTTCTGCTGCTCTGATTGGCTGTCGGATGCTTGGGTAACTGCCTGATGCCGTCCCCTGACTTGGGTCACTGATGCCCTCTGGTGGCCGCTCCTAACATGTCAGCTGCTTGTAAATGAAATAATTTCCATCACTGATCTCCATGTGAACAGAATTATCATATCAGATTTTTCCTCCTGGCTGTCTCTCTTGGTTCTGACATATTTCTGTCAGGATAAATTATTCACTGACTGATGGGAGGGCTGCCTCGCAGATCGCTGCAGAGCTCTTCTAGTGCCGTTAATGTTTCATCAGGTGTCGGAGCGTTTGACTTCTGTTCCTGCATCGTCCATCCAAACATCCACCTGCTTTAAAGAAGGCGCTGCTGGCTGATGGTCTCACCAACGCTGGAGCCGCCTGCAGACCCGGGAGCCGGCCCGGTTCTGCTGCTCGCTTGTTTACCAGCAACGTTTGGCCCGGCAGCATCTGAGGCCGCTCGCTTTCTGCCGTCTCAGGAGTCTGTGGCCGTCCGGAAGATGCTGCGTCTTCACCCCCCCGAGCTGCAACAGACGCCTCTTCTTCTCCAGAAGGTGCCGAGGCAGGGGAACTTATCAGAGCCGTGCTCAGGAAGAAAAACAAATTAAATATATACAGTCGCTGTTTGGCCTCTGGCTGCATTGTAGCACACGCATATTAATAAGCTTCTTTCTGATTCCAACACAGCTCTTACTTTTTTTTTTCCTTTTTGACAAAGCAAGATTCAGTGTGAGGATTAAAGAGAGCTTAAGCCTTTTAGCACAAAAAAGACAACATTTAGAGGTCAAAATGAAAACTACAAAATACAATCAATTTAGTTTATTTTTGATATTTGCTGCAAATATTTTGATGGTTGTTGACATTTTGGGCATTTCAGTACAGTTTGAGTGAGGGTTATTTATTAGTGGGGAGGGGGGGGGGGATTTACACTGAAATTAATTGAACGTGTGGATGGGCTGCAGCTAAGGAAGCCCCTTTGCAGCAATCCCTCCTGAACATGCATGTGGCGATGGTGGAGAGGAATGACTTCTAAGCAAAGAACAAAACTGGAAAATAAAACAGGAAGAAAGAGCAACAAAGGCTCAGGGAGAAAGTTGACCAAATAAAGTAAACTGAATATAAAACCTACAAATTTGACTGTAATATCCACTGAACAACTGAAAATGCAACAGAAAGCGGATTTGGTTTAATTCAGTTGGACTTTATGGGGAGCCAGTTCACATCAGAAGAATGGCTGAGAGTTATTTGGGTCTCCCATCTTCCCATCTTCAAGGAAAAAAGGAGCAAATCCTCCAGAGAGACTCTGCCTCCCTCCCACAGATTTGTTTAATGTCCCTCCATCTGGTTGATGAACCTTCTCTGGGGAACATCCAGGCTGTCCAGCAGCTTTATTCCTCACAAATTTGATGTCTTACTGTAATTTATTGTTATTGAATCAAGTTTTAGTCAGAGAGAAATTTTCTAATTCAATTTACTTTATTTTATTTATAAAGCACCGATTCATGACAAATATCACCTCAAGGTTCTTTCCAAAGTCAGCTTCCATCAGATCCTCCAGGGTGGTGAGAAAGTTTCCTCTCTAAGGAAACCCAGCAGGTTGCATCAAGTCTCTCCAAGCAGCATTCACTCCTCCTGAAAGAGCGTAGAGCCACAGTGGACAGTCGTCTGCATTGTTGATGGCTTTACAGCAATCCCTCATACTGAGCATGCATGAAGCGACAGTGGAGAGGAAAACTCCCCTTTAACAGGGAGGAGAACCTCCAGCAGAACCAGAACCAGATCATCAGGATGATTCCCCAACTTTAAGCAGGTACCTTTGTTGCTAAATGGATTATTTTAACACGGGTCTTTAAAACAAAGGCAGAAAATGAAAATCACAGAGCAGAATAAATACTTAATGAGAGCTACAATAAAATGAGTCTGAATCACCTGGATGGAAGTGAGACTAAGCACTTCTTGTGTTTTAATCTCCAGGTCATTTTCACAATGTTCTGACGGGGTTTATGAGACACTCTGTGGCTAAACGTTTTAAAAACACTAAAATCTTTATTGGACTAAAGTTTTAAGGAGAAACATGATCAGTCGCATTCAATAATTTACAGAAATCAGAAATATTTTCTGTGCTGAAGTTGAAATGCTGCTTTCCTCTCTAATAAACTTTGTTTATTGGATAAAATGACAGTTTCTGTTTTAGTTTCATTTAGTCGGGCTTAACGGTTTCCACATCGGGGACGATTGATCTGAACGACCCGTAAACGCTTCATGTTCACACAAATTTTCTAATTCAATTTACTTTATTTTATTTATATAGCACCGATTCATGACACAAATCATCTCAAGTCTCTTTCCAAAGTCAGCTTCCATCAGATCCTCCAGGTTGGTGAGAAAGTTTCCTCTCTAAGGAAACCCAGCAGGTTGCATCAAGTCTCTCCAAGCAGCATTCACTCCTCCTGAAAGAGCGTAGAGCCACAGTGGACAGTCGTCTGCATTGTTGATGGCTTTGCAGCAATCCCTCATACTGAGCATGCATGAAGCGACAGTGGAGAGGAAAACTCCCCTTTAACAGGGAGGAGAACCTCCAGCAGAACCAGTAAGAATGGCCATCTTCCCCAACTGGCCCGGGTTAGGAGGACATAGGAAGCACTGGGTCAGGTTTACTTTCTGTGGACAGAGACGATAGAAGAAACTCAGAGTTAAGGGCAGTAAAAGCTGCTAATAAGGCATAAATTTACAGAGACAGGCGTTTCCCTCCAGCAGCACGACTACAGATAAACTAAACCATGACGACTGGAAGCTTTAGCAGAAAGGAACGTTTTCAGCTTCGTTTTAAAAGTAGACGGGGTGTCTGAGGACTGAAACACCTGCCTCCCATTCTACTGTTACAAACGGCACAGAAGATGCTTTTCATGCAGCGACATTTTAATCCCCATCCTGGATAATAAAGGACAGAGAAACAAATCCAACCTGGGTGTGTTGCTGCTGCCGCCGAGCCGTCAAGCTGCTCTAAGAAGGCCGGCAACAGATGAGGAGAAAATAGCTTCAGCGCGTCTCAGGGAAATGTTTTCCCTGGCGGTGGCATGGAAAGCGAGCCGCAGTAATAACCAGTGTGTCCAAACTGTCCTCGGCTTCATCTGTAAAGCTGCTGCGCCATTAAGGTCCTGACAGCTCTGCCTGCCGCAGCCTCAGAGCGTCACGCAGGCTTTCATTCAGGCGCTGCAGCACATCTCCATGGCTGCTCATTACCTCAGTAATTAGAGTGAGACCGGCACCTTCATGTAGCTCCATGAGAAGATGAAAACAGCGAGAGCACGGGCGTGAACGCCGCTCATGTTTGGGACGTGCTCGGTGTGCAGAAACGTGTCTGAGCCGCAGCAGCCGCTCCTCCACACCCTGCAGCTTTATCAGACAGTTTCCTTCTGGATGAAACGTCTGAAACGTCTGAAACGTCTGAAACATCTGAAACGTCTGAAACATCTGAAACGCAGCAACGACTTCCCTAAAACCTGCTTCAAGCTTGACCTCCCTGATGGATGGTTTCAATAACGGCCGCGGAGAGTCCAGGCAGCAGGACGCTGCCGTCTTTCAGCTGCAGTCTGACTTTACGCTTTTAGACGTTTTAGACGCCGTCGACTCTGTGATGAAGCTGCGAGAGGCTTCGTCGCTCTGAGAAACACGGAGGGAGGTGTTGACGTGTCGCTGACTCAGCGTCTGGCCGGGGACACGAGGACAGCCTCCACTCTGAGCAGGATGTCCTGAAGGCGGCTCATCGCGCCCAGCTCGGGTCTCAGGAGGCCAGACGATCCACATCTGGCTGGTTGCACATCTGTTAACGCTGTGAGCCTCAGGAAATCATCTTCACATCATTTCACAGCACGGTGTGTTCCCTCCAGTCACGTCCCGCTCTGGGTTATTTACGTCCTTGACCTGAAAACAGGAGCTGCCGCTGCCTGCAGGGTTCATGGTTCTGTTCTGTTCGGGTCAACCTCCTGGACACGTGAAGGTTCTATGCTCCTATCTGAACGTTTAATCCTGCTGCCTCAGCGCCAGAAGGTTCTGGTTCAGATCCAGGCTGGCCTGGGTGGAGCTTCTGTCCAGGTACGCTGGTGCCTCTCCTTTAACTGGAACCACTGATGACCCATTTGGGTCAAGCTTCACATCCTTTGACTCTGGAACACGTTGGTCTACAGAGGAGATCATGGACCATTGATGACTACAAGGTCCGGTAAAATAAGCCCACATCACCAGGCCTCCACCACCGTGCTTCACAGCTGGTTTCATGCTGTGTTTGGCTTCCTTCATCATGGTCCAACATCTCTGGTCCTTCCTCCAGGTGCAGTTCTGCTGCCATCTTGGTTCTGGAGAGAAGAGGCTTTCTCCTTCAACCCTCCAGACTAATTCTGCTGACTGAGACCTGTAGAGTCTGAGGTGAAGCTCCTGAGTTTTTTTTTTAATTTATTTTCATAGATCAAAATAGAAACTCAGAATACATCAATAGAATAAAAAATAAAAAATGTGATGGAGTGTGACAGAAACCCCTTAGGGCTTATACCAAAGGCCACACCCCTAAACCACCAAAACATCAGGCAGCTCACATTATGAAAGTCCTTTCATTCAAGAGAGAAAACAGAATAGACATGTACAGTCACATTATTTTTTACATTTTAGCTTTCAGTTTTCAGGGAGTCAATATTTGTAAAATCATACATCACTGTCTTTTTTGGATAACAGTATTTTTTTCAAAGACTTTCTACCATTTATTTCTGAAGATTCCAAATATTTTCCATATTCATTCCATAATTTTGCACCACGATGCCGAAAAGAAAATTGCACTTGAGTTTTAATACTTAAAGGTAAATGAAAAGACAAAGCTTGTCTAGTATTATAAGAATGCACTTGGCAGTTCTTAACAAAATAATTCTTGAAAGTATCAGGTTCTGATCGTTTCTCTGACTTTGGGCTGAACCTGCTGGACGTCCATCCTGGAAGGCTTGAGCTGCTCAGATGTTCTCTAATCATCTTCCTCTCTGCAGGATGATGGACCTCAGATGGTCTGGACCTGATAACTGCTCAGATGGACGGCCAGCAGCAGTTGCTTCTCTGGGGGGGGGGGGTTCTCAGTGATGATGACCAGGTAAACTGTCCCCTCAGAATAAAAACACTGGATTGTGTTTGACTCATTCTTGCTTTGTGTGAACATGAAGCGTTTACAGGTCGTTCAGATCAATCGTCCCCGATGTGGAAACCGTTAAGCCCGACTGAATGAAACTAAAACAGAAACTGTCATTTTATCCAATAAACAAAGTTTATTAGAGAGGAAAGCAGCATTTCAACTTCAGCACAGAAAATATTTCTGATTTCTGTAAATTATTGAATGCGACTGATCATGTTTCTCCTTAAAACTTTAGTCCAATAAAGATTTTAGTGTTTTTAAAACGTTTAGCCACAGAGTGTCTCATAAACCCAGTCAGAACATTCTGAAAATAACCTGGAGATTAAAACACAGGAAGTGCTTAGACTCACTTCCATCCAGGTGATTCAGACTCCTTTTATTGTAGCTCTCATTTAGTATTTATTCTGCTCTGTGCTTTTCATTTTCTGCCTTTGTTTCAAAGACCTGTATTAAAATAATCCATTTAGCAACAAAGGTACCTGCTTAAAGTCGCAGAATCATCCTGATGATCTGGTTCTGGTTCTGCTGGAGGTTCTCCTCCCTGTTAAAGGGGAGTTTTCCTCTCCACTGTCGCTTCATGCATGCTCAGTATGAGGGATTGCTGCAAAGCCATCAACAATGCAGACGACTGTCCACTGTGGCTCTACGCTCTTTCAGGAGGAGTGAATGCTGCTTGGAGAGACTTGATGCAACCTGCTGGGTTTCCTTAGAGAGGAAACTTTCTCACCAACCTGGAGGATCTGATGGAAGCTGACTGTGGAAAGAACCTTGATGATGATGTGATGTTAAATGGTGCTTTATAAATTAAATTGAAATGAATTGAACTGAATCCTGGTCAGACATGAATCTATCAGCCAGCAGCCATGTTGAAAACACAGGTTGGGCTTCACTCAGAAGCAGCTGCTGGGAAGCTAAAGCCAACGAGGATGAAGACAATAATCACCTTCAGAGCTCAACCTGTTGGAGGTTTTCCGTCTGATTGGTTCTGATTGGTTCTGATTGGTTCTGATTGATGGCTCATTAACGGCGCGCTCCGCTTGTATCGTCCCAGGAAGCAGACGATACGAACCCAGAGTGGGACTCAGAAAGGATTCCAGGACATCTTCTCACTTTCTGGCTGCAGAGATGTAATTTAGTTTCTTTCTTCTTCCTGCTGGTGTCGACTGGAGGAGTCTGATGGTTCTGGTGGTCCTGCAGGTCCAGGGTTGCTGGGACTGGGTTCAGCATGACTCGGTCTGCCAGGTGGTTGCTCTGGGCTTTGGTGTTGGAGGATGCAGGAGATCCACTTCCTTCATTTATTACAACGGCATGGCTCTAAATGATTGCTGCAGACGCTCTATGATGATTGGTTCTCTTCTCAAACCGTTTCACCTTTGATTTACATGCATGCTCGCACACTTTGTGACTAAACGTCACTGAAGGCAGACAAGGAGAAAAATATGTCAGGGTGTGTCTGTCTTCAGAGGTCACTGGAGGAGAGGGGGGGGGGCGTGGACCGACCGCCCATCCATTAACGTGATTAGAGAGCCGCAGAAAAGACTCGTTAAAGGGGTGAGAAGCTATTTCTGCTGTCAGGTGGATCTTCCATCCAGGAACATCTGGGTAATAACTTCAAGGTTAACATTAAATTTCTCCTTAGACCGTCTTAGAGAAGTCCAACATTTACTGGTTTCTCTCTTTATGATATTTTCAGCCAATTCTGCTTTGAGTTTTAGATGATTTGACACGTCTGACACTGATTATATCAGAAGATAAAGAAAACAAAACATTTTAATTTAAGATGCAGGTTATTCTTGTCAATAATGGAGATAAAGAGTTATTAATTAGAGAAAGCAGGAGCTCCGCTGTTACTTAAAGAATGACGTTTTTACAGCAAAGCTGCAGCAGACAGATGCTGTATAATTAATATCTCCCTGTAGTAGGTTAACCACAGCAGCCCAGGAACAGTAAACAGGGTCGCTGGGAACCAGTAATGGGCTCATTAAAAACTTAAAAACAGGCTCATTCTGTCCCTAAATGTCAGCAGGAAATGTCACCTGAGACCAGCAGCAGCAGCACGCCTCACTCACAGCTCTAATTAGTTTTAATTGACTGCAGCTCGCTCTGTTTGAACGTCCAACAGGTGAAAGTGAAACAGCCCCGCTGAATAATTACTGTCCCTGTTAATAAGGTTCAAAGTGGAGGAGCAGCAGTAAGAGGGAACTTACCGAGGTCAGGAGTGATGGATGTTGGAAACAGACGGTCAGAGATTAAATGTAAAGAAAAAACAGCAGTAAAATCAGAGTAAATAAGGAAGCAGCGTGATCTGAAACAGCAGGAAGACCTGATTACCGACGGTTTTATTAAAGGTTCACTCAGAAAGAAAGCTTTTACTTCAGATTCCAGGAAATGGACGAGCTACAGGTGACAGCAGGCTGCTCCCCGATGAAACATGAGGAACTCTTCTATCAAAGACGACCTGGGAAATACAGGATGTGGGTTAACCTTAAGCCTAATCCTTAATCTGGGCCTTTAAAGATGGAAAAATGACCAAACATCACCTGCTATTAAGATTTCTGTGATTAAAAACACGCTGAGATTTAAACTCTTCCGTTTCCTCTCTGATAAAATGCTGATCGTTTTAACGTTTCTCAGCAGCAATAACTGGCAAGGCAAATTTATTTCTATAGCACATTTCAGTGCAAAGACAATGCAAAGTGCTTTACATGATTAAAATATAGGATGCTGTGGTTGTGCCTCCTGCAGGTGTGGCGACACGTTCAGACCAGAACAGCTTCATGGAAACCAGAGATGTTACAATAAACGGAGCAAAGATCACTGGGTTTTTAGAAATCTGCAGTCGGTGCAGAATAATCTGGTCCAGGGAGGAGCTGTCTGGTGTTTTAGATCCAGAGATGATAGAATCCAGCCTGAAACAGTGAAGAAGTGACTTAGATCCAAATGTTTACTGACTAAGGAGACTCGGTACCGGCGGTGATTTTGACCAACCCTTCATTGGTTCATTTATTTGTTGCTGTGATGAAATCTGTGAGCTTTTATGGCCTTATTCCAGATCTGATGAGCAGGTCACGTGTTTCAGCTCGGCTCTGATCCGGACTGTTGATGACGGGGATCGATCGCTGAGTGAGAGTATTTTTAGATTCCATAACGAGTCAAACTGCTATTGACTTTTCCTCTGGGACTAATAAAGTTTTCTGATCTGAACATTTAAGCTGGTACCAAACCAGAACCTATCAGTCACATCTCTGACCAGGACACAACAAACTTCACTGGGTTTTATGGGACGGCTCAGAAACGAGGAAGTCTTCCTAAGCTGGACATAAACAATGTTCTAATTACAGTTTAAATGTTACTGAATAAGCAGCAATTTTGAGCTTTTTTAACGTTTCCAAACATAAAGGTTGCATCAGGAGCTCTGACAGTTTTGCTTCCTGACGTATTTATGGCACTCAAAGTGGAAACGCGTCACGTTTACGTCAGACACACATTCAGGTCATTTTGCCACATTCAGAATAACTTGATCCGGACAAGAGCTTATACGCACGTTGATACGTTAAATTAATTTCATTTATTTATTTATTTCACAGGAACGGTGTACATTAATGAGCTTTGCTGCAAATGCATCAGAATTAACCAAAAGGCTATTTTTAATCTGTTGTCCCTGGAAAGATCTTAAAATTGTCTATTTTAAGATCAGCATTTAGTTCCTATGCTCCACTTATCTGGAACAAACTTCCAGAAAACTGTAAAAGTGCTGAAAGCCTGAGTTCCTTTAAATCGAGATTAAAAACACATTTGTTTAAAATTGCCTTTGAATGTTCAAGTTAAACTGTTTTACTGTTTTCAAATGTTCTTTTTTTTTGTTTCTACATTCTATCCCTACTTGCTTTTATTCCTATATTTTAATCATGTAAAGCACTTTGCATTGTCTCAGTACTGAATTGTGTTATATAAATAAATTTGCCTTGCCTTTTTAAAAACACAATAGTGAGAATTTTACAGTGAAGAATACAAATGTAGATATATATGGTTTGGTTTATGGAAGACACGTTCTATTAAACCAGCCGTCTCTTTCAGATTACAATTTCATCCCGATCGGCTTGTTTACATGCCACATTTTTATTCCGATGACTTTTGACCATGTACACGTAGATTGTTTTAATACCAAAGTGAGACTCTTCATCATCCACAGGAAGCTCAGAGTGGAGGGGCTGCTCCTCTTCCTCAAGAGAAGTCAGTCTAAACCAGGGGTGTCAAACTGATTTTGGTTGAGGGGCCGCATTCAGCTTAATCTGATCTCAAGAGGGCCACACGAGTAAACTCACTGCAAGATTAAATAGAACTAATAAATGTGGACTTGTTCATTTTTATATTAAGTTAATTTCACTTTTACACAATATATTATGAATAACCTCAGCGTTTTTAAGAAAAGTATGTGCAATTTCAACAATACTTTTAATCAGTTAAACATTTACTTGTGCATTATGCATAAGAACTGATCACAGTGATTATACAATGTTAAAAAACATTTATTCACATTTTTTGGAACTTAAAAACACTGTCCTACATGACAAAATACATAAAACAGATAAAAATTAAGAAATGATTTAAATTTTTCCACACCTGAAGCTTAATTAAAACACTTTTTTTTTTTTTTTTTTTTTATAATGATAATGGATTTAGCCACAGGGCCGGACTAAATTGTTCGGCGGGCGGGATCCGGCCCGCGGGCCGTATGCTTGACACCCCTGGTCTAGGTGGGTCATCGGGTCATGATGCGTCCTGGAGGCTTTTAACGAGGGAGTTTCCTTCCTGAAGCTCTCACCTCCACTGATTGGATGGATGTAAAGTTTTACTGCAGGATCATTCTAAGCTTTTCTAGAACTTCTTGTCTTCAGTCGACCCGTCCAGGAGCAGCAGAACCCCTGAGCGTGTATAACATGTCAGACATGCTCAGGCCTGTGAAGGGCGGCGGCGTGTGTCCGCGGCCGGCCTGATGCCCTGGATGTGTGCACCAATGAGAGCGGCACATTTTGTTCTCTGTGGCACGCTCCGGCGCTGCCATCCCTCACTGGGTCGACAGTCCGATTGGAAATCCATGCAGCCCAAGCCGGAGCCTCTTCCCCTGCGGGTGCGTGCTCATTGATTAGCTGTCAGAGAGGAAGAGGAGGGAGGCAGGCTGAGAGACCGGGACAGAGACGAAGAGCGCCGGCAGCACCCAGCCGGACGGGGGATAGAAACGAGGAAGAAGAGCGTTAAAAGCTGGGAGAGGAAGAGCTGAATCCACACATCATCCACGTTTCTCATGAGTCACTTCATCGTTTAAAGCTTGTTTTTCTTTACATCAAACAGGCTGGAAATTAGAAATAATCTCAGTTTTTTTTATTCTTCACGTAAACTGAAGCTGAGATCTGCAGGAATGAGTCAGTTTAGCTCCATGGTGACAGAAGTCCTGGAGAAGACGGCTCTGCAGCAAACAGCAGCCTTTGATTACGGACCAGAACCAGAACCAGACCCAGACCGGGACCCAGAACCAGACCCAGAACCAGACCCAGACCTAGACCCAGAACCAGACCCAGACCCAGAACGTGTCTGAATGTTTTCACACATGGAAACTATGTTCTGTTTGGGCCCGCAGAACAGCTCGCCTGGTTCCGACCTAATTCAGTCCATATGCAGGAGATGTGGACACGCTGAGGAGGCGCCGTGTCTCCACTGGTCCAGGTCTGAGGTCCAGAATGTGCTGAACATGGACATCATAGCTCCAGCTGCAGGTTAACAAGCTGGACTAAAAACGTTTAAAAGCTCAGCTTGATTTAAGCTTCATTTAGAGTTCAGGGTTTCAGGTTAAACGCTCCGACCTGCTGAAGGTGAAAACGTCTCCTAGTCGCAGTCAGACGTTAACAGGAAGACGAGGAACCGACATTTATCCTGAGCAGCACCTCCAGAACTTCTGTGACCCAGTTTGGTTCTGCTCGGTACTCAGAACCGGGTTCAGGAAATCTGAGGAACCCGAAATAAAGCTCAGCTTCACCTGCTGGACTTTATTAACATTTAACTGCTTTCATCTTCTAGTTAAGAATCCTTCCTTCCTTCCTTCCTTCCTTCCTTCCTTCCTTCCTTCCTTCCTTCCTTCCTTCCTTCCTTCCTTCCTTCCTTCCTTCCTTCCTTCCTTCCTTCCTTCCTTCCTTCCTTCCTTCCTTCCTTTCTTCTTCCATTCCTCCTTCCTTCCATCTTTCCATGCATCCTTCCTTCCTTCCTTCCATTCCTCCTTCCTTCCATCCTTCCTTCCTTCCTTCCTCCTTCCATTCCTTCTTCCTTCCATCTTTCCATGCATCCTTCCTTCCTTCCTTCCATCCTTCCTTCCTTCTATTCTTTCTTCCTTCCTTCCTTCTTCCATTCCTTCTTCCTTCCATCCTTCGTTCCTTGCATCCTTCCTTCCATCCTTCCTTCCTTCCTTCCTCCTTCCATTCCTTCTTCCTTCCATCTTTCCATGCATCCTTCCTTCCTTCCTTCCATCCTTCCTTCCTTCTATTCTTTCTTCCTTCCTTCCTTCTTCCATTCCTTCTTCCTTCCATCCTTCGTTCCTTGCATCCTTCCTTGCATCCTTCCTTCCTTCCTTCATGCTATGTTTTATTGAGTGATGTATTAATTTTTTATTACTACTTAAGTTTAACTTTATCAGTTTTCTGTTCAGCGCTCTGTGGCGGTTTTGTCTGTAAAAAGGTGTTTAGTAACTTTATTTAGGTCAATATTTATGAACAGTTCAGTCAGTTTTGTCTCCAAACCATCAGGTGTTGAATTTTAGGTGTTGAAGATGAATTTTATTTTTTAGCATCACAATGAGTCCAAGCATCTATCAAAAATCATCAAAGTCCTCTGAGAACCTTTAGAGAACCAGAGTGGATGAAGGAGAAGGAGACAAATGAGGAGGAAACGTTACAAACATATTGATCCCATATTTTCCTTCATCAGCTGATCAAACAGCAAACATCAGCAAACGGTGCAGTGGATGGACCATTTCATGCGGGATTAGAAGTTTTCTGTGAGCAGAAAGTCTGATGAAACGGTACAGAGACAGTGAGCAGCTGATATACGGAGCGAATGTAAATGTCAAATGTTAATGAGATTAGAAAAAGAGTTGAAAAGAGGTGAAGCATCAGCGCGTTGGGGTACAGATTCCCTCTGATGTATCCCACCATCACATCTGAGCTCTAATGATTCTCTCTGGATGGAGGAAAGGAGACTAAAGAGAGATCAAGGCAGCTGCGGGGGTGAGGAAGAGGAGGGAGAGGAAGGGGAGGAAATCAAACTGCATTAGAAAAGACAGAGTGGCCTTCCACAACTCCTCATTGTGCATGCCACCTTTCCTTTCATTCCTGCAAACCAGTTAAAGTTTAATTTCTATTCTAAACTTTAGAAATCAGATCACAGCCACGCTGCTTTATGAGAGCGACAGGAAGGAGAGCAGATTTAACGAAGAAGAAAAGGAGAAATGAAAACCTCACAGCCTCTGCAGAGGAGAGACCGGCCTTTAATCCGTCTGCGTTCACGCTTAATTCTGATTTCTAACTAAAAATTATTTACTAATAGCAGCAAGAAAGGAGCTGCTCATCTCCAGCAGCTCGGCTTTCAAAGAAGTGATTTTCAGTGGGAGGTCGGTTCCTTCGCTGCAGAACGTTTCTGTTTTCTGCAGATGAAGCGTTCTCACCACAGGAGGCTGCAGAAGAACGGCTGGTGGATGTTTTTAGGAATCCTGGGATGTTTTCTAACCTTCACCAAGTGTCTAAAGCTGCTGTCCACAAAAAAAGGCCCCACACAACATAAACCGACCAATGGCATGACGGGATCATGTGAGAGTCCAAATCTGTGCTTAAAAGTCTCTGAATATTAAAGTTTTAGGATAAGAAGATGTTTATGGGGGGAAAATCAAGTATGTTAAAGTGAAGAAAACCAAACGTCCTGAAAAATCGGGATGTTCAGATTTATCTGTCAGGATCCAGAATAACCACCATATGACCAATAACGTCATGTTTTACTCATCAGCAGAATGTCGCCCTAAATGTCGTGGTTTTCTGTTTGTCTTTTCGTCAGGTTTGGTTTGAACTAAATGTTGAAACTGACTGAGGTGACACGGAGTTCTTAGATAATAAAATAAGGAGAACTTTCAGGTTGGTCTGGCACACAGAGAACAGAACGTGAGCCATCGGCAGAGTAACAGGCATGGTACCGACAGATAGATGGAAGAATGAAAAACCAGTGGGTTTAAATACTGAGGGAAGAGTGGAGAATGACATTAAATTTGGGTGAGTAAGGTAAACGTAGATGTGGAGAAGCTGAGGAGGAAGTGACGCAGGGTAACGGAGGGAGAAACTAATTAAAAAAAATAGAGCTGAAATAAGACACTAAGAACTGCTAAGAAGGAAAACAATCCAAAAGAACCGAAGAACAGAACACAAGGATAAACTAACAAACTAAACATGGAGTAAGGAACTAATATAGCAACACCTTTCTACCAAAAAATTAACTCAGAGAAATGCCTTGAATCCAGCAACATATTAAAATGTAACACCAGAAATGCTGAAAATATAAAAACACAAATAAAATAAAAATCACCTGGAGAATGTGGCGTTAGGTTTGCTGCAGAACTTAACAAAATGATCTATCTATCTATCTATCTATCTATCTATCTATCTATCTATCTATCTATCTATCTATCTATCTATCTATCTATCTATCTATCTATCTATCTATCTATCTATCTATCTATCTATCTATCTATCTATCTATCTATCTATCTATCTATCTAGGTATCTAGAAGCAATTGTTCTGAATAAAATAACTTACGACAGAATTATTGGCACTCAAATCAAATCCAGCACATGTCAATGTGCCCCTGAGCAAGGCACTTCACTCCTAGTTACTTCCTGATCTGTGTGTCAGTGTTTGATTCTGTGGCTGCGGTGCTTTAACTGGTCGGTACGACTAGAAACGGGTTCTGTGCCTTTCAGACTGTCAGACTCTCTTGTCTTTCCCATTTTGAGGTGAAGTTGGCCTCTGTGTCACATGATCTGTATTTTCCAGGGGAACAAGAAGCTTTGGCTTATTTATTCAAACTTTATAAAGCCCATATTAAGAAGTAAATAAATGAATCAGCTGCATTTATTCTACAGATGCCAACTTTCTTCTCTTTTCTTATAAGAGTGCAGCTGATTTTTATTTTCTGTGTTGAATTAAACGGCATTAAAAGTGGATTTTTTAAAGCTTTTAAGGAATCATCTCCAGGGGCCAACAGGAGGCCCTGCAGGGTCCTTCACTCAGATTATCCTCCAAACATTTTTATGATCCAGTGAGAACAATGATGGGTTTCTATCATTATTTATTACAGGCAGAGCGACCATCACAACCATGAGCTCAGAAACTTAAATTCCTTTCCTACATTGAAACGAGCCCTGAACTCATCACTCTGCATTCGTCGTTTCATCACTCCATGTCCTGTGATCTGCTGGAAAACAATAATTCAAATAAATCATTTTTGTCTGGGCTGGAAGGTAAACGTGCGACGGAGAGGAAAACTCAGCCAGAGGCGACTTTCATTAGCGTTCTCATTTATAATTAAACGCTGCAGCCGATCAATAATAGATGATCAGCAATGAACGTTTCCCAGCGACACCGAGATAAAACAACATGCAGAGAGGAGGAGGAAGACGAACATTCAGCACTTTAAGGAAACTAATCGCTCATAAAAGTTCTGCTTGAATCTCAGCAGAAGCGTAAGCCAGTCAGCGCCACAGAACAACATCACAACTGGAGCAGCTTCCTGACGCCAGCATGCAGGAAATAAATCCAGATTTGATGCTGGTTTGTTCCAACATGCGCTCCACAGCAGGGAGACGCTGCTTGATCCGGTTTCCTGGAGTCCTGGAAGTCCAGATTTTATTAAATCTGCAGCTAAACTCAGACGTCTAATCAGCGCTTCTCTGTCTGTTCATATAATCAGATTATCAATCAGATTATTAATCAGATTATTAATCAGATTATTAATCAGATTGATAAGCAGTAAATCTGATTATTTGTGAACATTTACAACCTGAAACATCTGGGAGCCAATCAGAGGGACAGATACTGAGGAGACGGTTTATTTACCACAAACCAGAGCTGTCTGAACCGCAGCAGCAGCTCGTTGTTTCCTCCTCTGGGTTTTTGTTAATGCAACTGTGGTTCATTATCAAAGTTTCCCCCAGAGATCCTGAATTTCCCTGATTTCCTTTAAAGCAGCGGCTTAAAGGCCTGAAGAGCTGCCGTCCTGCAACCTTTAGATACCTCCCTGCTCCAACACAGCAGAACCAGATTCTGTTTCCAGATTAAAGCCAAAGTACTGAGAATAAAGTGCACTATTATTTATTTTTGTTTGTTGTCAATCATTTGTTTTAAGATTAAAGATAAAGTTATGGGAAACAAGTGGAAAGTTTAAACAATAAAGTTGAAATGGCACCAGAGTAAAGACGTCCAACAGGAAATTAATTTTATACATTAAAATAAGATTTAACAAGAATTGAAATATCTCTGTTTTGGTGTTCAAACACCCTTTGGACTCATATATGTCATCAAGCAGTTTTAGCTTTCTGCCTTTTCTTCAATAAATTACTTCCACTCACCTTAATCTGTAAAGCAAAAGAATAAAACAGCCAAAAACAAACAGTTTTCATCCTCCAAGTGAGCCTAATTCTCCCTCATAGGTTCAGGAGGGTTGCATCAGTGATAAATCTAAAAGTAGCAGGATATTAGCGCTCGGTTGCTGGAGTTTTTCCTTTAAACTAACTTTATCCATGACTCAAACCTCAAGCAGTTTACCACACATTAACACACAACTACAGCAATAAAAGATAAAGTAAGAGTTAAGTGATGTTTCATTCATCTGAACAAACTAAATCTGATTGGTCCATGAAGCCGTCATGCTTCCTGATACAACAACTAAATGTTCTCTGTTCTTCCTTCCCACGGATCCAAGTGGATCTGCAACAGGCTAAATGATAGAACCAACACAGAACATGCACTGCTGGTAGCGCTGCGGGTTTGAATCCCAGCCGTGGGTTCTTTCTGCAGGAGTTAGCATGTTCTCCTTGTGCATGTGTGGGTTCTCTCCGTGTTCTCCTGTCCAACACCCTGCAAAGACATGCGGGTATAGACAATGGACAGGTGGATGGAATATAGGACATGTTAAATTATCACTTAAAACATAGTATAACTTAATGTGGGGCAATAAATTTGAAACATATATATATATATATATATATATATATATATATATATATATATATATATATATGTGTGTAGCAACTGGCTGTGCTCTGTAAGCTGAAGAAGGGAGGAGCTCTGAAATGTGAACATTGTTTCACAGACTGAATAAAAGTGAACAGGCTGTCAGGCAGATGATGTGAAGATGATAAAAAGATGGAGGAAACAAACTAAATGTGTCCAGCTGCAGTTTGACCACAGACAGAATGTGGAGGACGTCCCCGGTGAGACCAGTAGGAGGAGCGTTGTGGACCCGGCTGGACAAACTGGACCTGCTTCAGTACCTAAAACATGTTAGTGCTGTTAAAGCAGCAGCAGAGTCCAGGTTCTCCTGAACGTTCTGCACGCATGAGGCCTGCTGCTGCTGGACCTAAGCCCAGGCTGAGAGACGGTTCTGGTTCTGACAGAAACCTGCTTTGTTCATTTCTTACACATTAGTGTTCAGAGCAGCAGACGCATGTCTTCATGTCTTCATGTCTTCATGTCCTTCCTGCTGCTGTCAGGGAACCCAGCCTGCAGCCAGAAGCTCCTCCAGTAGGATTTCATCCAACACCCCCACCCCCGTCTCCTCCCTCCATCCGTCTCGCTGCTTTTTTCCTCCCTCTCTCTCTCTCTCCTCTGAAGACAAATTTGTTTTCTCTGCTGCAGAATCATGAGGCGTTTGATGTGGAGAACCACATGATGGTGCTTCACCTTCCTTTATGTTGCTGCTTCTGCATCGTGATGAGCATCCAGAGTCCGATCTGCACGTCCACAGCCAGCTGAGTGAATCCTGACCGCGTTCTTCATTCTGATTAGTTAATCCATCCGTTAAACCTCCAACACCAAGTCTGAGTTTTAGCGTATTTTTAAAATCTGCTCATGGATGTGTAAACTTACAGAAAAAAAGAGACGGGTCGCCTGAGGTCTTTAAGAAGATCTTGGGCTTGTGTCACAGCAGTAAAAGACAATTCTCGAGCTTTCTGATCGAGAGACATATTTAAGATTAATTTTGTTTAAAGCATTTTCTTCAATAAGCATCTTTATTCATACATGATGCAACTCTTGGTGATCTTCTGAACTTTAAGCGGGTTTCTGATTCCGCACTAGAACGCTTTAGATCGTATCTGAGATAACTTATTGTGTTGGATGACATGAAAACAGATCCTCCTCTGTTCTTTTGTCATGTGGAGTCCCGCAGGGCTTCATTGTTGGACCTCTGATATTTGCTTTATATCTCCTGCCCCTCGGCTTCATTGTCCTTCTGTGACACTAAGGATATTAAAAGGTGGACAGACTTTACTGTTATTTATGATCCTGGTTCTGCTGGAGGTTCTCCTCCCTGTTAAAGGGGAGTTTTCCTCTCCACTGTCGCTTCATGCATGCTCAGTATGAGGGATTGCTGCAAAGCCATCAACAATGCAGACGACTGTCCACTGTGGCTCTACGCTCTTTCAGGAGGAGTGAATGCTGCTTGGAGAGACTTGATGCAACCTGCTGGGTTTCCTTAGAGAGGAAACTTTCTCACCAACCTGGAGGATCTGATGGAGTCTGACTTTGGAAAGAGCCTTGAGATGATGTGTATCATGAATTGGTGCTATATAAATAACATTGAATTGAATAGAAAATTGTTGGACCTCTGATATTTGCTTTATATCTCCCGCTCCTCGGCTTCATTGATATGCTGATGATATTCAGGTTTAAGTGTCCCTAAATCAGAAGGAGGACTACTGCTTGCAAAGTTTAGATGAATGTCTCAATGTTGTTTTGATTATTTGAGTAAAATAAGAAATAAAAACATGTCAAACTGCTTTGATTTGATGAAAGGACAAATATCAGGAATCCAGTTAATTCAGGGAAACTTGCTGGAAAAGACTAGTTTAGGATTCTTAGTGGTGGTAGGAGAATGCTGAAGATTTCTGTGTTTATGGAGGAACCAGAGTCCTATAACCGAATCCTTCCCTTCCATCATGGAGGCGGTCCAATGCTCCGTGGTGGGAGGCCACCAGAACTTGCTGAGATCTTTCCACAAAGGTCGAAGACTTCAGACATTGTGGCGTTGTTGTTTTCGCTGCAGCTTTACAACGTGGGATGGAGAAACAGCAGACGACCTGCAGATGTGAGTGAAACGGATGAGCTGCTGCTCCTCCTCGTCAAAAGGGACCAGCTGAGGTGCTTCGTCTCCTCAATGCCTTGCTGCAGGTTTTCTGGGCACCGCCAGCCGGGAGGAGATACTCAGGTGGGCTTCTGCTTAAAACAAGTAGAGAACCCCCCCCCCCACTGTCTGTGGTGTGTCATTGAAAGCAGTGAAGGGAACAGTATGAGGAGCACAATCATTTAAAAATGGGACTTTTCAACCAGCGTGTTTCTTCTAACCAGAGATCCGCCCACGCCGGATCCAGTCCGTCTCAAACTCTCATCAGATGTTCTGTGAAGGTGGAAAACTGCCACAGTTAACCGGATCCTTGTTGGGTTTCCTCTCGTTCAGTATTTAGTTTTTATTGCCTCCATCTCAGTTTCCTTTTCTCTTTAGACTTTGATTCTCCCGTCTTCTCTCTGGACGGTTGATCCATAATCCCATCAGATCGCTTCTCAAAAGATCCCAAACCCTCCGGAAATCCTTCCCCTGAGCAGAAACATCTCCCTGAGCTTCATTTTAACACCACTGCCTCCGAGGAAATGAAGATAAACCCGTTGAGGTTCGGCCCAGAGCGCCTTCTGGTGCTCCTCCTCCATGTTTGGACCGATAGGAAAGAAACCTTCAGCTGACTTCAGATCAGATCAGAGTGTGGATCTGCTGATTCAGCTCAGAGACGCTTCAGAGCAGCTCTCTGCAGGTTTCACTGAGTCTGTTTCTGACGTTAACACATGCAGAGAACAAAGAGGAGAGCCTGCTTTTCACTGAGACGCTCATCTGTGTGCAAACCTCTGCAGAGTCTCCCAGCGCGTCCAAACCGCTGAATGTTTCAGCTTCAGCTCCTCCACCAGACTAATAAAGCCCAGACTGAGCAGATCCAGCACAACACAAACACACGTCTGCAGGTAAAGGCAGTTTTTAATGCCTCAGCTGTTTCCATGCAAGGCAAATTAAATTCAGACGTTCTATATCTGGTATTCTTCTATGAGGAAGAACCCAGGAACCAGATGATCCAGTTTATCACCAACATGGACTCAGAAGGTAATGACAAAGGAAGGAGCTCCAAGAGGATTCAGTAGACTTTATGGAGGAATGAGAACAGAGTTTTAGCTGTTTGGACATAAATAAAGGTTAAACCTGTTGGTTGAGGAGAGCAGAGATCAGAGCAGTAACCAGTAACCTGGTCAGGAGAGGTCTGATATCAGCCAGGATGATGCAGGAAGCTTGATGAAGGATACAACAGAGCCTGGTCCAGATGCTAGGAGACATTTACCTCAGTGCTTTCTGGGATGTTCAATTAATGAGAAAATTATTAAGAGTTCATTTATATCAGTAACGCCATCACTAATTTAAATATATAACAAAGACGGATTAAGCACAGACTGATTCATTTAAATCATAATAATGATTTTCTGCTTACAGTGAATTAAAACAGGACATTTACGATTTGAATATTATATCAGATCATTAAAAACATTTGTGATACAGATGTGATTTTAATGAAATGTATGCTTAATACCTGCCTGAAGATGATATTTTAAACCTTCAATCAATATTCAGATGTATTTAATATAAATGCATATATTTGACTCTGTGTGTACAATTTCAGCCCAAATATCTGCAAAGTATCACTTTATTATTGCCCCCTTTGAAAATTTATTATAAAAAAATATAAAAAAATATATAAAATAATTTAATCATTTAATCATATATAAAAATTTAATCACAATACAACACTGGAAACAAGAAAACTCTAGAGATATCTGTGCAAATATCGATCAGATTAAAATGTCAACATGACTAAACCCAACAACATTTTGAAAATAATGTGATTATAATCTGAATATAATGTGAACAACAGGAATCTGTGCAGCAGCTCACAGATTCTCCATGTAAACCTACAACAGGACAAATCCTGCCTTCTCCTCAGTGTAAAGGTGGAGCTTCTTCTTAAACATCGCTGCTTTGTTCAGCTACTCCCACTGGAAAAAAGAAAACCTTATAAATAAATAAATTATCAACACAGAAGTTAATGACATTTATGACCCTTTAATGGGAAATGGAAACTTTGCCCCAGAACCTCTGAATCATTCAGACTCCTGGACTCACAGAACAAAAAAACAGGTAAGATCGGATCTTTGTAACGAGCAGCAGCGGACGGTCACACAAATCCAGTAAGTTTTCTGTTAATTCTAGATTTATTTAGCACCAATTCACAACACGTGTCATCTGAAGGCTCTTTATAAAGTTGATTTCATCGACTCATCCAGACAGGCTGGTTAAAACTCTTAGACTCCTCCTGGATCAGCCTGGAGACACATCTCTTTGTTAAATGATGATCTTCCAGTTATTTAGATAAAATAAAATAAAATAAGATAAGATAGACTTTATTGATCTCACAGTGGAGAAATGCACGTTTCACATCGGCTCAATAATAAAAAGAAGGTGCCAAAAGGAGGAAAAGGTGCATAATGTATATACAGTGTGTCCACATATATACAGTGGATCAAGGAAAAAAATAAAGAAATAAAGCAGAGATTTAAGATGACTTATGTACATTTAAGGTGACTTACATACATGTGGATTTGATGTTGTACATGAAAGTGGTACCAGGTAAGAACAACAGTGAGGTGGTGAGATAACTATAACAGCTGAAGTCTCTCATTTAACAGGATTATTGCACAGGTTATTAAATAGTAATTGCACATTAGTTATTACAGTTACAGTGCAGCATTGTATAATCTTATAGCAGCAGGAATGAATGACCTGCGGTAGCGCTCCTTTTTACAGACAGGATGTCTAAGTCTGTCACTAAAGGAGCTGCTCAGCTCCTCCACAGTCTGGTGCAGGGGGTGGAAGGTGTTGTCCATGATGGATGTGAACTTGGACAACACCCTCCTCTCAGCCACTTCCTCCACAGAGTCCAGGGAGCAGCCCAGGACAGAAGTGGCCTTCCTCACCAGCTTGTTCAGCCTCTTTCTGTCCCGCTCTGCTGCCTGGGTCCTCCAGAGATGCTATCCTGCAACTTTTAGATGCATCTCTGCTCCAACGCCTAAACCAGAAGAACGGCTGATTTCCTGAGGTGGAACATGGAACAGGTGGTATCACAGGTTGAAGGTCCCGAGTTTGAATCCCGGCCTTCTTTCTGATGTGATATCATCTGCCCATCATCTGTCATTTAAATTGAGATCAACTTCCAAAACAAACCAGAAACAAATGGAGGGAAGAATGTGTTTTCAGCCCAAGCTATGCACAAAAGTTACTGTTTTAAAGACTTATGGCAGGTTTGGCCAAATATGATTTGACCATTTTATTTCTAAGCTCTTACAATAAGGGATTTAAATAAAAAACAGCATTTGTCTAATTTTAAAACACCAATAGGAATAAGACTAGATCACCTGCTCACTGTAGTCTCATGCCTGAATTTCAGGCATAACCTAAAAAATGGCGATATGATCAATATTTTCATTTTGCATCAGTATAATTGGATTATTAGTTGTTGAATCGATATTTAGATGTAGAGCAACGTATTATCACACCCTTATCACTACTCCAGGCTTTCTGAAGGTTTTCTCTCTCTACATAGTGATAGTTTACTCATTTTGAGTCCCGTCCAATCAAGATGATCAGAAAGGGATCTGTGGATCAACTTGTTAAAAGTAAAAGGAAAAAAAAATCTGTCCGTTAAACTGTTTCATAAATCTAACCAAATAGGAAGGAAATGATGAAACATGTTCTGATGTGCCGGATGCTACACGATCTGGTTCACACGCTTCAGATGAGATCAATATGCTTTAACAATGATTGAAGATGACAAAAAAAAGACTTTATTTCTGAGAATATTTCCCTTTATTGGCTGGAGGTTTGTGTGGTTCTGTGTGTTTCCTCCATAGAACCAGAACCAGATTTTAAATTCATTCACTTAACCATAACAGCATTATAAATACGGTCTCACGTGTTGCTCTCTCCTCCTGAAGCTCTCATTAAAACATCCTGTTTGCTTCAGCTGCAGCGCTCCAAGCCTCTGAAGAACCAGAACCAGAACCAGAACCAGAACCAGAACCAGAACCAGAACCAGAACCAGAACCAGAACCAGAACCAGCAGCTCCGACTGTCTCTCCACGCTGCGGATCAGCCTGGATTACAGGAGCTGAGGCCAGACGTGTGAAGCTGCATGCATGGCTGTGTGTGCTAACAAGAGACGGTGGGGGGGGGGGGGGGGGGGGGGGGGGAGGGGGGGGGGGTGAAAAAGTCACTGCAGCACTTTGTTGAAGCCAGATGCTGCAATGGACACATAAATAAGTACTGCAGCAGTTCCTCTGAAGCACACAGAGAGGCGGGAATCCCCTCCATCAGAACCGTTTCACCTGCTGGAAGCTAAACTGGAGAAAGGCCAAAATAACAATAATCTGTCAGCAAAACGCTGCCGGTTCTGATTCTGCTCCGCCCCAGCTGCTCTGCTGACGGCTCAGAAACGGGTTTCAGTAACATAATTAGCCGTTTGACGACACGGAGCTGACGAGTCGTGGTTTCTGCTGCTGCTGGTGTCACACAGACGGTCCATTAATCTGCATCATAAGTCCACTAGTGGGAAACCCACTGAAACGTGACTTCAGCATGCAGAATGCTTTTAGCCTCGCCGAGTGTTCCCAGGTTAAAAACCTGAACAGAAATAATAAGTCAGTGACAAAACGAGTTACATCAACATCTAATTTCCCTTTGGGATAAATAAAGTATTTTAGAACTGAAGTAAATTAAACAGGAGAGGTAAAGACTTCAAATTTAAAGAACCATCTTGCATAGTTAGGACAGAAAGTAGTTTTACTTTTTTTTTTTTGGTTTGGTTGGTTAAGTACGGGCAGTCAGTATCTTACCCCAGTATCTTACCCCACATAACGGCGTTAAAAAGCATTTTGTTGACTATTATTCCCAGTTCAAGCTTGTTGGTGTTGAGTTTCGTCTTAATTACTTATTTTTATTGCCCGTTGTTTCATAGATTTTTCCAGAAGGAACAACCGTTCTGTTCTCTGCCTCGTCTGTCCCTCCTGGGCTTCTGTAGCTCCGCCCTTTAACTTTCAAAGTATTATTTTGCATTGCTGAGGGTAATTTATTGGAGAACCTTCTGTCTTATTTTCTTTGGATTTTATTTGTACTGTTTGGACAGTTATTGTGAGTTTTATAGATGTTTTCACTTTTCCTGCAGCAGTCCGCCGTCTGTCCTCAGCGCTGCGCAGCTTTTATTGACTCTGCTCTTGATTGCTTGTTTAGGAGCAGAGTGCATGAGAAATGGTGACCAAAGGAAGAATAATGTGTGTTAATCTGTTAATATTTGTTTTATTATAAGTTATAAATGTAGTCTCTGTTCAGTCATTCCACCTTGACAGACTGCGTTAATGTGGCTGCCAGGTGGCATTTTCCCCTCTTCTTTTTGGTTTGCTTTTATTTTTTGTTAGAAACTGACTTTTAAAAGTGCGACAATATTGTTTTGCGTCACTCAGGGAGCAGAAGGTGAATAATGTGTTAATCTCTTCTGCAGAAAACAAATATTGGACAACATTTGACTGAGCTTTTTTTTTTTAAAGCCTTATAATCACAAACACGTTTCACTCACACGGACATTTGGATTCAAAAGAGTTTTTTTACTCACAGTAACTATCAGACCTGTTTTATAAAAATCCTGATTTTATTTAGGAGTCCCAGCAAAGTTTAAATGATAGAAATGATGCCTTTCTTTCAGACTGTAGATTTGCGCCTGTGGGTCACATGCAGAACGTGACATATTACTTCCGGCGTGTCACTTTTGATTCTCTGGTTACATTTAATGTTTGCATTTTATCAGGAATCTTTCACACAACCAGACATAAACAGTCAGATTTTCCCCAGTAAAGGAAAATTAAGCGTCTCTTTCACAAGAAATGTGAAATTCTTGAACAAATGTGAGTTTGTTCAAGAATTTCTTCACAATCTGTAAACAATCTCTACAAAATTATTTATGTTCCTGAACAAGTTCAGCTCAACATCTTTCACAAAAAAACTTTCATGCAAAGATGAAAAAAGTTAGAAAACCTTTGAAATGTTTTCATGCTGTAACTTTTCTCCGGCCTACTTCCTGCTCTGAGTCTCCGTTTGCTTGACTCCTCCCTGATTCTCCATGATTCTCCCTGATTCTCCTGATTTTCCCTGATTCTCCCGGATTCTCCATGATTCTCCCTGATTCTCCTGATTCTCCCTGATTCTCCCGGATTCTCCATGATTCTCCCTGATTCTCCATGATTCTCCCTGATTCTCCATGATTCTCCCTGATTCTCCATGATTCTCCCTGATTCTCCCTGATTCTCCCTGATTCTCCCTGATTCTCCATGATTCTCCCTGATTCTCCCTGATTCTCCCTGATTCTCCCTGATTCTCCATGATTCTCCTGATTCTCCCTGATTCTCCCTGATTCTCCCTGATTCTCCCTGATTCTCCATGATTCTCCATGATTCTCCCTGATTCTCCATGATTCTCCCTGATTCTCCCTGATTCTCCATGATTCTCTCCATGATTCTGCCCTGATTCTCCTGATTCTCCCTGATTCTCCATGATTCTCCTGATTCTCCATGATTCTCCATGATTCTCCCTGATTCTCCATGATTCTCCCTGATTCTCCATGATTCTCCATGATTCTCCATGATTCTCCATGATTCTCCCTGATTCTCCCTGATTCTCCATGATTCTCCCTGATTCTCTCCTGATTCTCGATCTCCCTGATTCTCCCTGATTCTCCATGATTCTCCCTGATTCTCCATGATTCTCTATGATTCGCCCTGATTCTCCCTGATTCTCCATGATTCTCCCTGATTCTCCATGATTCTCTATGATTCTCCCTGATTCTCCATGATTCTCCCTGATTCTCCTGATTCTCCATGATTCTCCCTGATTCTCCTGATTCTCCATGATTCTCCCTGATTCTCCATGATTCTCCCTAATTCTCCCTGATTCTCCATGATTCTCCATGATTCTCCCTGGTTCTCCTGATTCTCCATGATTCTCCCTGATTCTCCTGATTCTCCATGATTCTCCATGATTCTCCCTGATTCTCCAGGCACGGATCGCTGCAGACGTTTCCAGGCGTTTCCAGACCTGCAGGACTCCTGATCAGTAGCTCTCCAGGCTTTCTGGAGGTTTTCTTTCTACACACTGATATTTATTGATACCGTAAAGATATCTGGGGATTAATTTATTACCGTAAATCTGTCTGGTTGATAAATCCAACCAAAGGAACAGGAAGGAAATGATGAAAGTCTGCTTCTGTGTTTATATTTCTGTTGTGTGTTCACAGCGCCTCCTACTGTGCCCTCCTAAAGTATTCACACCCATCTGCATTTTTTTATTTTTTGTTTCCTTCCAACCTGGAATTATTAATTTTTAACACACAGTAACAGTGGCGGCTGGTGAAAAAAAATCTTGGTGGGGCTGGCCAATAGATTTCCCTGCCTAACCCAGTACATGCATTTAAATTAAAAGTCGGAAAGTTACTACGATTCCACAATAAGCATTTAATGAATAAAAAACATTGTT
Source organism: Fundulus heteroclitus (assembly GCF_011125445.2). Lineage (NCBI taxonomy): Eukaryota > Metazoa > Chordata > Actinopteri > Cyprinodontiformes > Fundulidae > Fundulus > Fundulus heteroclitus. The sequence goes on along the minus strand of NC_046380.1, from coordinate 2,395,256 downwards.
CACTACGGATTATTTTGGTGTTTTTGTCTTATTAATCCTTTTCACAGACTCATGTCAGAGGGTTTGTATACATTGTACATGTACGTATATTATTACCAAACAAACGTTTACGTCTTGACTTAAATATGTATCCTAATTTTTTATTTATATAATTATTTAAGTAGAACAATGACTAGTGCAAAATTAAGTTGTATTTACCGGAGATGAAGTGTAGACTGCAAGTTCTGTCGTGGTATGATGACTGCCACAGTCCATTGGGATTGTCTGCCTGCGCTCTTTTCATTGAAATTATCCATTTCTTTCTTCTTTCTTTGTCCTTCGGTAAATGAAAGAAACGTACATCCAACGATTTGGAATGCTTCTGTGTGCAACCAGGAGCACAACAAGTCGTAGGCATTGTTTAGATTCCAAAAATAAACTAAAAGTACGCTCTAATTCACCCGTTTTGTCACGCTGGTAAGCGAAAACAGAACTGTTTATGCCGACCACCGTGACCAGGATGTAGCGCATGACGTCACGCGTGAAATGCACCTATCACTGTGCAGCTAGGGCTACGATTCCAGGAGCCCCAAAGCCATTCATTTTGGCGATGCTGATTGGCCAAATATTTATAAATCTTCCCTAGCAACAGTATACGATTGGTTATTTCGCTACACTTGTAGGGCTCCTTGGGTCACAGCCCCACAAGTGTAGAAGAAGAGAAATGATACGTTCTGTTGGTGGAAATGCACTGTTAAATGATAGAGTCAATCAGTAGAAGTGTTTTAATAATTCTTATTACATGTAGCCACGTACTATTAAGTAAAAACTGACATTAATAATACTTTTAAAATCTATATATATTTTGACTTTTCCCTCCACATCTAGGGAGGGCAGCGCCCGAGCACCCCCTATGGGCCAGCCGCCACTGCACAGTAATGTCTTTCTCCCAAAAAAACTCAGCTCTGTATATCGTACGGCTGATCCAGGCTTTGCTGTGGACCTCTGCAGCTCTGTGCTGCCTCTGTGACTGGTGGCGCCCCACCTCTGGGGTCCATCAGAAAAGATGTTTGTACTTACAGGTCACGTCACACTTTGTATAGTGCCTTGAGATGACATGTTTCATGAATTGGCGCTATATAAATTAAATTGAATTGAATTGAACTTAGTTTGCACACAGGTGACTTCACTTCACTAATTATGGGACTTAATTGGTGAAATTGGCAGCACCAGAACTTCAAAGCAAAGTGGGTGGATACATAAGCCCAGGCCAGTTTTCAGTTTTTTAAATCTATTTTTCTCATTTTATTCACCAGGTAACAGAGGGTGAAGTTAAATGAATTCATATTTTTATATGTTTGAATGATTTATGATATTCAGTCCAATAATGGGCTGAAAACAGGTGAAAAAAAACAACCAAAGTCAAAAATAAAAACTCTAAAATGTCTTCAGAAAGCCTGAAGAAGTGTTGATCAGACAGATCAGCAGGAAATCTGTCAGTTTGGAAGAACAACAAGGAGTTTATGAGAGAGGAGGACCAGGTCGGACTGAATGGGCCCGGTTCATTCATCCGACAGGTTCTGGGAATCCCCGAATAAAAGAGAAAACATGGAGGCTTTTCTTTCTATTTGCTCTGCTCTGTTTTTGCTGAGCAGAGACTCTAATGGCCGCTGTAAATATTCAACGAGCTGCTGACGTCCATTCACTCCCAGATAAACAGCGAGAGAGGAGGAGGCTGTAAAAAACAGGCTTTATGGCCGGTCCACAGAGTGCTAAGGCAGGAGAGACGGAGAGGAGGAGGTTCACAGGGAGGAAAGGAGGTCAGAGCGGACAGGGAGCAGAATGAAGGCGAGGAGGTGAAAGAGACCCACAGACGTCTGGTTCTCTGCTGCACAGCTCTGGGAAAACCTTCTGCCCAGATCTTCAGTCGAAGACGCTCCATGGTGCCGCAGCATCCTCATATATAAGAGGTGAAAGGAAATACTTTAATAAGATAAACAGTTTACAATCAAATTTTCTTCTATTTTTAAAAACACACATGATGGCGGGCGTTAACGCTTCATATGTGACTGTGGAGGACGATCCTGACCCAAAGGTCCTGGCTCGGGTTCTGGTGACGGTGCAGCTGACCAGCCTCAGTTCAGTAAACCTGCCGTTGTTCTGGAGTCTGAAATGTTTCCCTGAGCCAAATCTGGCCGACTTCATCCAACCAACTCTGTGTTTTCTCCTTATAATCCGCAGCGTTCATCTATAAAGAAAGCTGCAGCAGATCCACCTTTCAAAGCAAAGCACTGAATTTATGAAGCAGGAGAATCCATTTTCTGTGAGTGTTGCATATTTTGGTGAGACAGACACCGGCTCAGAATGTACATAATCATAAATAACAATAAATAACATGCAGACACGAGACATCTTTCTTCTTCTTTTAGAAACAAACAATAAAAGGAATTGATTGCACCGGCCGATCTCCCCCAGGGGGGCGTACAGTAGTATCGTTAGTGATGGAGTTAAGTGCTGCAGACTGCTGAGGAAGTATGTTGGGCTTTTCCTCTGTGCTTTAAAATCTTCATGGACCCTAACATGAGCCGATGTTTTAAACGAGTCCGACCCAAAACAGCAATATTTGATTCTAGAGCTTTCTGATAAGCAGCTGTTGAATCCAACCAGAGAGAAGAGTCCAGCCAGAGAGCAGCGAGATCTCAGAGTTATTAGGTTTAATTAATAATTCATTCTACATGAGTTCTCTCACATTTATTTTATGTTAGCTGCATTCTGGCGCAGACGGATCAGATGTTTACCAGTCTGACCGAGCAGCAGCTCATTGTCTGACATAATATAATTTATTACCATTATAGTTCATAAAACAACGTGTCGCTTTAAGCTGAAGCGCCTTAAATGCCACACGGCACGAGACGTTTGATGATGAACGTTTTTCTGAAACAGGGATCCCCAGAGGTCTGATTACTTAATGTCGCTCCCTGGAGATCCTGGTCATGTTATCAGTTATCTTTAGATCCTGGTTCCTGTCGTTAGTTTAGTTTTCTGTGCGGTGTACATGTTGGTCGTTTATTCTTTATTTTTCAGAGTTTAGTTTGGTTTTATTCCTTCATGTCTGGTCAGTCTCCATGTTTCCTCTACATTCAGTTCTCCGTCTGCTCCTGTCAGCTCACTGCCCTCCTTTCCTTCTGCTTAATTACCTTTTACTCCTATCACCTGTGCTAATTGCTCCACCTGCTGCTCCTCCTCCATATACTCAGTCCTCCGTCAGTCTACCCGGTTCTGGTTCCTCTTCCCCTGTCGTCCTGAAAGCCTTATTCATTTATTTAATTAATCACCACACAACATGCGACTCCAAAGCTCTTTTCTGCATTTTGGTCCAATCACAACTAAAACAAACACGACAGGATGGCCTTCCTGAAGTCAGAGAATAAAGAAACTATAAAGAAATAAAACATGGAAAGCGTGTCCTTTTAGGCTTCCATGGGTTTAAACCAGCAGATAAGTACTAATTGCTACAATCTGTAAAAACTGTGAAAACTGTTGTATGTTTCCTTCAGTTAGTTTGTTCGACTTTCCCTCTGTTTAGTCAGTTTATTTATTTAGCAGCAAATTTAATATAAATGTTATTTCTCGGCAAGACAAACGGATTCAATTCATATGCGGATAATCTAATCAATCCAGTTAATCATGTAGACAGATTTAATTTCAGCTTCACTTCACTACTTCTATTAATACAGCAGTTTTTACTGCTTGCTGGTGAAACCGTCGTGTTTCTAAGTAGTCCAGTCGATGGTATCGAGCCATTGCCTGTGCAGCAATCCCTCCTCCTGGCCGAGCGAGCTGTCCGGCCTCACCGTGAAGGAAATAGAACCGACAACCTCCAGAGCCTCTGGGCTTCTGGGACAAGTGGATGTCCCAAAGTAAATTATAGAAAAGTCCTATAAGGTTCTGTCCTCATGCATATTTGACTAAAAGCTGCTGTTTCTGGGGCCCAGCAGCCCTCACCATTCAGCGGGGGGGTGCACACGGCTGTATGAGTAATTCATCTTTAATTTCACGAGGAGGTTATTATAAAAAAATCCCACATAAAGTAATTATATATTAACCCTGCAGAAAATGTCCCAAACAGGAGGAAATCTTCTCCTCAGGTTTGAGGGAAATGATCTTAAAGTTGTGCCTGTTTCAGGAAATTGCTTTCCCTTCTGAATAAATAAAACTACACATATGAGGAGTTTTTAAAGATTCATATCTGCTGCTGGAGCTGTGGGCGTGAAGCTGAGCACCACCAGCAGCGAAGTCATAAAGCGTGAGCACCGAGTCGCTTTGGTTTCCACTCAGCAGAGCGAAACCATCTTTTTAAAAGCAGCAAAGGAACGCAGCTTTTTATACATTTTACTGCTCCGTCTGGATCTTTAAGGCTGGATCCACTTCTCCTCACCTTAGATCAGACACGGGAAGCCACCTCAGCTTCTGCAGCAACGCTCTCAGTGCTGCAGATGAAGTCCTGAACATCTAAATGTCTCCACCGCTCAGCGACCAGACACCAACATACGTTGACCCATCAGGTGGAGGCAGAGGGAAGAAGCTTTATTCTGCTAATAAAAGCTGTCCTCAGCATCCTGGCATCTTCCAGACGTCACCGTCAGAAAACTGCAGGTTTTTCAGCCGCATGCAGAAGTTTCTGGTTCTCAAATAGGAAAAGCAGGTTGTTAAACTTCCTAAAGCAGCAAAATTAGCTGTTCAGATACTTAAAATGCTGCATTTTCCATTTAAACAATTCCTTTTGTAAAACATGAGCCAGAGATGTTATCGAGTCATTTCTCTGGTACGGTAATGAGTGACGCTGGTGAAGCCGATATTCAACCAAACACAGAGTTACGATTTAAAAAGTTTATTGAAGGGGATGAATAATGGCGGATGAGGCAGCAGGGATGAGCAGAGGACCAGACGATGCAGGTAGAGACAGACCAGAACAGGTGATGTGGACCTGGGAACCACCAGAACGTGCAGAACGAGCCGCTGGAACTCACAGAGGAACAGGCGGACACAGAAAACCCTATTCTGAAGAATCCAGCTGGCTGAGCACACAGGTGGAGGCAGTGCATGACTGAGGCAGTTGAACAGGTGAACAGGTGAGTTGTAATTACCGGCAGCAGGTGGAGTGATCTGGGCTGATTGACAGGCTGATGGGATGGCGGCTGATTCAGGTCCAGAAAAGTCCAGAATAAACAAACCAAACCTATAAATCATGACAGGTAAGAGCAACCTTGTCTCTGCAGTCCCAGTTTGGAGCACAGGTTGTCAGTATTACATGCATCCCTGTTAAATCTAGTGGATTTAATTAAAAACCGGCGCTGTTGTTTAATTTAAAGAGACCTCAGAGGCCCTGATATCTGCAGACCGGAGGAATATTGTCAGGGAAGGCAGGCGGAGTTTTCTGTGGCTCGTTCACAGCGTCGGGGAAACTTCCTGGAGAGATGTGTTGCTGTTCGGCTCTGAAAACGTCATTTTTCTCCGCTGTGCTCTCAGACTGCGTACAAACATTATGGATGTGGGTCTGATTGAGCCGGCTGCAGCACAGGGATCCCCGTTAAGATGCTTCTTGTAATTATTGGATTATTGAAGAGCAGAGGAGCTGGTGGCCAATCTAAAGCCTTCACACTCACGATGGCAATCATCGACATCAATCCCCTCCTCCCTCGGCTGTCGTCCTGCCCCCCCCCCCCTCTTCTCCTCAGACTGCTGAGTGGAGGAGGCAGAGCTGCTGGGAATCCCACAGTCTGACATTATATAACCGCCTCGGTGCTGCAGTCATAGCTCTCAAGCTGTGACACTGATTAACTGGTGGCTGTTCCCCTGAATCTGGCAGCTCAGCCTCCACATGGAGGAATGAATCAGTTTCCATCCACCTAAAGATACGCCGTGGTTTCCTTAAAGCTGCCATTTATTAAAAATACCAGCCTGTTAGCTCAGTGACAGAACATCAGCCGATACGAGTGCAAATCTCTGAGACCAGATCTGTTAGCTGCAAAGGACCACATGTCCCACCGCAGGGACACCTGGGAGGGGAGGCTTCCTATGACCTTGATGGTTAGAAAGGTTTTAAATGTGCAGTTTAGTCCGGCCCAGTGGCTAAATGCATTATCATTTTTTTCCTGTCTGGCAATGTGTCAATAAGAATTGTTGTCTTAATGCCTAAAAGAGCTCATCAGATTTGACTTTCACAAGTGAAGCAGTACTGCTTTTGCCATAGTGCTTGATTTATGAATGTAAATAGATTTATTATGACTCCTGCGGGGAATATCTCAAATGATATGGACACTACAATGGGAAAGTAGGAGAGGAAAGGAAGAACAAGAAGAAAAAAAAACAAAATGTGAAAGAAAGTGGAGATAAAAGGAAGAGAATGATAAAACAATTATTGAAAAAAATATGTACTCCGTTTAATTGAAAATCTGCAGTTCCTATATTGTCCACGAGGGGCGCTGTGTTTTAATCAGCAGATGGTAGCACTGAGCTTCAGATGTGGATTTTAAATCATTTCTTTATTTTTATCTGTTTTATGTATTTTGTCATGCAGGACAGTGTTTTTAAGTTCCAAAAAATGTGAATGAATAAAAAAACGTGATCACTGTGATCAGTTCTTATGCATAATGCACAAGTAAATGTTTAACTGAGTAAAAGTATTGTTGAAATTGCACATAGTTTTCTTAAAAACGCTGAGGTTATTCATAATATATTGTGTAAAAGTGAAATTCATTTAATATAAAAATCAAGTCCACTTTTATTAGTTCTATTTAATCTTTCAATGAGTTTACTCGTGTGGCCCTCTTGAGATCAGATTAAGCTGAATGCGGCCCCTCAACCAAAATGAGTTTGACACCCCTGGTTTAGAGGATCCTCTGGTTCTTCAAGAACTTGTGGCTGGAGGCCTGAAATGCAGGTCCAACAAAGGCTGGTTTTAAGCACAGAAAAAGATTCAAAACTGAAAATCCAAAATTAAAATATCAGCTAGAAGCCACCGAAGAGCAGAAACTGGTAACCAGCAAACAGCAAGCTGGGAACTGGACCGACCGACCCACCAGGCATCCAGGAGGTACCAGAACAACCCAGAACAGCATCTGAAGCTCTGCAGGCCTCAGTTATGGTCAGAGTTTAACAATAAGAAAGAGAAACTGGGAAAAATGGCTTCCATGGGAAAAGACCGAGACCAGAAGCACTGCTGACCCAATTAAACGTCTCACATTTACCACAAAGCTGTTTATGAGCCCTGAGACTGGATGGATGGATGGATGGATGGATGGATGGATGGAGGGATGGATGGATGGATGATGGATGGAGGGATGGATGGATGGATGGATGAAAGGATGATGGATGATGGATGGATGGATGGATGGATGGATGGATGGACGGATGGATGATGGATGGATGGATGGATGGATGGTCAGATCTCCTCTCTGAGCTTAACGCTGTTTTCTTCTTCTCTCCCTTTAATAACGGTCTCAGTCTGTCGTCCCGCTGCCTCCGAGCAGCCGCAGCAATCTCCCGGCTCCTAATGTACATCCTATATTTATACATGGTGTAACCATGGCAGCACGCATGTGTGCCACGACACGACTGGAGGAGAAAACGACAGGTTAGGAGAAACCGACCCACTGGACCTGCTTTATGAACCAGTGAAGCTCAGGTTCTGATTGTTAGACAGCTGGGAAGTTGCTGCGTTCGCTGGGAATGATTCTGGGAAGTTGCTGAACTAAATCTCCTGGACATCAACATAAATGTGCAGAAAACTTCAGGTCTGAGGATGAACTGATGAGGATACGGTGGCAGCAGAGCGGACCAGTTCTGCTCTCCCTGCTGTCAGTAATCAGAGCAAGTCTGAGGCTTCACAAACCTTTTGCAGTTGCTTGCAGAAGTATTCATACCCTCTGGACCTTTGTCGCATTACAACCACAAACATAAATGCATTTTATTGGAATCTTATGTCAAAGACCAACACAGAGTAGTTTATAGTTGAAAAGTAGAAAGAAAATCATACATGATTTGAAACATATTTTTTTACAAATAAAAATCTGACAAGTGTGTCGTGCAAAAGTATTCAGCCCCCTTTTCCTTCAGAAGCTGCCTGATGGTTGCTGATGGCTGATTAGAGTCCAGCTGAGTGTGATCTGATCTAAGCACAGCTGCTCAGAGGTTAGGAGAATATTGGGGAGCAAACAGCATCATGGAGTCCAAGGAGCACAGCAGACAGGTCAGGGATAAAGATATGGAGAAGCTTAAAGGTATACTATGCAACACTTTTCAGTTAATTAATGTGTTCCATACCGTTTTGGATGATTAAATGGCCGCCTCGCCAAGGTAGCGCTGCGGGAAGCTTGATGTTCATACCTTCACTGTGTTAGTCATTGTTTGTACTGCCGTTTTTTCGACTTTTGTTGCGTTCGCCTGTCTGCTAAGCTCAAAACAACCGCGCCTGGCTTGTCGGAGAAACCAGAACAGCTGAGCATCTTTACGACAGTGCACTTTTACTTTCGCCCTCTGGGGGGAGCCTCGCTGGAAAATCAACCCCGGTTGCATAGTATACCTTTAAAGCAGCATAGGCTGTAAGAAATTTGAACGTCTCAGGGAGAATCGTTCAATCCATCGTCTGGAAATGGAAAGACTGTAAACCTACCAAGACGAGGACGTCCACCTGAACTTACAGGCTGAAGAAGGAGAGCGCTGATCAGAGATGCAGCCAAGAGGCCCATGGTGTCTCTGGAGGAACTGCAGAGATCCACAGCTCAGGTGGAGGAATCTGTCCACAGGACAACCATTAGTTGTGCATAAAAGTGGTCTTTGTGGAGAGAAGAAAGCCATCAGAAGTTTGCAGTTTGTCAGGAACCATGTTGGAAACACAGCAAACATGAGGAAGAAGGAGTTTTGGTCAGAGGAGAGCAAAATGCAAAATGCAATGTGTGGTGGAGAACTAACACTGCACATCACTGAGAACACAGCACGCCCGCTGTCAGACACGGTGGTGGCAGCATCATGCTGTGGGGCTGCTTTGCTTCAGCAGGAACAGGGAAGATGGTCAGAGTTGATGGGAAGATGGATGGAGCCACAAACAGAGGGATGCTGGGAGAAAACCTGCTGTAGTCTGCAGAGGACTCCCTCCAGCAGGAGAACCACCCTGCACATAAAGCCAGGGCTACAATGCAATGGTTTAAAACATATTCATGTGTTAGAATGGCCTAGTCAAAGTCCGGACCTAAACCCAATCAAGAATCTGTGGGAAGATCTGAAAACTGCTGCTCACAAACTCTCTCCATCTGATCTGACTGAGCTGGAGCTGTTTAGCAATAAGAAGAAACTTCAGTCTCTAGATGCTGAAAGCTGCTAGAGACGTAACCTAAACGGCAGCTAAAGGTGGTTCACATATTAACTCAGGAGGGCTGAATACTTTTACACAATGTCCTTTTCATTATTTGACTTTTTCTTAAAGAAAAGAAACCATGCTTAATTTTCTACACTGGTATATAACTTTGTGTTGTTTTTTCCACACAGAATTCCAATAAAACATATTTATGTCAGTGGTTCTAATGCGGTAATATGTGGAAATAAATACTTTTACACGCCACTGTAGATCCCATCCACCTTAAGTTAGGAGTGCTTTCTCTGCTGAAGGGAAATTAAAAGCTTGTTAAGTCATCTAGGAGAAAAACAGCAAAAAGTCTCTGATCCACGGGGGGAAATCTATGGGATGAAAAACACAGAACATTTAAATAAATGCAGACAAAGCGACTGTAGGAGCTGTTGCTGCAATAAACTATGTTTACTATAACTTTCCATCCCCCTTTCTCTCCACTTCTTCATTGCACTTTGTTAACCTGTCTCATCCTCCTCATCTTCTGCCTTCTCAGAACTTCTCCATCCTGATTGGCACCAATCACAAGATGTCTCTTAGCTCAGATCAAGCCAGTAAATTTCCATCCGGGTGGAGAGAACCTTTAGCCGAGGAAGAGGAGAGATCACCTGGAAGAGCTTCATCCTTCCCTCAGCTCTCAGTCACGTCCTGGAGGCTGCAGAGCGGACAGACAGAGAGCGAAGGGGTTAATCCATCGGAAGCTGAGATATGTGGGAGTCAGGTCGGATGCAATCGATTCAAAACCGCCGAGAAAGTTAGAAAGTAGGGACAGAGACGCAGAGGTGGCAGGTAGAGAGGGGGTGGCAGACAATAAAGCTCCGCTGATTTGAATGCTATTCATAATTCTCTGCTGGGAGGCCGGTTAGCTGAAGGCGGCGGATGATGAGAGATGGAGGGAGGGAAAGAGGGGGAGAAGGTGTGGGAGGAAGAGACAGAAACAAAGGGAAGGACAGGAAGGGTTGGAGTCTCTGAGGGGGAGGAAAGCAGCTCTGCTTCAAACGGGGAGACGGACGGACGGACGGAGAGATTTAAAGCAGCTGCTCTGCTGGATTCCTGCTAAAATCAAACCAAGACGCTCCATCCTGCAGACGCACACGTCCGCAGCAGGGGGCAGCGCCGCAGTGCTGGAGCCAGACCATCACAGGCAGCAGGTCACACTTTGCTTCTTAATTATCCATCAGGGCAGCATGCATCTGCATCAGAGTCTCTGCAGCAACAGCTGGATGCTTACCTCCACCACACCGACACCGACCTGCTGGTTCTGACCGGATCTCCAGACCTGAACGGGTTCCCTCTGCAGAACAGCTTCATCCAGCAACTCTGAAGCATCTTCACTGCAGGTCCACCGATCTTCAGACCGGTTTAAACGTGTTCAGATGCTCCTCAGGCTCTGCAGGTCTGATTCTGATGTGGAGCGGTTCTAAAATGAATAAAATCTCTAGTTTAATCAACGATGCTGTTTGAGATCAGATTTCATCTTCAGCTGAGGTCAGATGAAATATTCGATCATTATTTTCTAACTGAGTGAAATGATAGAAGAATACATTCTCAGGGACAACCTTTCTTATTCCTGTGCTTTTGGCAAAATATTTGCTTTTGCTCCATTTTTACCTTTGAAACACATTAAACACATCTATGAAACCATCTATCCATCGCTCTCTTGACCCGATGCAGAAAAACACATCCAGGGTTTCATCTCTTTAAGACTCAATTACTGCAACACACCTTTTAACGGAGCACAAACTAAACTAATTAAATCCAGTAACAAATCAGTGCAGCCCTGGTCCTGATGAGACACCACCCAACCCTCCAGTCCCTCCACCCTCTCCCACTCCAGGTGTTCCTGCTTATTCACCTGTGAAAAGCTGTGAAAACGTATTTCCATCGTTACAGATTACTTTAGTTTGGGATTTTTTATTCACACCTAAATGTTTCTAATCTTCAAACAAAGGGAAAGGTCACTGTACCGTTGAATAAATAAATAAATGTGTTTTAAAGTGGCCTAGTCAAAGTCTGAGTCAGGACCTGATTGAGATTCTGTATTGATGGTTCCTTCAGCAGCAGATGTTTCCTTAGTTGTTAATAAACATTTGAGTTACTACTCTTTAGACAAAGATAGGATATAAGGGAAAGAAAACCTGCTCAGATCCATATTTCAGCCCTACTAAGCTTCCCATGAGCGCCATCAGTGCTGTAAATATGTTTAAAGGACCTCTAGAAGAAAACTACTCATGAAAAGGTTGCAGGAAGGACCTTGTGCCTGAAGAAACACGAGATCTGGATGAGAACTCCCGCTGGGCGGAACCTCGGCTGTTATTTGAATAAATAACCAAACCACAGCGAGCAATCAGCAGCTCTGTTGTGTCCTCATTTCCACTGCTTCAGATCTTTAAATGTCATTTTACTGAAAGCTTTGGAGCATCAGCGAAGCCAGAGTCAGATCAATTTTCTCCCGTCAGCAACATCAGCGTGAGTTTTTATTGATGCTGCTTCAGGCGGCCTCGTTTCCTCATTCCTACCCCCGTCTGTCAACAAGACCCGAACTGATGCATGGCACGGGTGGAACAGATGGAGAGGATTCACCTGAGAGGCTGTGATCTGACAGCAAAGGCCAGTTCCTCCCTGACCTCCAGCCTGGATGAGCAGAAACACGTTCTGCTTCCTGGATCTTCATGTTCCAGCTGGATCTGGACTGCTGCTGTTTCCTTTAAAGTTCTACAGCTTTGTCATGATGAAACCTGCACACATGCTTTTACTGATGGTTTCTGATGCGTCTCATCACAGCATCAGAGATCATGAGCCTCACATGAAGGCAGACGGTTCCTCTCTGTCGGCAGAGGCTTAAAAATAATCTCACTTCATCTGAATCCAGACTTTTCTCTTCACCTCACCTTGTTTTTCATGAAGTTTGTCCAGAGCTGTGTGTCAGATGTGGGTCCCTGTCTAAATGATGGAGCCTTTATCTCTAATTTCTGGATGGTGGATCCAAACAGAAGATCTCTCTGGAAGCATTTCTGGGTCCGGCTCTGATACAGAACGATGTCCGTTTAAATGCAGATCAGGAATCTTTATTGTCACCATGTGTTGATACAGTGACATTCCTGATGAGACAGACACTGGATGCACACAGACTACATATAAGACACAGACACAACAAGATTTTCACAAGAAATCAGTTGAATCCACTGACTAACACGCTGCCTGAGAAGCTTAAAGGTGCAAATCCTCTTTAGGGTCTTTAGATCCACCTGAGGTCACAAGCATCCAGTTTTACCTGCCGTGCACAAATCTGCCGCCTTCAAATTCTACTTTGAGGAACGCTCTTCAGCGTGAGGTTCTCCAGCATCACTGGGGATCATGCCCTGCCCCTCAACCATCAAGCCGACATCTCTCCCTGCAGGAGATCAACACCAGTAAAGCTCAAACTGTCCTTTTTTATCATAAACGTCAGGTAACTGAAATACTGAAACTGGATGGATGGATGGATGGATGGATGGATGGATGGATGGATGGATGGATGGATGGATGGATGAATTAATTAATTAATGGATGGATGGATGGATGGATGGATGGATGAATTAATTAATTAATTAATGGATGGATGGATGGATGGATGATGGATGGATGGATGGATGGATGGATGATGTGTTGAAGAAGGCTCTGATCTCTGCATTCAGAGCTGCAGCTACTTTTCCACTGTCTCCTCCTGATCTCTTGGCCTCTTCTTCATGATCAGTGAAGATCCTCAGCAGGCGCTGCTCCACATTCAGCATCTAATCAGGGTTTTCCAGCTACTAGCAGGACCAGGAACATAAGATCAGAGGTTCCAGACCCTTCTGGTGTCCTCTGGATGGTGACATGTTAGCCCAGATGTATCAGTGACTCTCTCAGCTTTCCGCTGCTTCCCTCTTTAATCTTAAAAGGAAATTGTTGGTCAACATTTAACATGAGTTGATAAAATAATCAAATCTCTCATCGTGACATCTTTTTTATGTTATTTGTGGAGTGAATTTTAGTTCATACGTTTAGAACCACAAATCTACGGCGTAAAACTGGAGCTGTTTACCGAAATAAGAAGACAAACGGCTGCTTCTCTGAGCTGTGAAGAAATATTTTCATTCCATGCCGAAACAAAAGCCAAGCTCCAACGTAAACCGTGCGACCACATTAGAAGGACAATGTGGCGGCGTCAGAGCAGACACGCTCTCCATATGCGGGTATGAATTGTGGCAGTCAGGCCCAAGCGGAGCTGCTGGATCTCCTAACGGTCTAAATATGGATGTTGGGAGCTGGTCTTTGTTAGGAAACTGCAGGCCCGCTGTGTAAACATCCAGCCACACACACACTGATGCTGGGGGGGGGGGGGGGGGGGGGATGTGTCCCAGCCTGTGGAGCTGCAGATGTTTGACAGAGTGCATTTAATTATGAAACCTTCCTCTGTGTGGCGAATGGATCTGCAGGAAGACGCTTATGATCGTTATGGAGGATGAACTGAAGTTTGCAAGTTTAGCCGTCCTGAACGGTTCCTGGTTGCCTGCCTGCACTGATCCAGCTGATAACACCAGTAGGAGTTATATAACACAGTTATCCAGTTATGTCCCATCGAGGGTTTGGACGGAGAGGCTGACGGGTCGCCAGTCCAGCCCAGAGGCTAACAGGGAAAGACAGAGGAGCGTGCACGCTCATGTTCACCACAGAGAACCAGTGAACCCAACATGCATGTGGCTGCAGAGGAATAATGGAGAATCCTCCTGCAGGTTCAAACCCACAGCCAACCACAAGCTGCTTCCTCATCAGACAACAACTCGAGCATTAAAGGTTTAAACTAATTATTGTTTAATAAATAATAATTGTAAAACCACCCTTAAAATGTTACTGTGATCATAAACAGTATTTCTCACCTTTTCTAACAAGCTGTGGCCCTCAGCTGTAAGGCAACACTGCCCTCATGTGGAGAAGAACAGAAGTACAAGGCTTTAAAATGATCTAATTCACCCAGAAACCTTTAAGGGAAGATTAAATGTGTGATTTAGTAAAGATGATGACAGAAAAACAGCCACACCTCAGGAGGGGGGGGGGGGGGGGGGGGGGGGGGGGGGGGGTTGGGTGAAAGGTGGGAGAAATAAAACCTGTTCAACACAACAGCTTATGAGAAAGAATCCGTATAATAAATTCAGACTTTAAAACGTATAAACCTTTAAAGCTTGTTAACTTTGCTGACTGCAACGAGTAGCACAAGCCAACAACAACGCATGTCTCTGCACATTTAAAGGTTTTAACACTGATTAAAGGAATTTGATCAATAATAAGACTTCATGTATACATGAATGATGTCATCAGAGCTGGAGATAAGCAGGGTTAGACTGCAGCTATCATCAAGTATCATCATGTTTGGCAGCCATGTTGGATTTTAAGGTCTCTGAGGGAGAAAAACTTCAGGCTTTTGATGACAAGTTGGACTTTTATAATTTCAGGGGTTAAATTTGCAAACTGAAACTGGTACAAATGAGAAAAAACATCATAAGCTGCTGTCTTTATTCCCAAGTTTGTCACGGCCCAGTGTGTGTGTGTGTGTGTTTTCTTGGTTGTGTATTATTATTGTTGTTAAGGTCTTGCCGTACTGGTTCATTTTTTGTGTCGAGTTTCTTACTTTGTTTTTGTGTTTCTGCTCGCTGTGCATTCTGGTGTAGACTCCTATGTTAACATTAATTTTTCATGCTGTCTTGCAGATCATTTTTATTTAGTTCCATCTGTGTTGATTAGTCTCTTTCCCTCAGCCTCTTTGCTCAGGACTAACCAGGTTTCCATCGCTCCTTGCAGGTTTCCTCTGTGGCATCAACTCTGGTTCCACGTACAGCTGAACCCATGTCCAGCTCTAAGTTGTGTTATCATATGCTAATAAAACTTCTGTATTCTTCATGTCGCTCCCCTTGTGTCTCATTACAGCAACATATTTCCTCAGGGGGAGAGACTGCTGCCAGTGAACCAAAGAGCTGCAGCAGCTGAACAGCAACATTTGTCTTTTATCATCATTCTCCGTGTGTTTTATGTCATTCTTAACAATCCTCTCCCTAAAACAAACTACGAATAACAGAAATAAATATTAAGGTGTGTGCAACTCCCTCTGTTACAACAAGCTGTTGATTTATTTAAATCTGTTTATTATATCAGAGACTAACTTCCCAACCAGTCTGGAGTCAGAGAAGACAGCATTAGTTGGACTGACGTCCAACTGAGACAAATCTGTGTACTGACAGGAAACTGAAGGACAATTTTGACTGATTCACAGCAAATAAAGCAGGAAAGTTTGCCTGAAGGACGAAAGGTCACAGCTCATCTCTCTCTCATCATCAGGGGAGAAACTGTGGAGCAGCTTTTTAAATCTGGCAGCAGGTGGATAGCTTTCACATAAATACCTCAGCCAGACTGTCCCACATCTTTTTATGCTTATGATGGTAAGGAAAGGCTGGTTTATCTATAGGAGCCAGGTTTTCAGTAAGAACCAGAAGCTTAATGTACAAACTTTTCAATATTTAACTTATTGTATAATTTATTGTTCTTGTTATTTCCACAAAGCAAATGAAAAAGTTTGGGGCTTATCTTTTCTCCTGAATCAACTCATGACTTCTCATTTTCCCACCTGGAGGACGCTGATATACGTCTGTGATGTGTGCATTTAATTATAATCTAAAAACATCTGAATCAGCAGAACCTTTTTGACACAATAACTGTGTGTAAAACATGAGCAATGCTCTAGTGGTTCTGATTTTGACCGGTTCTGTTGGGTTCAGCTTTGCTCTGGATGGTTTCTCTTTGAATGGAGGCATTTTTCCTGCCTGAGAGCCGTGGAGTTAATGAAAGCTTTGTTTGCTCAGAGCTGAAAGGAAAGCCCAGAGCTTACTGGTGGGCTCCACTGATGTTTCCCATGTCCTCTTGAAGGGCTCAGAGAGGAAGAGTCCTCTGCCTGCATGCTGGTGGGCCTGCAGCCAGCTTCCACCGCCCGCCGTCTGGTTCTGAACAGACCAGATCGCTCCGTGTTCAGGAGACCGAGGGAAGCATCCGGAACGACTGGAGATGACGGGAAGCTTCACGCGCAGCAGAATCCTGGAAACCCGGAGAGAAAGGACAGACTTTTAAACAATATCTGGTGATGCACTGAAAGCGATGGAGGAGAAGAAACTACTGATTAATAGATCGTCTGTGATAAAAAAATATATATATATCCTGACTGGAAAATAATAAAGAAATCCTCTCATCCTATCACACTGTGAAACACATCTAATTTTCCCTCATATCCATATTTATTCATCAATAACCAAACCAAAACGCAGAAGAACAGAATGAGTCAAAGTTAGACCTTCATTACAGCTTCCAGGGGATTTATGAGGGAAAGTAGCAGCCAGGTGGGTGTTAACGCACCTGGCCTCAGGGCAGCAACTACTGCATCTGAAATCCATCATCCTGCAGTGAGGAAGATTATCCCCAGGATGAGAACATCTCAGGAGAGGACGTCCCAGTAGGTTCAGCCCAATGTCAGAGCATTGGTACTGCGTTTCAAAGGATTGATGGAAAAAGCCTTTTCTAAAGAAACCAAGACTTTAAGAACCCTAACCTTAACCTGTCTGAATGAGGGCTGCATTGTCTCAGAAAAATGTTTCATTGTGAAACTATTTGTGAATATTATCTTTATGAGATCCACATTTTCCTAGCATCTCTGTTTCTTTACTATTAAACATAATCCTGCAGCTTTCTGGGAGCCTTGGAATCTCAGCAGCTACAGAGACATCAGGTGAGGTCATGGAGGACAGGTAGAGTCCGTCCAGCCAGGTGTGTGATCATGTGAACGTCTGAGTTATGAAATACATTATCCTACCAAATATTGCATCAAGTCCGTCCTTTACCATGTTGAGCGCTCTGACATTGTGATGACGATTGAGATTCAATATTTTATGCAGCCTTAACCTGAAGATTAATCTGAAACGGACCAGATGATCAGATCATCTCCAGGTTCCTGTTTAAAATCACTGAGTTTCAATCAGATCATCAAGGTTTCATCTGGACTTTGTGTTCTTCATGCTGAGAACATCAGAGCTGCTGTTTGCTCACTGAGATCTTCATCGGTAGGATTTTTACCGATGAAGATCAACGTCCGTCAGTCCAGTTTCTGGTTGCTGGGGTTCTTGGTTTTGCCCTAAAGGAGAACATGGGGTAGGGATGGAGAGTTCTGCCATAATCCCAGAGAATCTTATGTTCAGGGACTCGTGTTTTGAATGATATCTGTTTAGTTTTACTTCAAGTTTTTCATGTTTATCTCTAATTCTCCTCTTTCCATTGTTATCTGTGGGACACAGATGTGTTAAAATTGAAGAAGTAGGAGAGTATTTCTATTAGTTTAGTTTCTGATGCAGCTTCTTGCGGACCTCTAGGTGGCGCTGTCGGTCCCATCGTTTAGAATGGCTGTCCTAGATCTCTGTTAGTCTTTTCTCCTTGGTTAGTGAAGTTTCTCTGTGTCTTAGTTCAGCTCCATTCATGTTAATTAGTCTCCCTCCCTCAGCTCCCCTGCTTTTGTCACAGCTGTTCCACGTCTCTTTTGTCTAGTTGTCTCTTCTGGTTCTTTTGTCATTTTCCATCCCTGCTTCAGTCTTTAGGCACCAGAACCGTTCCTCTGTCTGTTCTCCATTTCCTGTTCAAGACCTGTAAGTTTTCTCTTTCACCGATTAAACCTTCACTTTGCTAATCCTGAGTTCCTGTTTGCACTGAAGTCCAACTTAAAACCTACAAGACATGACAGATGAATCTTTGGAAGATTTCTGTATCAACCTTTTAACTTTGAACAAATATCTACAAACGTTTAGTTTTTCAGTTATTGATAACAATTTAAGATTAAAACTAAATATTCATGAAAGAGTCAGAATCTAACTGTTGAGTTGTAGTTAATTTAAGCTTCAACGTTTCCTCGTTCATTATTCACTGTGGATGAAAAACTGCACTATTCACTATGAAGTCAATAATTTATCAGCTTTAAAAGGCGTTTCCCACTTTTCTTGGCTTGATCCATCGTCATCCTCAGTATTTTTTAGTTTTCAGTCAGTTGAGCTGAAGTCAGTAATGCTTCACATCACATTTATTGGTCAGATTTATTGAAGTAAGTTTGAAGTTTGCAGGTAAAATATTTGTTGGGGTGTTTCAGTTTCTTTTGTAGTTGTTGTATTTGTGACTTTTCTCAATATAAAACACAAAGATGTCTCTATATAGGCTAATCAAGACCAACATTTGAACGAGAACTGACACTGAAGGACTTTAGAATACATTTTATTATTGCGATCATTTATTTAAGAATAACTTGGTTAATAATCCTCACCTTTGGTCATGAAATCTGGATCATGACAGAAAGAACCAGATCCTGGATACAAACAAGCTTCCTGGTCTGGAGGGTCAGCCTTACAGATAAGGGGAGGGGCTTAAAGTAGAGCTGCTGCTCTTCTGCATCGAAAGGAGTCAGTTGAGGTGGTTTGGACACCTGATCAGGACGCACCCTGGTCACCTCCCTTTGGGGGACGTCCCACTGGAAGGAGGGACTGTGAACGCCTTAGGGTCTCCCAGAATGAGGTGGAGGATGTTGGTGGAGAGAGGGATGTCTGGGTTTCTCTCCTGGACCTGTTGCCCCCCCCCAACCAGACATTTTATAAGTGGATGGATGGATTAATAATTTTATGATGAAACAACTATTTCAGTCAGGCGTCGTTTCTATCTGCACTAAACCTTTTGGGTTTCCTGTTCTATTATGAAAATGAATCAAAGCAGATTTTCTTCAGAGGTTTTCAGCTCGGTGCAGAAAGCCTTTGATCACACGACCTCTGCAGGATTAGAAGCTCAGCCTGGTTCAAACCGGGGACAGCGTTAGTTTCAGGGATATTCCTGACTCCTGTTGGTTTCTGAGGAAACTAAGAGGAGAGGAGTTTGGCTTTGAGCTTATCCGGCCGTTCATCCTCCTCTACATCTCAGCCGCTTTCTTCTCTCTCCTCAGTGACGGGGGGCAGCTGGTGGGAGGCGGTGGGTGTTGTAGCTTAGCAACTCCCTCAATGGATGGGGATTGATATGCAGCTTTATTCAGCCGTCTCTCTCTGAGCTGCAGGAGGAGGAGGGCTGAACAAAGCGGCCCTTAGTGAGGCCTCCCCTCCTCCCCCTCTTTGCCCAGGCACAACGACGTGGGAGGACAAATATTTCAGCTCAAAGGAAGCGAGACGCGGCGCTCAGCAGCGGCTCGTAAACTGAAACTCAGGCTGAGGACGGCCTCCAAGTGTTTCACGCTTTTATTCTTCACATAACAAAACTAAAATTCATGCAAATAATGAGGCCACTGATCAGCAACTGAAGGATGTGAGCCTGTTTTTTTTTTGTCTTGATCATCAATTAACTTGGACAAATTTCTGTTACTGACTATTTGCACACCTTTTATTTCTCCAAATACATTCATACAATGATTACATAATTCTATAAAGTGACTGCTGTCTTCAACATTTAAATCTTATCAGATGCTGACGACTATTTGCACAGTTTAGCTTCTCAGGAAGTTTTATTTGTGCGTTTAACTTATTTATGTCTTTGTTTGTATCTGTGTTGAATGTGTTATATGAGCATTTGTAGCTGATGTCTCACCAAAGGGTCATTATTGTTACATAATGACAATAAAGACTCTTCATTCACCTTTTAGTCCGGAACAGATTCTGTCTCTAATTCTTGGCTTTCTGTCTTATTTAGATCCATCCTTCTGGTTTATACTCGCCCATCCATCAGAATCAGAATCAGATATACTTTAATAATCCCAGGGGGGAATTACTTTACTCCATGCAAGCTTGTCAAGGTCTTTCTTGCTGCAGGTTAACAGAGCTTAATTACAATTTGAAAAACAGGTGAGCTGAAAACTGGAAAACTTAAAATATGACAAATCAAAGCTAATAAAAACAGTAAGTATGTTCAATATTAGCTTAAAAACAAAGTTTTTATAGTTTTCTCATTAACCAAGGAGTCTGGAAAGTAAAAGGTTCTGATTCAGGTGTAAAACCCAAATAAACCACACATTTAGATCAGATATTCTTGCAACACTAAAGTCACATGGTAATATTCCTGGTATATTGTTTATTTATCTTAAAATATATCTGATTAGTATGTAGTCACGGTAAGGTTCTGAGCTTTGAACCGGAACCTAAACAGTCGGTGGGTCCAAACTAACAGCAGAACCATGATCATGACTCGTGAAACCAACTAGATCAGAAAGTTAATTTTCATACAGTTAGAGAGATGATTTGATTTATTGTTTTAACGATCTGATGTAATATTGTAAAAGCAGTTCTATTGCAGAAGGTTTCCATCCATCCATCTTCTACACCTGCTTATCTCCAGCCGTCGTTGGGCGAGAGGCGGGGTCCCCCCTGGACATCCAGTCCATCAGAGGACAGACAGCCACAGACACCTGAGGACCACTTAGAGAGACCAGTTAACCCTGCAGTCACGTTTATGGACTTTGGGAGGAGCAGGACCACTCAGGGGGAAGGTGGGAACCATGCAGAACATTTTAACTTTAACAGTTTGATATTTCTTTCTTTTTTTACTGACTTTTCAGTTTGTTTCAGGAAACATTTACGGTAAAAAGCAACATGAGTACAGATTTTATGACATTTAGCTCCTCTCGCCAACTGTTCTGACCAACAAAAACACTTTCATTAATAATAACTTTTGTAACATTTACCATTATGAATCTGTGATTGAATAACATTCGATTGAAATATTCCACCAGCACTCGAAATGAAAACTTTGAGACTTGGGACTTGACTCGGACTTGTAAGTCTTTTCTTGGGTCTTGTGATGACCCGACTTCTGTTATCGTCTCTCTAAAAGTTTGCAGTTTTTTCATTGCAGTTAAGTCAGATGCCATCTACAATTTAGATGTCAATAGTGGTTAAATATTATTTACTTACCGACCCGATAAGACTGTAGTGAATATTCTTGATACAAATGTGTGAACAGTTACACCCTGAGAAATAATGTGTCAATATGGGGGTGAAAACTTTTTCAGTTACTGTCAGTAGGAACTTTTAGATGTTCAAGCTCCTGTCAGACGGGGTCATTTCTGTTCTCCTCACTGTTGACCCAACTAGATCTAAATGAGGGGGAAACCTTCTCTGTGCTGAACTTGATCCTCACTGGACACCGTAAAATGTGTTACTAATGTAATTTAAAATCAAAGGATTTGTGAGATAAAAGAACAGAAAAAGACCAGAACTAAAAAGTCCTGAACCCAAATTTAAGAAACATGTAACCCATGATTCCTAAAAGAATTTCATTTTTTGGGCCAACTTCCTTCTGAGGTTGCTTCCTTTGGGGGTTACAACGTTTCACTTCCTCTTCCTCTCCCTCCACTGTGGCAATAACCTGTTGGCAACCAAACAATCACAAACTCTCATCATTTCTGCATTTGCAACGATATCAGTGGTCGATTTTTTTCTCCATGGACTGAAACAATTCAAGATGACGAGCTGCCCTGTACTACCTGTGTGGTGGTTACAGAACCTGTTGGTATTTTTCTCCGGAGTCATGGAGGAGGATTTGCATTTTTTGGGACTATGTTTATTTTTCCTTGTGTTGGAACAGCTTTCATCAAGAGGATCTTGGACGTTTTTACCCCCTTTCTTCTTCCTGTTAACAGATTGCAATTTTTTTTGGGGGGGGGGGGGGGAATTTTGAAAATGTATCAAATTTAAGAAAATAACGCAAGTCTACATAATCATATACATTTTGTTTATTTTGTTAAATTTTTCCTTTAATTTGAATGTTAATCTTTACTATATTTTCAATTTAAATCTTATTTTTTTGTGTCCTTGTTTTCATTTACACATAGTCTATAATCCAAGTGCATTACATACAGATCTTTTTTTAAATCAGAGAACAGAACAGCAAACTTTTATTATAGTATAATATTCAGAACCATCTGCATCTGTCGCAAAACTATGTTCAGTTGACAATTTGGTCCCTTTATATTTCTATGGATACTTTTTATTATTTACATTGTTTTTACTCCCCTTTTAAATTGTTTTGCAGCAATGTTAAATAAAAAAAAACAATCTCTTCATATTCTTAAATCTTTTTATATAGTTTGTTAACTTTAATGTCTGTGCAAAACCATTTCACTGTCTGTAGCATCATGAATGACTTTAAATGTAACAAATAAACCTTTATTTGGTTTGCTGTTTATTGCGATGGTTTTATAATAAATGTTATCTAATTAAATCTCCATCTTTTGGTCTTATTGTGATGATGATGATGATGATGATGATGATGATGATGATGATGATGATGATGATGACGATGATGATGATGATGATGGCAGCATGTTGCCTGGAGAGATGTTCCCAGGGTGCACTGAGCTTTTAGTAAAAGTGATTTTGCTCCAGAATCAGAACATCATCGGACTTTAACGATGAAACTCAGTTCATCTGGTTTCATTTATCCTTTATTTTTAAACACTTGCTTCAGCATTTGTTGTAATTTCTGCGTTTACTCTTTCACTTAGTTCTCAGTTTTCTTCCCGACCGATTCTCCCAGGAAGAGACGGGATCTGTCAGAAATAAATTCTATATCATTCAGGAGTCATGAAGTGGTTCAGTGTTTTCTAGACTCTAGTTTCTGTAGATGTTGGAGATTTCAGGAAGTGAAATATGAATTCATCCCACTCTGAGAGGTTTTCTTCTGCCGAGGAGCCTTTGGGCAAGCAGAGAACTCAGAACACAGCTGACCCACCAGTCCCAGCCAGTTGATTGTTCAGTCAGCGACGTTTCTGTGATTGGTTGAAGCGGACCGCTCAGTCCAAACCAGCAACAAAGGAAATCTGCGCAGCGTTGTGGAAACACTCGTCTGGAGAACCGTCGGCTGAGCGAGGCATTCCTGCGCGTTCTCCACAGCAACGGGTCACAGAGCGCCTGTGTTGGCTCTGCCTGCAGGAGCTCAAAGGCCGGCTGTCATTGTGAAGCCGTGACCTTCAGTAATCCAGCAATAACAAAAAGGAGCGTCAGAGCCGGGCCTGCAGAGCGTGGTGCTGCGGTGGGCGGAGAGCCGCTCCGCGTTCCTGAATCATCTCCTCCTTCCTGATAACATCCAAACAACAAACCCAGAGTCCAGCAGAGCGACAGGTCTTCTGCTCTTCTATGTCCTGTTTATTAACAGGCTCTTAAATTAAAATAAGCCTATATCTATTTAAAGTTATTCAAACATGAGAAGTCAAACTTTTCATCGAGTCACTGATGAGCAAAAATAATCAACCTGAAGTTCCATGAATCTGTGATTGTGCAGAAAAGACTCAATCACATTTTTATTGAAACGATAGAAACAAAATGTAAAAAAAGAACCAGCAAAACGAGGCTGTAAAATAAACAAAATGAGCCATAATTCAGAATAACTCAGTTTAGCTCCAGTCCGATAATACTGAACTTCAGTTAGTTTTCATACAGTACCGAGAACATCCTGAACAAACATTAGAAAACAGTAGGAACACAAAAAACAACAAACAATTATACTTATCTACAATCTTAAAAAACGAAATTCATCTAAAATATGTAATTTTCTATCAAAAGTAAAATGACTGTCTGCTCTAGAATCTCTTGAAAAGATTATTATACAAAATACAAAATAAATCACTTCTTGGCTTCATTTAGTCCATATTTTCTGTCTTTAAAGGGTCAGAATAAACAAACAAAATGTTTCTATAACTTTTAATTCATCCAGATCAAAGAAGAAGAAGGAAAAAAACTGAAAAACAATAATTAAAGTTTTTAAAATTTATCTCTGAGGTTCTGGCTTTAACTGCCAGAAAACCATTGATTTCTGCAAGGCTCAGTCGTATTATTATGAAATATTACACGACGTATAATCTAACATTTTCAGACAGCACCAAAGGTTCTGGAGGCTTCCCGTGTTAAACTTCTCTGCAGCTCATGTTTTCTGCTAACATTGAGCAACGAGGCAAGAAAACACAGAAAAACCATCCGACTGTTTTAAATCTGGCATAATTACAGGATTCTAAAATAAATGTTGAAAGTTCCTGGGCTCAAAGGTTCAGGACCAATAGAGATTTTAACCAAAATGTCAGAAATACCAAAATAAGACCAAAGAAGTTCATTTTTTTCCTCCAAAATAGGGTTGTGTGGAGCAGCTTCAAGCAATCTTCCCTGCAGCAGTTACTTAGCAGAGCAATCTCCGTTTGGTGAATGAGGAAAATGTTGCATAGGCTGCATGTAGAAACAGCTTCAACTCTAAACTTTTAGGTTTAATCAAATATTTCCGGCTTCGTTTGTTGTTCATTTAGACTTAGTTAAATGTTTCAGCTCTATCTTTGCTCACTTTTATCTTTGCTGAACGGCACTGAATGAATTCTTCAGACTGCGTAAAAGACGCTGATTACTCTAAACTACCCCAGACAACCCCGATGTGGAAAACAACGGTTCTGAGTTCTGAGCTCAGCAGGGCGTCCCGATGGCGGCGGCAGCGTCTCTCACGGCCTCGCAGGCCGCCGGTTCTGGAGGCAACACGCTCTTCATCGCCTCCTCCTTGCCAGAGGGGCAGAGGGAGGAAGGTGAGGGTGAGGAGGGCGAGGGGAGGGTGGAGGTGGGGGCGGTTGAGGCCGAGGAAGAGGAGCTGGTGTCAGGGAGGCACTCTTCGCAGCAGCAGCAGCAGCAGTCCATGAAGGCCTGGCCCAGAGAGCGGCAGAGGCACAGCAGCAGAACCGGCGTCGCCGAGCAGCGGATGAAGAGCAGGAACTGTTCCACCAGAGCCAGCGCCGGCAGAACCAGAACCGGCGCCGACACGTACGCCAGGGCGATGTGACACACGGTCTGAGGCAGGTTACAGGTGACGTAGAGGCCGGTGAGCGCCATCACGGCCGTCCGCAGCCTCTGCTCCCTCACGTGCTGCTTCTTCTTCCCCGAGGAGGAGGAGGACGACGAAGAGGAGGAGGAGGAGCATCTGCTGGCCACCTTCTCACCGGTTGGTTTGTGCTGCTCGCGCTGAGCCAACACCTGCCGCGTCACCAGGTCGCAGGCCAGCGTGAAGAGCAGCGGCAGGCAGAGGTAGCAGCCGAAGATCCACCACATGCGGGCCTCATGGTAGGTCAGGACCAGAGCGTAGACGCCCTCTGGCAGCGCCGCCGCCGGCTCCCGCACACAGACGTCCACCTTAAACCTGTCCGTCCGGCCTCTCAGCGAAGCCGTGAGGGAGGCGGGCTGGAGCTGCTGGGGGTCAGAGGTCAGCGCGGACAGGCTGACGGTCTCCTGGACGAGCTGCCAGAGCAGCAGCTCAGGGGCGCCCAGGACCATGGAGCCCAGCCAGATCACAGCGACCTTGGACAGGATGGAGCGGCACGGCTCCACCCTGGGAGCCTGGTGGGGGCCGGGCGAGGTGGCGGCGTGGAAACGGTCGATGCTCAGAGCGCAGAGGCTGAAGGTGGCCACGCCCAGAGAGGTCACCTGGTGGGGAAGGAAGAGAGGCAAGAGGAGGAGTTAAAACTTCTGGTTCACTTGTATTGCATCACCCCCCCCCCCCTCTTTTTTTTGAGTGTTTGTGTGTTGTGTGTTGAGGCACTGGGGTGGGAGTGAGTCTTTCTTTGTCCATTTGTCAGGTTGGGTTTGTACCGCTCCCTCTCCTAAGCACATCTCAAGTCTACTGAGCATTTTCCCCAAGGATAAACCTCTCACACATACAGGTGCTTGGATCCGGTTACTTACATACTCATCAGTTTTTATCTTCTATTACCACTTTATACATGTTGTATTGATTAATACTGTATATACTTCAGTGATGGTATCAAGGTGTTGCTGTATTGTATCTATAATTATATTGGTTGTGCTGTTCTTTGCAGGTAATGAAGCAGACTGATGAAATTTTGTCAATCTCTCTCTTCTGTCTCCTCTTTCTTTCACCTTTTCTCCTCTTTTTTCTTCTAATTTCTCTCTCCTCTTCTACTTTATCAATGCAGTGTCCACATAAACATGAAATATTCCCCACATAATAAAACTATTTACATATATAAATCAAGCAGAGCACTATGGCGAAAGCGATAATGCTCCACTTGTAAAATTAAATTATGTTTGGCTCTTTCTGGCATTAAGACAACAATTCTTATTGCCACAAAAAAAACAGATAAATAATAATTAAATAACTGAGTTATTTTAATAAGTCAAGGCTTTTTTGCTGCCTTCTCTCAGCCATTAGCAGAACAAACAAAGATCTCCACTCAGATGACCACACGGTCAAAGTTCTTTTAACTTAGCACCAACTTCTCTGCTGAACAGATAACATCCACCTCAGTTGTGTTTATAAACTAAACTTTGTGATTTTTGCTGCTTCCATTCTCTCTTTTCTGATCAGATGCTAATAAAGAGCAGCAACAACAGCGTGGCTGGACAGCAGCAGCAGCTTTCCATCCACATTCAGGACGCTCATAATGAACCAACACCTGTTGTTCTGCAGACTCGGGACACTTAATGGAGAGTCGTGAGCAGAAAGTTGGTGATTTTGGCCAAAAGAAAGGGACTTCATCCTCCCTAGCAGAGCTTAACGAGAGCCCAGAGTTCAGCCCAGCTGAGGGTAATTAGTGCTGAGCTGTAATTAGCATGAGAATGGCTAAACCAACAGAAGACGGGGGCAGCTGGCAGCCTGACCTGCTTAAATGCTCCTCAGCAAAAGGAGCAATTAAAGAAAACGGTCATTAATTAGCAGAACACAGATTCCCTCGTTTGCATGAAAAGAAGTGAAGACGCCGAGACTTGATGAGGCTGGAGGGCCGACCTCGTTACAGACGAAGGAAAGCTGAGGACCCGCAGGAACGCAGCGAGCCTCAGATGAACTCGACCAGCTGGCCGGCCATCTTCTGATCCAGGCGTCCATCAGAGGCGTCAGCATGGTGATGTCAGCTCTGAGAGAACGTCTGATGTTGATGGGAACGATGAAAACATCCAGAGGCAGAGATAACAAACATCTCAGCCTTTAAGCGTCATTTCTAAATTCATCTCATCCCTCAGGAAACGATAAATCCACCTGGAGACAAAACTCCAGTCCTAACTTCCTGTAACGTCTCTCTGTCGGCCTCCAGACTAAAGTTGAAGGTTTTAAATCTTTCCTGGATTCTTCTCTGTAGTTTTTCTTTGCATGCAGACTTTTAACCTGTTTGTCTCTACGAAGCCGTCAGCGAGGCCGCCGTTTCTTTTACCAGCTTCCTAGGAGCCCGGAAGAGGGTTCACCTTTCCTCCAAAAGGTTTCTTCTGCTCTGCCTCTCAGGTGAGACACTCAGGACACCTTCAGGAAGCAGGAGAAGTCCAGCAGCATCCATTAAACTTTTTCCCAAATGTGAACAAATAAAGTAAATTAATAACTCAGTAACGAGCTTCCTGACATCCTTCTCTTCACGAGATCTTAAAGCCAGAACTTGTTGCTTTTGTTTTTATGTATTTTTGTCTCGGCCAGCTGGACGTGTCCATATTTATGTTTCATTCTTCTGATTCGGTTTTAGACAGATTATGGGTCAATTTAATGAAATAAGATCTGGTTATATGACTCTCTTACTAGGAAAAAGCTTCTGAAATGAAGGAAACAAATCTGTGATTCTGCTCTAAGAACGCTAAAATCTGGAATAAAACTGCTGCTTGAAAGCCGAGGTTCTACCTGCTGGCGGTCCGGTCGGATCCAATAATCTGTGTCAGAGCTTTAAATGCTTTATTTTAGCAGAACTGCGTCTCTGTCAGGACTCAGCTGTGGAGCTTCTGCTCTGCAGCAGCAGACAAGCAGCTCAGCTCCACAAACTGTTTGTTTCTGAGATCCGACACAGACGAGTCGCTTTGTGCTTCACAAACAGAACCAAAGGGGCCAAATGGGCCACAACAGCCTGTTCTGTTCAGAGTGAAGCCGTCTGCAGCTGGGAACAAAGAGCCATTCATCACAAGCCTGCAGCTCGCTTCAGTCAGTCTGACATGAGGAGTAAAAACGGCTCAGATGGAGAGCAGCGTCTGCTTTAAATGAGCAGAACTCTCTGATCAGGAGCACAGCTCTGAATTTTACAACAAGACAAGTTATTATATTAAATTCCTTTGAAAAAACAGTGACATCAACCAGTAACCTAATATTATCATATTTTACTTCATGTAAATAAAAGATTTATTGCGGTTTTGTGCAGCTTCCTCGTGGAAGCAGGGTAAAGTGGAGGCAGCAGTCGTCATCATCAGGGATACATTCTGGTCCATAAATTCCTGTTAGGAGCTTCTGATGTTGATCATTACGCTGCTTCAGACTAAACGCCTTTTCAGCGTCAACAAGGCGTCCAACCCTCAGCTTGGATGCTTGTGCACCTAAAAGTCCAACATGCTGTCTAGAGCCTCAATGCTCTGTCGGCAAAGTGGCTCCTGTTGTTCCCTCTTTGTAAAACTGCAGATTAAATACAAAGACAATGGCTTGGCTTTATTTACAGAATAACTTAATCTGCGCCGTGTCTGAATTCATCAGAGGCGTTTAGAGTTTTGTGAGTTTCATCACCTACAGCAGGAGCTGCAGGCTGGCGAGGGTCACCTTCAGCATTATTTATGCTCCCCCAGCCCAGGTTGGGATCCTCTGACCCGCATCGTTGCCCGTATCTCCCACCAGGACACCAACCACAGGCGTTCATTTCAGCTGAAGAGTGTCTGTCCACCTGTCTCTGGTTAGTGGGCGTCTTGATGTTAACGTTTATTAGTGATCTGAACTAAAAATGTTTTTGCTGTTGGAAAATCCCCCACCACGTCACAAAGCAGAATCTCTCTGATTGGTTGATGCCCAGCGTCCGGCTGCAAAAGGTCAGATTTTCCAACTCTGCAGTCGCTGGCTCAAGAAGAATTTAACACGCAGCAAACCGAATCTGCAGCATGAAACGCTCAAACAGCGTTTGGTCTGAACGCAGCCTCCGATGTAGCTGGAGGTTATAGAGCAGGGGTCATGTGACCAGACAGTCACTTTCATTTTTCAGATTAATGCCCTTATTTTGCACCATTATCTTTGCTCTATAAACATGGTGGAACATTCTTCTGCACACTTTTTTAAAAACAGTTTTTCTCCTGGACTGTTACATTCTTATCACTGCTGCACTTTATATTGTAATGTTATTTTATTTCAATTGCAATCTCACTACATTGTCATAAGCTGTATGTAACGAAATAAAGTTTGCCTAAGTATAAGTTTAAACCTTCCTCTATTTTTCTTTACTGTATTTTAAGTCATTATTTCCAGATATCGCATTATTGGTCATTATGAAAACATTAGTTTCTACAGGTGTGCTTATTTGTGTCTTTTTTTTTTTTTTTTTTTTTCCCCAGTGTCCTGTCTAGCAATATGGCAATAGGAATTGATGTCTCAATGCCAGATAGAGCTCGACAGATTTTGCTTTTACAAGTGGAGCAAACAGCTTTCGCCATAGTGCTCCACTTGATTTATGCTTGTAAATAGCTTATTTGTGTCTTAAAGTGACATTTAGTGTGATCTGGTGCTTTATTTCTAAACTGAAATTGAACAAAAAAAATCATGAACTTTATATAATTGTGTTTTTAAGATTTCTCTAGAAAGAAGCTAAATGTTTATTATTTGTTTAATAAACTGCCCTCTGTCAGCCATCTTTAAATGCGCAGAAACTGTTTATTTTACAGTCAAACGGAGCACGCTGTGCAACACCTGCGCATCCCGCGCGCACCTTCACCTCCTCACCTCCAGGTAGGGCACGAGCCGACAGGACAGGTCTCCTAGCAACCTCTTGAGGGTGAGCTCGTGGAAGATGACCACGGGCAGGCAGAAGAAGATCACGAGGAAGTCCCAGAAGGCCAGTCCCGCGAGGATGCAGTTCCACGCGCTCTTCAGGTAGAAGCTGTGCCACACGATGCACATGAGCGCGAGGTTCCCCACGAGACCCGCCGCGAACAGCACGAGCGCGAGAAGCAGCACCGCGTACGCCCAGTAGGAGGCGTCCGTGACCGGCAGCAGCGGGTTCAGGAACCCCGCGGAGGCGCTGGTCCGCGGGGCGGAGGTGTGGCGGTGGCTCCGCGGCGTGGTGAAGAAGCCGCTCGGGTCGTCGTGTCGGCGGGGAGGACTGTTGTGGGAAAGAGGGTCTCTTCTCCTGAAACTCCCATCTTTGGCTCCTCGGGTGACTCGCTTCAGGCTGAAAGTTTCGGTCCGGTTCTGTCCGCTCCTCTCCGCCGGGAGAGACGCGCCTGTCCCCGCGGCCAAACCTGCAGCATCCTCCGCCTGGAAGTCCGGAGCCGTGAGGACGTGGCGGAGCTCGGCGCTCCGCAGGAGGAGCAGAAACACACAGCAGAGAGGCTTCATGGCTCCTCTCCTCCAGACATCTGCTGAGACTCTAAGAGGAGGCAGGCGGGTCCATGGAGCAGCCTGGTCCAGCCTCCTGTGGTCCTGATGGAGGAGTTTCACAGTCCAACCAAGTTCAGCATCAAAGGTACAGAAACACCGCAGAGCGGATCCGGTGGGACCTTTCAGAATAAAGGCACAGAGTTAAAATTTCCAGATTAATGGAGGGATGTGGGAACACAATGAATAAAAAAGCATCCAATAACATGAATATGTCCTTATTTAAAATGCTAAGACGGAAATAAATGTCAAACACACGTATTAGTTAGATTAGATCGATTAATCACCCCTGCAATTTACCGTGATTTACTGCAATTTACTGTGATGTTCTCAAGCTGTATGTAAACGTAATTTCGTTCTGTATGCACTCTGTGCATACAAATTGACAATAAAGTTGTCTTAAGTCTAAGTCTAATTGTAGTTACATCTCTACATGGAGTCATAATACACAGCTATACATTTATCTATCTATGTTTATTTGATTGTTTTGGCATACAGCTAATAAAATCCTAAAAATCTGTTTCTTGAGTAGAGTGTGAGTATTTCAATACCAAGACCAATAAAAATTAGCTTTTAATACAGAAATGTGTTAGTGCTACACAATCATGGCAAAGATTGGTGAGGTGACATTTTTCCAACAGACCGTCATCTCAAAAGGTCATCCTAAAAAAACTAGCTATTCACTGCTGCATCCAAGCATGTTCATGGAAAGTTGAGTGGAAGAAAAAAAGGTGCGTTGAACACGGAAACTGCAGTCTGGAGATGGTTGTGAGGTAAAGCCCATTCAAGAGTTTGGACGGCAGCTGGAGTGAGAGCTAAAAGATCTACCACACACAGACGGATCCAGAACATTTTCAGCTGAAAGTTTTCATTTCGTCTCAAAATTTAAGGTCCCAGAGTCTGGAGGAAGAGTGGAGAGGACCAAAATCCACGTTGCTGGAAGTCGAGTGTGAAGTTTCCACAGTCAGTGATGATATGAAGTCCCATGTCATCTGCTGGTTCGGATCCCAGGTCCGTAGTCAACGCCGCCATGCACCAAGACATTTAGAGAAATCCATGCTTTCTTCTGCTGACAAGCTGTGTGGAGACGCTAGTTTCATTTCCCAGCAGAACTTAGTTCTTGCCCACAGTGCCAAAGGTACCAAAAGTTGTTTTGATGCCCATGGTGGTACTATGCTAACCTGACGAGCCAGATGAATTTCGCTCCGCCTAGCTTCACTCACATCCATCTGGGACATCTCCCATAGAGAGTGATTTCTTCAACCAATTTTATTGTCCAGCCAATCAGGACACAGGGCTGGAGTTTCATTGAGGAAGCAAGCGTTAACATTGATGCTGCTATTTCTTCCGTGTTGTCCAATCTACCTAATATTGTTTCATTAAAAGAACATCAGAG
Organism: Fundulus heteroclitus; assembly: GCF_011125445.2. NCBI lineage: Eukaryota > Metazoa > Chordata > Actinopteri > Cyprinodontiformes > Fundulidae > Fundulus > Fundulus heteroclitus. The sequence continues at coordinate 2,363,052 of NC_046380.1, read as the reverse complement.
AACGGATCTGAAGGCTTTTGTTGGTGGAAACCATGTTTTCGCCCTTCTCCTGACCGGATTTGGCAAATTTTGCTTTATTCCTGTGTCGCTCTCATCAGCGCCACCGGTTAGCTTCGGTGTGAGTGGTTGAAATAGCACGTCAATAAAGATGGCAGACAAGTGGCTTATCCAATCATATGCAAGGATTTTTGATAAGGCCCAGCCTTCTGAAACGCCGTTCCTATGGATCTGTTCCAGATGGATGTGAGTGGAGCTAGGCGGAGCGACATACATCTGGCTAGGGTCAGGTTAGTACTGTGCTTGATTGACCAGCAAACTTTCCTGACCAAAACCCTACAGAGAATCCATGGAGTACTTTCCAGACGACAGAGATTATTTTTATCATTCTCTACATGTCTTATTTTTATTTACCATGTTTATCACGCATTTATCATGTATTTCCTCATCACTATTAAAAAGGTTTTAAGGTTTAAGTTTATTCAGGTATTAAATTTTTTTCAGATAACTAATCTTTCTCTCCTATGTTACAGAGCAAGGCTTTGTGAAGAGAAAAAGTCTCGTGATAAAAGTAGTTTTTGCATTTCGAACTCACATCTGTTGCTAAATAAACCTTCTTAAAGCCAACCTGATTGTCTGGTTTGAATACTGGGTCCTCATATTCAGTCCGTTCATGACAAAAGGAGCCCAGACCCGGTTCAGAAATCAGATACTGTACCGTACATGAACGTATGGTTCAGTAGGTCCACATTTCTGGATTAAGACTTTTTTTGAATCACTAAAATAAATCAAGCAATTTAGTGAGATGTATCTGAAGGAAGAGCAAAAGCATCACCATCTGAAACTGCAAATAATGAAAAATTTCTCTGTCCTTGGTTTATATATAGAATTATATTATTAGAGATCAGTGTTAGTTATTACATAACAAACATGAAATTACCTTTGAATTTCCCTCCCAACCTTCCTGTGGTCCTGATGGAGATGTTAGACACTACAGCTGAGTTCAGCATCAAACTGCAGAAACACAGAGGACTTGGGGGACCTTTCAAAATAAAAGCATGGCTGAAACTATCAGACATAAAGTTGTCAGTGCACAGATCTGCTGGAGTCATTTAAATGTGTAATAAAGTTAAAGAAAAATAGAAACAAACACCCAACTGAAACTTTTATGAAATCACATTGTTTTTCTGTACTGGTCTGACCGTTTAAGATGGATTAACTAAACAGAATCAGAATCAAATTTATTACCACGTAGGTTTGCACTTACAAGGAATTTGACTTGGTGATGGTTATACACATTAGAAGGTCTGGAGATGCTACGTTGGTGTAGCTTGTAAGTCCTGAACGGGGGAGAGAGACAGTGTCCAGTGTCACAGGCGGCTCTTGGCCTTGTTCAAAAGGCTGGTAGCAGATGGGAAAAAACTGTTCTTGTGCTGTTAGGTTTTGGTCCTGATGGACCGCAGCCTCCTGCCAGAGGGAAGTGACTGAAATAGTCTGTGACTGGGGTGAAGAGATCAGCCACAATCTTCCTGCACGCCTCAGAGTCCTGGAGGCGTACAGGTCCTGGAGAGATGGAAGATTGCAGCCAATCAGCTTCTCTGCAGACCGGATGACACGCTGCAGTCTGCTCTGGTCCTTAGCGGTGGCACCAGCGTACCAGATGGTGATGGAGGAGGTGAGGATGGACTCAATGATGGAGGAACTGCACCATCATTGTCCTTGGCAGGTTGAATTTCTTCAGCTGCCGCAGGAAGTACATCCTCTGCTGGGCTTTCTTGGTGAGGGAGTTGATGTTCAGCTCCCACTTTAGGTCCTGGGAGATGATAGTTCCCAGGAAGCGGAAAGACTCCACAGTGTCCATGGTGGAGTCACAGAGGGTGATGGGGGTAGCTGGGGCTGAGTTTTTCCTGAAGTCCACAACCATCTCCACTGTTTTTACAGAGTTGAGCTCCAGGTTGTTCTCCCTGCACCAGGTCACCAGATGGTCAGCCTCCCACCTGTAGGCGGACTCGTCCCCATCAGAGATGAGTCCCATGAGAGTGGTGTCTTCTGCGAACTTCAGGAGCTTGACAGACTGATGACTGATGACTGATACTGAAACAGATTTCTATGACCAATAGTAAAATTCTGATATGTTCAGAAAACAAACCAGAAAATCTTAATTTCTTCTTCCAACTGAAGAAAGATAAAAGAAAACAGCAAGTCTTATTATTTAGGAAGCATGTAAATAATTATCTTCACCTGATCATCTAGGTTTTTTCACCAAGTTTTATTATAAACCTTTGAGGTTTCATAAATTAAACCTAATTGTTGATTCATAGAAAATATTAAATCTTTTAGATGTGACTGCCTGATTTTTACAACAAACCTAAAGATTTGTCCATATGTAAACAAATAAAATAATTAAATAAAGCATTTTAATCATTCATACTGCAGCCAGAAATAAACTGGAGATAATAAGGAGTCAATAAGTCAAACCTTTGAGGTTTATTACTTTAGTAAAGGTTGAACACTGCAAAAAAGTGTTACGACATCACAGGAGAAGAAATCATCTCCGTGTTGACAGGCCTGTGGAACACAAAGACTTCACTTCCCATAATCCTCAGCCTTTCAGCTTCCTCCTGGCATTTTTATGCTTCTGCTCTCTAACATAAGATCTTGAAGGAGAATGACGGGCCAGGTAAGCTTCAGCTGAAGTCCCAAGTGAGCTTCAGCTGAAGCTTACCCCAGCAGTAAGACCACCTCTGATAGGTTGAAAATGAGACAAGGTTTTGGAGTGGCCTAGTTAAAGTCCAGTGTTAAATCCTATTGATTTGCTGTAGCATGAACTCAAGCAGGGCGCTGATACTCGAAAACCCTCCAGTGGGTCTGAATGAAATCAGTTCAACAAAGCAGAGTGGTTTTGCTGAACTGTGATGCTAAAGACCCGGTACCAGTTATCACAGAAACTTGCCGGCACCAAGAGAGGAACAACCAGTTATTAGACCTGACCTCTGGCATCAACAAGGCATTTGCACCTACAGAACTGTCGGTTGTACGTAGATGGTTGTGCGTGAAAATCCCAGTAGATCAGCAGTTTCTGAAATACTCAGACCAGCCCGTCTGGCACCAACAACCATGCCACATTCAAAGTCACTTAAATCAATTAAATTTAATTAAATTATATTTATATAGCGCCAATTCATGAAACATGTCATCTCAAGGCACTTTACAAAGTCAAATTCAATCATATTATACAGATTGGGTCAGATTATTGGTCAAAAACAATTTCCTATATAAGGGAACCAGTTGATTGCATCAAAGTCTTGACAAGCAGTATTCACTCCTGGGGAAGCGTAGAGCCACAGGAAGAGTTGTCTGCATTGTCCATGGAGAAATCATCTTCCTGATAGCAAATAATTACAATAGTCCAGCCTTGAAGTAACAAATGCATGGACTACTTTTTCAGCATCACCCCTGGACAGAATGTTTCTAATTTTGCCGATATTCCTGAGGTGAAAAAAGGAAACTCTGGAAATTTGTTTAATATGGGATTTAAATGACATGTCTTGGTCAAAAATAACACCAAGATTTTTTACTTTATTACCAGAGGCCAATTTAAGGCCACCCAGATTAAGTGATTGATTAAGAAGTTTGTTTTTTGAGGACTCTGGTCCAAAGATTACAACTTCTGTCTTGTCAGAATTTAAATGCAGGAAATTTAAAGTCATCCAGCTTTTGATGTCATCAAGACATGACTGCAGCCGAAGTAATTCTCAAGAATTTTATATAAGAAAAGAAGATTAGATACAGGTCTGTAATTTACTAACTCATCTTGATCAAGAGATGGTTTCTTAAGTAAAGGTTTAATTACAGCTAATTTAAAAGCCTGTGGTACATATCCATTTACTAAGGATAGATTAATCATGTCTAAAATAGTGCCACTGATCAAAGGGAATACCTCCTTAAACAACTTGGTTGGGATTGGGTCTAACATACAGGTAAAAGGTTTAGATGAAGCTAGAATTTTAGATAGCTCAGAAAGCTCTACTGCTTCTAAACAATTCAGACACTGTGCAGGTTCTAAAGATTCCTCCAACGCTGCCTCACTTACTGAGGACGAGGTAATCATGTTTGGGAGGATGCCAATTATTTTGTTTTTAATGGAATCAATTTTATTTATGAAGAATCCCATAAAGTCATTACTGCTAAGAGCTAAGGGAATGGATGGATCAACGGAGCTATGACTCTGTCTAAGTTTGGCAACTGTACTGAAGAGAAATCTTGGATTATTTTTATTCTCCTCAATTAATGATGAAAAATATGCTGCTCTAACTCTGCAAAGGGTCTTTTTATACAACAGTAGACTGTCTTTTCAGATAAGGTAGGATTCCTCTTGGTGTGTAAAGTGTAATTTTCTCTCCAATTTCCTAACATTGTGCTTCAAGGAACGCAGCTCTGAGTTAAACCAAGGAGCCAGCTTCCTGCGAATAATCACCTTCTTTTTCAAGGGAGCTATATTGTCTAATGCAGAACTCAATCAGGAAGCCACACTGTTAACAAAGACATCTATTTGTGAATGGGAATAAATAACATTACTGCTATCTGCAGGGCATTTCTGCAATACTGAGGATATTAAAAAGGGGACAGACTCTTTAAGTTTGATACATCATTATCTGATAAAGATTTACTATAATGGAATCCTCTTTTGGGGGTGGAGAACTCAGTTAGATTAAACTCAAATGTTATTAAAAATAATCAGATAGGACAGGGTTGTGAGGAAATACTGTTCATTCTTCACAATTAGTGCCATATGTCAGCACAAGGTCTAAAGTATGAAGCCAAGAGTGCGTCGGTTAATGCACATTTTGAGCAAAACCAATTGAATTTAGGATAGTTTTAAAGGCTACGCTAAGGTTATCACATTCTGTGTCAACATGAATGTTAAAATCCCCGACTATAATAACCTTGTCAGTGTTTAACACCAAATCAGATAAGAAATCTGACAACTCATCCAAAAACTGAGTGTAAGGGCCTGGTGGACGATACAAAACAACAAAAAGAAGAGGTTTTATTGCTTTGCAGTTTGGATGAGGGAAGTTGAGGTTATAAATGTTCAAAAGAACTGTAGTTATTAATTGGCCTGGGACTAATTAATAAATCAGACTGAAAGATGGTTGCTACTCCTCCTCCTCCCTCTGGAAATGGGAAATTTGAATAACTGGAGGGAGTTGACTCATTTATACTAACGTAGTCCTCTTGTAGCCTCTTGTCTGTGAGACAAAATATATCAATCTGTTTATCAGAAATCAATTAATTAACTAACAAAGTCTTTTGGAGCGAGAGACCTTATATTTAATAGACCACATTTAATGGCGTACTGCGAGCAAGCTATTTTTAGAAACATAACGTCACGATGACGTCACATCACGTGGTACGCAGTAGGGCAAACTCCCAAACCCGCCGCTGTTTTGCTGTGGAAGAGACGTGCGTTAGCCTAGGTTGTACTCGTTTAAAAGACTGCTTTTTCCAAAATCTAAGACCATGGTTTATAAACATTGTTGCTATGGGACGTGCAACAGCGACTCGAGGTACGCTGATCGGCCGCATAAGAGGGATGTTTTCTTCATTACTTTCCCGAAATTCAAGAGTGCCAAGGACAAATGTGTGCGCTGGATACACCGGTGCGGTCGGCCTACATATGTAGCAAGCATTTTGTCGGAGGAAAGGGCACAACCGAAGAACATCCTGACCCGATTCCAGCGACATCAAGTAGTGAACAGGTAAGAGTATTTTGGTGGCCGACATGTTAATAATGAAGCGCCTGCTACCATGATAGCATATAGGCTATCATGGTAGCAGGCGCTAACATGATACCCTGCTACCAGGATAGCCTACTCAAAAACATTTCAAATGAGACAAACATTAAACATATACCGATCCCTGGACGGTGATTACAAACAAAAAAAAAACGGCCGACGACATGTTAATAATGAAGCGCCTGCTACCATGATAGCATATAGGCTATCATGGTAGCAGGCGCTAACATGATACCCTGCTACCAGGATAGCCTACTCAAAAACATTTCAAATGAGACAAACATTAAACATATACCGATCTCTGGACGGTGATTACAAACAAAAAAAAAACGGCCGACGACGCCATGATCACCGCGCAGGAAAAAAAACCAAAGCTTACTGTTCGATCAACTCGGCCCGTTTTCCGGTCTTTTTAAGCCCTCGACACTCAAGCCATCGTTTGAGCTGAACGTTGGTGTGTTCTTCGACAGTGCGACCAGTAAACCGTGCGCCTGGGACATCATCTTGGGAAAGTTTAATGGCTGCAAAGTCGGTCATATCGCTGGTTCTGTTGCGCGTGTAATAACTGGCTGCTACGGGCGTTCTGTACCTGTCTGCCCTACCTAAGCGGTAAAAGGGGCGTTGCTCTTGAGGCGGTGACGTCACGTGCGCGGTACGCCATTGTGTTATTTTTTAGTTCAAGGTGAGTTGTATTGATTTTTATTAGATTTTTATGATTTGTTCCTTTTAGATCAGTTTTTGATCTGTCAAGATTTGGCCGTGGGAAAGACACCATCTCAATAGGGTAATGGGTGGGTAACAGTACAGAAGCTGCAGAGAGGTGTGTTAATCTACGGCTCTGCTTCCTGGTCTGGACCCTTGGTTGTCAGCATTTAGGAGAACTAATAAATCCGGCCAGATTCCTAGAAAGAAGAGCTGCACCATCCAAAGTGGGATGGATGCCGTCTTTCCGGATCAGACCAGGTTTTCCCCAGAAAGTTCTCCAGTTATCAATGTAGCCCACGTCGTTTTCAGGACACCACCTAGACAACCAGCGGTTGAATGATGACATGCAGCTAAACATGTCATCACTGGTCAAATCAGGCAGGGGACCAGAGAAAATTATGGAGTCTGACATTGTTTTAGCAAACTTACACAACGAAGCAACACCAACTTTTATGACCTCCGATCGCCGTGACCGGGTGTCATTACCATCAGCGCGAATAACAATCTTACTGTATTTACGCTTATCCTTAGCCAGTAGTTCAGGTAAGATTCTATGTCGCCCATTCTTGTCCCTGGCAGGCATTTGACTATGGTCCCTGGTGTCTCTAGTGCCACGTTTCTGACTATGGAGCTCCCAATAATCAGGGTCGGCTTCTCAGCGGGTGTGTCGCTGAGTGGGGAAAATTTGTTAGAAACGCAGACGGGTTGGTGGTGAATTGGGGGCTGGAATCTAGAGCTATGCTTCCTGCGAACCGTCACCCAGCCAGCCTGCTTACCCAGCTGGTCGGGTGCTGCTGCTGGAGGACCGCTATGTGAAGTACTCTATGTGGCTCCGTGCTAGCCAAGGGGCCTCGGCTATCAGCTGGTTTTTCAACAGCACCGAGCCGGGTCTCCAATTCTGACACCCTCGCCTCCAAAGCCACAAAAACACTACATTTATTACAAGTACCATTATCACTAAAGGAGGCAGAGGAATAGCTAAACATCTGACACAGAGAGACGGAGATAGGGGGAGACTTAGACAGAGAAGGAGAAGCGGATGGAAGAGTAGGGGTAGAAGCCAGGCTTGGCTAAAGCTAGGCTAGCGCCCGCTTACCACGCCAAGACAAGCAAACCGTGTGAAACACGAGGAGTTACAGCAAAGAAATTCTGAGAGAGTCTGGAGCAACAGACCGCAATTCACACCGTAATAACAGGAAGTAACACAATACGCCTTACCGCAAACCTCAACTGATGGATATTTGGACCTCTATTGTTCTCCACATCTTCCACATCCATGGCTTTGAAACTGCTGCATTTAAATGTTCTTATTATATTTTCATTGCTGCAGCTCAATTGGAGAGTTTCCTCTGGGGGTGATTGCCCCTTCCTAGGGTTGAACACCCATCACTCCACTGGGGGTTTGATTCCTTATGCAGATCTGTAGGAGCTATGGGAGCTTCTTCCCATTCTTTGTCACTACTATCTACATTTGAATATTTTATTCAATTTCTTTTTAACAAAATCCTTTTCCTTCAGTATTCTCAGGCAGATTTAGTTTTTAGGATTCATAAACAGAAAATATCTGCTGTCACTTGGACAAAAACCTTAAAACTAGTTACCAAGAAGTTTGTTTTTATCTGATGTCTGAAAATGAAGGAGAACCTGTTCAGCTGCAAGCAGAGTGAAAATGAAACCTATGTAAGAAACAATATCTCAGCCAGAGAGCAACAGGCCTAACAGGTTTAAGCTCAGCCTCTCACCTAAAACACCTGAAATAGCCTGGAACCAGTTTTTCATTCCTGTCATAGAGACCAAACTAGCAGCTTCCTCTGAGTCCAGGAGAGAAAAGAGGAAACCTCCAACCCCGAAGGTGAGTTGGACCCCAGAACATCAATCAGAGTCACTTTGAGGGACGTTAGTAGAGAAGGGAGGGGAACCATGACTGACTGGACCTTCTGTGTTTCCAGCTTCTCTCAGAGACTAAATGGCTTCCAGATCAGAGGAGGATCTCTGCTGTCCGGTCTGCAAGGACATCTTTCAGGATCCGGTTATTCTGTCATGTAGCCACAGCTTCTGTAAGGAGTGTCTGAAGAACTGGTGGAGAGAGAAAGCAGCACAAGAGTGTCCAGTTTGTAAGAGAAGATCTTCGAGGGCTAATCCACCCTGTAACCTGGTTCTGAAGAACCTGTGTGAGACCTTCCTACAGCAGAGAGACCAGAGAGCTTCAGAGGATCTCTGCAGTCTGCACTCTGAGAAACTCAAACTCTTCTGTCTGGACCATCAGCAGCCAGTTTGTCTCGTCTGCAGAGATTCAGAGAAACACACCAACCACAGATTCAGACCCATCTATGAAGCTGCTCAGCAACGCAAGAAGAACCTTCAGGAAACTCTGGAACCTTTAAAGAAGAACCTGGAGCTCAGGAAGAAAGTTCTAGAGGAGTTTGATCAGACAGCAGAACACATGAAGGTCCAGGCCCGACACACAGAGAGGCTGATTAAGGAGCAGTTTAAGAAGCTTCATCAGTTTCTAGCAGATGAAGAGGAGGCCAGGCTGGCTGCACTGAGGGAGGAAGAGGAGCAGAAGAGTGGGATGATGAAGGAGAAGATGGAGGCTCTGAGCAGAGAGATAGCAGCTCTTTCAGACACAGTCAGAGCCACAGAGGAGGAGCTGAGAGCTGAAGACATCTCATTCTTGCACAACTACAAGGCTGCAGTGGAAAGAGTCCAGCGCTGCCCCCTGCTGGAGGATCCACAGCTGCCCTCAGGAGCTCTGATAGACCAGGCCAAACATCTGGGCAACCTGGCCTTCAACATCTGGAGCAACATGGAGAACATGGTCTCCTACACTCCTCTCATCCTGGACCCAAACACTGCTGATCAAAGACTCATCCTGTCTGAAGATCTGACCAGTGGGACTTTAGGAGAGGAACAGCAGCTTCCTGATAATCCAGAGAGGTTTCGGTCAGGATATTCTCTCCTGAGCTCTGAGGGCTTTAACTCAGGGAACCACAGCTGGGATGTTGATGTTGGAGACAGTGAAGTATGGATACTTGGTGTGATAGCAGAGTCTGTCCAGAGGAAGGAAGACATTGATTCTGGATTGCTGGTTATATGGTTCTATGAAGGTAACTACAAAGCAGAGTCTCCGCCATCTCCTCCCATGGATCTCTCAGTCCAGAAGAATCTCCAGAGGATCAGAGTGAATCTGGACTGGGACAGAGGAAAGCTGTCCTTCTCTGATCTGGACACTAACACACACATACACACCTTCATACACACCTTCACTGACAAGATGTTTCCATACTTCAACACTGTGGATAAAGTAAAAATCCTACCGATGAAGATGTCAGTGATCAAACAGCAGCTCTGATGTTCTGAGCATGAAAAACCAGAAGTCCAAATATAACCTTGTTGACCCAATTAAAACTCATTGATTTTAGACAAGAACCTGAAGGAACCACAAAGTACATAAACCAAATCCACTGAAATATAACTTCAGTCAGTTTTATTTAACCAAAGGAGCATCGAACCTGAAGATTTCATGAGTTTGAGCTTTTATGGATTAAATCCGTACAAAGAAACAGAATCCCATTTAGCTTCCTACAATAACGTAACATGTCTCAAAAATGATGGAACAAAAAACTCAATCTGATGTAAACTGTGACTATTCCTGTTTTGGTCGTATGTAGATATGAATGCATATGGGTCTGTGCTACGAAACAAGAACCGTGCATCGCCAGTCCCGTTTCCTTGTCCGCTACGGTCTCTGCAACTGGAGATTTTCAGAGAGAGCTGACTGACAGGCCAGGTAGTTAACATCCCTGAACCGTCATTCCAGCTCCCTGGGACGAGCTCATTCATGCTGTTCAGAGACATTAAAGAAGAGATGATTTCTAAATATAATCAGAGGTATCGCTGTACTTATCTTCATCTTCTTGGTCAAACAAAGATAACAGTAACAAAAACATAAATGTACCTCATTGGCCGCTTTCCCTTGAGAATACATTTGAAATCTTCGGTCCTTCAATGCACCGTGCACTTTATCCAATCTTCTTTAATCATTGCACAGTCTTAGGCAGAGGAATCAGCGAGGTGTCTGCCTGCTAGCTTGGTCCAAAAAATAACTAATCAACAGGTAACAACTCTCAAAAGTAACACCCCATTAACCCGCGGCAGCAAACTTTGGTTCCCCCCTTAATTAAGACAGGATCCCCCATATCAAAACAAACAATATACATGAAATACATGAAATTAAGCCTTTAATATTAAACTATTTTACTAGAAATGTATGTATTTATGAACTCTATATTTTTAACCTAATATTTGTTAATCTATAATTTATTTATCTATTTATTCTGACTTCGATGGCAGCTACAGTACTCATGTTGCTACAATCCTGCTTAACTCATGATTCTGCTAAATTATCATAATAATTATAATTATTTAATTAAAATGGTTGTGTATGGAATTAAATAACAGCAGGCCCCCGTGTGCGTGTGTTCGATCTTATTTTTCATTCAACATCCAGACTCGTCTTGAAGATTTAAAGGACTCCACATTGTGTGTGAGGAGGGACCGAAGTATTGGAGGCATATTCACTACATGAAACGATCAGCATTAAGCTATAATCAGATCAATGTACACTAGCAGACAGAGAGAGCCTCAGAGAGGTTTTACATGTATAGTTCAGGAACAACTCAGCAGATTTAATTTCAAACAAAGAAGAACAGGAGAAAGCTGAAAAGCTAACCTTCCTTCCTGGTACTTCTGATCGTGGTGAAGCTTTCCACTCCTGCTTCGCTCAATGAGTCCAGAAGGTTCTGTTTTTTTCTTTCAGCTGAAGATTTATGAAGAAGACGCTCTGCTGCTTTCTGACGCTCCTTAGCCAACCTGCAACACATTTATTAAGTTATTAAACTGGGGCTGCAAGGTACAGCAGTGATTAGCTTCATGTAACACACCCGCTGAGATGCCGACTCTGGTAATTGGTGGCGCCATAGTCAGAAACGTGGCACTAGAGACACCAGGGACCATGGTTAAATGCCTGCCAGGGGCCAGAACGGACGACATCAAATCCTACCTGAAACTGCTGGCTAAGGATAAGCGTAAATACAGTAAGATTGTTATTCACACTGGTGGTAATGACACCCGTTTACGCCTATCGGAGGTCACTAAAGTTATTGTTGCTTCGGTGTGTAAGTTTGCTAAAACAATGTCAGACTCCATAATTTTCTCTGGTCCCCTGCCTGATCTGACCAGTGACGACATGTTTAGCCGCATGTCATCATTCAACCACTGGTTGTCTAGGTGGTGTCCTGAAGACGATGTGGGCTACATTGATAACTGGTGAACTTTCTGGGGAAAACCTGGTCTGATCCGTAGAGACGGCATTCATCCCACTTTGAATGGTGCAGCTCTTCTTTCTAGGAATCTGGCCGGATTTATTAGTTCTCCTAAATGCTGATAACCCAGGGTCCAGACCAGGAAGAAGAGCCGTAGTTTAACACACCTCTCTGCAGCTTCTGTACTGTTACCCACCCATTATCCTATTGAGACGGTGTCTTTCCCACGGCCAAAACGTAACAGATCAAAAACTGATCTAAAAGGAACAAATCATAAAAATCTAATAAATTTTTTATTCCCAGATCTATGGGAAGAGGAGGAGTAGTAGCAACCATCTTTCAGTCTGATTTATTAATTAATCCCAGACCAATTAATTTATTAACTACAGTTCTTTTGAACATTTAACCCTCAGTTTCCTTCATCCAAATTGCAAAGATATAAGACCTCTTCTCTTTGATGTTTTGTATCGTTCACCAGGCCCTTACACTCAGTTTTTGTATCAGTTGTCAGACTTCTTATCTGATTTGGTGTTAAACACTGACAAGGTTATTATAGTCGGGGATTTTAACATTCATGTTGACACAAAATGTGATAACCTTAGTGTAGCCTTTAAAACTATCCTAAATTTAATTGGTTTTGTTCAAAATGTGCATAAACCGACGCACTCTTGGCTTCATACTTTAGACTTTGTGCTGACATATGGCACTGATTGTGAAGAATTAACAGTATTTCCTCACAACCCTGTCTTATCTGACCATTTTTAATACCCTTTGAGTTCAATTTAACTGAGTTCTCCACCCCAAAAGAGGGTTTCATTGTAGTAGATCTTTATCAGATAATGCTGTATCAAACTTGTAAGAGTTTTAATATTGTCTGTATCCCAGAAATGCCCTGCAGATGGCAGCAATGTGGTTTCTTCCCATTCACAAATAGACACTTTTGTTAATGGTATCACTTCCTCGTTGCATTTTGCATTAGACAATGAAGCTCCCTTGAAAAAGAAGGTGAATATTCACAAGGATCTGGCTCCCTGGTTTAATTCAGAGTTGAGTTCCTTGAAGCACAATGTTAGGAAATTGGAGAGAAAATGGCACTCTACAAATTCCCATAAAGTTAAAAACAAAACAACTGGACTTTTTTCTGATGTTAGAAGACGTTTCACTTCCTATCCAGAAAGCTTTCTCAATTCAAAATGTCTGAAATAGCATGGAGTAGCAAGCTTTATAGTCCTGCCCAACAAAGGCAGTACTATAAAGCTTGCTATAAAGCAGCATATTTTTCATCATTAATTGAGAAGAATAAAAATAATCCTAGATTTCTCTTCAGTACAGTTGCCAAACTTACTCAGACTCACAACTCCGTTGATGCACCAATTCCCTTAGCTCTTAGCAGTAATTACTTTATGGGATTCTTCATAAATAAGATTCCATTAAAAATAAAATATTTGGCATCCTGCCAAAAATTATTACCTCGTCCTCAGTAAGTGAGGCAGCGTTGGAGGAATCTTTAGAACCTGATCATTGTTTGAACTGTTTAGCAGCAGTAGAGCTTTTTGAGTTATCTACAATTTTAGCTTCATCTACTTGTTTATTGGACCCAATCCCAACCAAGTTATTTAAGGAGGTGGCCCAATTTTAGACATCATTAATCTATCCTTAGTAAATGGATATGTACCACAGGCTTTTAAAGTAGCTGTTATTAAACCTTTACTTAAGACACTTTCTCTTGATCAAGCTAACTTAATTAATTGTTAATGAGAAGAAGTTGGTAACATGACAATTCTGTTTATGCTTTAGTGGTATTTCTATTTATAAAATATAAATACATGGGATATAAAAATACAATAACTAGCTGTGTTTATGGAGCACAGGGTCCTTGGATTTATCAATTTAATAGAAAAATGTCTGGGTCATATTGTCATGATGCAGCCTGAAGGCTGCATTCTGAACATTTCTTGCTCCTTCCCCAGTACAGCCCTGATTGGGAACACCTGTCAGGCTGCAACAAACCTTGGACTCATTCCACCTGCTCACGCCTCTATAAGAACTCACCTCAGTTTGTCCATGGTTACCGGTTCATCTCCAGTCCTCTGAACATCATGCCTGTCCTCTTTCTGCTTGTTTCCTGGTCCTGTTCCTGTCTGTTCCCGTCTGCCAGTTCCTGTATCCCTGCAACCTCCGTCTGGTAAATGACTCTGGCTTTCATCATTCACTTCTTGCTGTTTCAATAAACTCTGGAAACCAGCTCTGTGTGTGTGTGTGTGTGTGTGTGTGTGTGTGTGTGTGTGTGTGCTGTGTTCTGGTTCATCCAAGACAAATCATGACACATATAAATAAACAAATTAAGTAGATGGAACATTTTTAAAAGCTTGTTGGTGATTCAGCTCAATTTTAATTCTTTGTTATTTACCTGAAATACCTACAAGCTTTTGAAAATGTTCTATAAAGGAGATTAATACAGTGAAATTGCATTTGTTGCATGGATGAGAAATTAATTTGAAAAATGTAATGCTGAGATTAAATGCATACCTTCTACATATCTCTGATATTATATGGAGAAGAAAAAGGAAAGCAGGAAGTAAAATGAAAAAAAATATTTTATATTAACTGATAAGGTTTTTACTCAGTAATTTATGCTTGCCAGCACATTGATTGTTCTTGTAATTGTTAATAGAAAATATCAAAACGTACACCATGTGCCATTTTTATACTGTATTTAATCAGATTAAAACCTTTCAAATACATAAAATTCACACGAGATGAATTTTATGTAGACTAGCTCCTGCGTACACATAACTGCTTTCCTGACAAATAGTTATACTTATGTTTCTCTTTTGTCTTCTGTTTTTAACTTGGAGCCATTCAACAAATTTTTATCAGATGTACTTTGTGAATGTGCAGTTTAATGATAACAAATTCTATGTACGATCTGGTGGTGGAGAAAAGCACTACTGACAACTCTGATTTCAAAACTACCTGTTGGTCTTTACTTGTTTCAGACAAAGGCATTATGCATTTTATTGTCTTTATTGGACTTTGAAGACATCAGAAAGAATGAGTTTGGTACAGAAGCTAATGTGGACACTGTCTGCTGCATAAAATATAAATAAGGTATGCCCAAACAGTCAAATCTATTTTCAACACCATTCGATCTGTAATGAATTGGCTGAAAGGAAGTCATTTATAATGTCTCATGAAAACATAAACCCTAAATTAAACACTTTTTTATACTTATTTCAACTGCAGCCAGAAAAAAAGGAATCAATAATAATTAAACTTTGAGGTTTATTACTTTAGTTAAGGTTGAACAATTAAAAAAGTGTAACAACATCATGTTTTATTGTTTTATTATTTCTGTGTTTTAGTCTGAAATACTTTATCACTTTAGTTGTGTTTTAGTCTAGTTTAGTTCATCTGTAGCTGATTGGCTGCAGACCAGAGCTCAGCAGCTACTAAAAAAATCCCAACTCTTCAGAGCTAAATTCACTCCTGTTGGAGCAGAACATCACAGGAGAAGAAATCATCTCCGTGTTGAGAGTCCACTGGAACACACAGACTTCACTTCCCATAATCCTCAGCTCTTATGAGAGGTCTTCAGCTTCCTCCTGGCATCTTTATGCTTCTTGCGGTACTCCTGAGGAAACAGATTAGATCAGTTAATTTCTTTAGTCTGCCTCATCTGACAGGAATATGTTCTGTTATCTGCAGAGGAACCATCAGAGCTGAGGAACATCCAGCTGAAACGTTCTGTGAATAAGAGTCTCTCAGCAGAAATTCAGAGATGTTAGAGGAAAACAAGCTGAGCTCCTCTTCAGTGTTTACAGGTTCCTGCTTTTTATCATCTCAGATCCAACATGTGCAGATATTGGTGGAGATCTTTCTGCAGCTTTTTTGATTTGAGGAGCTGCAGCTCCAACCAGACAGTGTAGATATTTACACTGCCACTAGAGGGCAACAAAGTCGGCTTTAAATGCAGCATCTTCAGTCTGCTGTAGGAACTACACTGAGTTCAAATAATCCCTGGTGGAGCTGATGTGAACTGATATAAACCTGTCTGAGTGTGCTCCTCCTCTCCTCCCACTGCCCCCTCTGCTCTTCCAGCTGGGACATCTGACAGAACAACCTGGGCCCCTCTGAAGGACCAAACAGAGAGCTGGGGTCAAACACCATATAAACTACAGGAATCCATTAACAGAACAAGAAGGGAAGGGTTGAGTTTGGTCTCCAGAGCTCAAAAAACCAGAACCAGAACCACAAAGAGTCACTAACTAGCCCAAAAGATTGTTTCTTCTAAAAGCTCCCACCTTTCAGTCTGTGGTCATCAGAGGAGGAGAAGAAGAAGAAGACTTTTTGACTTTTAACAAAACTTTATTAACAAAAAAGTTCAAACAGTTAAACAATTTAGTTAAAACCAAGTGTCATTTACATAAAATACTTAAATAAGGAGCTTGTTAAATTGAAGTTCTCCTCTTTCAGACACCCCACAACTGCATAAAATCCTCCATGTTCTGCATGGCTCTGTGGAAGTGAAACTCCAGCCTAATCCTGGCTTTAACGTTGCACTGCCACAGAGCCACAGCGTTAAGGAGAGGTCCCCCTGCAGTCTGTCTCTACGACACAAATAAATAGCCATCTTTGCCTCACTTATTACTTTTATTTTGACACACTCCTCCAATAAATAAAGAAGTTGTAAAAACAGTGCCAAAAAGACTAAAAACATTTGTTAAAAGGCTAAAAATGGTCTTTAGTCTGTTACAGTCCATAAAAACACGAAAAATGTTTTCAGACAGACTGCAGAAAGGACACTCGTTTAAAACACCCCGATTAATAACGGATAAAAACGAGTTTGTGGCGATGGCACCATGTAAAATCCTCCATTGGAGATCACCGGTACTTTTTTTAATTGGAGGCTTATATAAAGTCCTCCACTGGGGTGCTCTACCAGCAATTTCATCCATCCATACACAAACTGCGCGGTTCTCGAGGTTTCTTCGATTTATTACTTTTGAGCAGACTCCATAAACAGTTTTCTGGTCCATAGTGAATAAAACCATCTTCTGTGGGTCCAGACTGGAGAGCAGAGGTCCACTTTGCTCCTGGAAGTCAGGATCCAGGATCAGGCCAGGAAAGGAGTCCGTCGGGTCTGGTTGGCTCTGTCCCTCACAGTAGTCACAGAGGAGGCTCCTCTCCTTGGCGTACAGCTTTCCCCTCAGGAGGTTCAGGAAATGCTGCACCAGCCTGGCAGACCGTACCCCCATCATGGAACCCACGGCCTCGACGTTGGAGAGGGACGGTCCTGCAGTCTCCACCAGCTGTTTCACGGTTGTTGTCTTTGATTGGCGCAGCGCCTCCAACAGCCCTGGTCCAGCGCCGTCACACACGTCCAGCCTGCACCCACAGATTAAAGGCTCCTGTAAAAGCCAGTGCAGAGAGTTAGTCGTTTGGGATGGCTTTAATTTGAACAGGAAACATGATTTAAAAACATCCTGATAAAACCTCGGCAATCCCCTTAACTTTAAGAGATTTAAATCTGTTAAAAACAGAGCCGCATCCAGCCCCAGGTTATTTACACGTCTTAAAATACAGCTGGCCACGTCCCTCCACACTAAGTCAGGGGACCCTGCCAGGTATTTCTGAACAAAGCGTAACCTAAAAGCCGCTGTTCTCCCGGCCAGGTGGACAAGGTCCTGCCCCCCCCCCCCCTTCTTCTCTGGGTAAAAACAACACAGACTGTGGCACCCAATGAAATCCGTTCCAAAAAAAGTTGGCTTTAAATGTTAAGTTTCAGTGTTGTGTAAAACGATTGTGTTTTATATGTTGGTCTTTCAAAAGTAATAAAGTGGTGAAACATTAAAAAAAGGTTGAACATGCATTTTTTTTTTAAAAACGAGTGAATCATCATAATTGGATCATTACCTGTTCGAGGTAAGGAACACCATTGCACTAAATATTGATAGAATAGTTAGTAATGGAGTTAGTAATGAAATTTTAACAATGCTTGTTAGGATTTTTTTGGTTTTAGACATCTTTTGGCTTGTATGTTGGCCAACAAACCAGATGGTGGGTCTAAACAGGAAAGTTTGTGCCACAGCTGTGATGCAACAAGGTTATTTAAAACCAAAACTCTTCCCCTATACGACATGTGGGAGTGTAGCCATCTCCACTTTTCCAGTTTACATTCTATTTTCTGTTCCATGTTTTCCCAGTTCTTTTTCTCAATGTTTTCATTGCCTAAAAACAGACCGAGATATTTAAAACCATCTTTTTCCCATAAAGGTCCTTGAGGGAGAACTGGGAGCCCTTCACGCCATTCGCCCACTGCCAGGGCTTCACTTTTTCCCCCAGTTTTACTCCTCAAACAGAGAGGAATAAAACTCTACAGCCCTCCTCATAATCTGGCCTGGTTCACTCACATGCTGCCCTGTGTCAGATATTAGAGAATGGATCACCTTCCTCGGCCCGCGTTTCCTCTCCAAGCTGAAGAAAAAGCTAGAGGGAGCATACATCTCTGTGATGTTCTGAACCCGAGACCTGACCAACACACCTTGGACTTTAGACTCCAGCAGTTTGGCTAAAACTATGTTCATCTCCAGATCTCTGATAGATCTGGTGACGTTATGAGTGACATTAAGAGTGTGCTGCTGACAAAGTTGTTTTATTTGAACTTTCCATGGTCCCACCACTGCCTTAGACCAGTAAAATCAGCCTTTGTCTAAAAACAGTCCAAAAATAACAAAGAGCTTCTCTAAAACTACGATCATACGTTAAAGCAAGATTAAAATGCCAGTAGGCGCTATTAGGTAAAGTGTTTGTAATAAAAACATTTCCTAAAGTGGTCTGTAAAAGCTAACGGTAAAATCTGACATGTTTTAAACACATTAAAATGATGTTTAAAACAATAAAAACGATCAATACGAGCTAAAGAGATGCAGTTTTCTTTACTGTGGGACCATGTGTACTGCCTGGAGCCTGTGTGCATCCTCCTCCGTGCTTCCTCTCTGCACTGACGTTAGGAGCATACATATTGATAAAAACCACGTTAAAATGGTCAAACTGAGCTTTTACTAAAAACACCTTCCCTGGACGATACTTTCTACATTAAAAGAGTTTGGGGTAAAAGCTGAGGAAAAGAGGAGGCCCACCCCAGAACTCTGGGAGGTGCCGTGGCTAAAAAAAGCTTCTCCCTTCCATTCCTTGCGCCAGTCTGCTTCATTGTTAAGATCACTGTGCGTCTCTTGTAAAAATAAAACACTGATTCTTTTCTGTTTTGCTATTTCATAAATCATGGTGCGTTTTACAGCCTCTCTAGCTCCATTAACATTTAAAGAAGCTATTTTAAAATGATCCATGTTGGGTAAAAGGCTAAAAACAACATCCCAATAAAATGCACACAATAAAAATAATAAGAAGCTAGTGCACATCATTATATTCAAAATTGTTTTCTCACTTTTCCCATAATTTTCTTTAGTCTAAAAACCTCCTGATCAGAAAACCCAGACTCTTCTTTTCTTCTGATAGAATACCTTGCAGAGGAATAAAATATTTTTAAATCGGGAAAATATTTTTTAACTTTTATTCCTCTTAATCCTTCTGTTTCCTGAAGAAAACTATTAAAAGATTCAACAGGATAACGTGCCTCTGCACAGCTACCCTGGGACAGAGACACCTCCTTTATCTCTGTGGTCAGCCTGCTGACCTGCTTACTGGTCTGAACAGCAGCCACCACATTTTTTCTTTTACTTGGCCTTTTTAAATTCATAGGAGCCTCCTGCTCCATCACCTGCTCCCCCTCGCCTTTCTCCTCCACAGGAGCCACCACAGGCTCCTCCACACTCACCTCCCCTCCATCAGCCACCACCTTACCTTTCCCTCCCTGCTCTCCACACACACCATCCTGCTCCATCTCACCCTGATTCTCCCCCTCCTCACCAGTCACCCAAGTTTCTCCACCACCACACACCACCGTGCTGCCCTCACTCACCACACAATCACTCCTTTGTGGATCAGATGTTTTATCCACAATACTTTCCCCCACTAAACTCCCCTGCTGGTCTCCTGCAACCGGACCCGATGCCACGGCTTCCTCCGTGGCTACGCTAGAGTTCCCCGCAGCATCAGACTCCTCCACCGCGGCAGGAGCTCCAGCCTCGTCGGACACACCCACCTTCTCAGCGGCAGCAGCAGGCTGCTGCTCCACGGAGCCCCGCGGAGCCAACCCGGCTCTGTTTGGGCACGATTTTATCAAATGTCCACAGCCGAAGCACTTCATGCTGGATGAGGTGGCGAACAAGACGTAGTCAAAGTCGTCTCACCCGGAGAATTATCCAAAGGTGATTTACATCTCGACAGAATCTTTTTAACGGGGGAAACCACCTTTTCGTGACGAGACAGCTCTTTAACCAGTAACTCGTCAGTAATGAACGGAGGGACATTTGATAAAATCACTCTGGTAGCGGGCTGCATGAGCGGCGACACCTGCAGGAACGAGCCGTCCATCGAGATGCCCGACTCCACCAACAGGTTCGCCTGCTCAACCCGCTCAACAAACAACGTATGAACGGAGACGTGGACTTGATGGAACCATGACCAATCATCTCACCCACCGCTAAACAAACGTCCTCCACGCTGCACGGAGACCCGGCACCCACCTTGATGCCGTTCCTCCGTGTCAGCATGGAGAAGACGCCAGAACCACCACCCACCACCATGGCGTTAAAGACGCCGACCTGCCACCGGGCAAAACCCGACGGCCACCAAACCCCACAAAACCCACTAAACCCCCCCAAAAAACAAAATAAAAGCCCACTCAATGCCACCTCCCTGACGGTTTACTCTCCTTGAGTGGTAAGCACTGCCGCATGCTTTAAGACTATCGCCGTCGGCGGCATCTAACCTTTCCAAACAGATAGGGTCGACTTCTCAACTTTATCTGCTGAGGACAGGTTTGGACTTCAGGTGGGTCAATGTAGGATCCTCTGGAGAACATAGTTTTCCTTGAAAAGATGCATCGTTCAAGGCAGCGGACATCCCTCTAAAAGCTCTGCGGGACTTTTCTGCATTACTAAGCCTTGTACCAAGGGTACTGATCCAAGCCCATACTATGATTTAACCTCCTACCAGAGAGCCTGGCTGTGGGGACTGGTTGATGACAACAGGCTGGATGCTCCTTTTCCAACAAACATCTGGAGAACATCTGATCCAGCTAATCCATAATGGTCCATCCCAGATGTCTCATATCCCAGAGAAGCTGACTCCTCTTCTGAGGGGATCAGGCTTCTTCTCTGCTCAGTTTGTAAATACAACTTTGTATGTAGAGCTGGACAAAGGTTCTCCAAACTGATCCCATGTGGTTCTATCAGCTGGTGATGGATGAGGGTTCTTCACGTAGAGCTTTCTCAGTAATCAGAGATCAGAGCTGCTCCTTTAGATTCCTCCTGATAATCTGGATGATTTATTGATGTTCTGCACATTAAACATCCTGGTTTAGAACATTTCTGTTACCTTTGGGTCCTGATTTCACCAAGTAGTCGAGTTCCACCATCTCCAGGTTATCGTCCTCTACCTCCTGCTGCAGTGCATCATGGGAGCTATGCTGGGCGCCCCATCACCCTATGGATTTCCTCGTCTGAGTTGATGTTGCTGCCTGAAAAGCGCCTTCCCTTCCTTGGAACTGCTCTGTGATTGGTTAGCAGGTCAAAACCGTTGGTGAGCGGATGGACGTCAGTGTTTCTGTCAGAGTTCTGGTTCAGCTTGGATCTCACAGAAGAAGAAAATGAAGCAAACATTGATCATAAATCTGCTCCACATGATTCAGTTACTCTGTCCTTTACATATTAAGCTATTATTTTAGTTTTCTCCAAGAACATTTTACTGTGTTGGGAGAATCCAGAGAGAAGAGTCTCTATAGGCTAGAGGTGTACAGAGTCCGGTGTGAGAGCTATCTGTGGCCCCTGGACTGATTTCATGGACTCCTCAACCAATGAAAGGACATGAAGTGCTTTTATCAACATGAAGTGTCTTGTAACGTAGCAGCTAGCTTAGCAGCGAGAAATCTCAGAGGCAAGTTACGGTTATTTTGTTCTGAAATTATCCAGTCATTTAATTCAGCGTTCAGTGGGAGAGATGTGGTCGTTATTATGAAGCTACATCTGAGATCAGATTGCTATGGGGCCAACGACTCAGAAGACAGAAAGCGGATCCTGAGTTTTGTGGACTGGTGCCAGCAGAACCACCTCAGGTTAAATACAGGGAAAACAAATGAGCTGGTGGTGCAGACCCACCTCACTCAAACAGGTGGACATCCAGGGAACTGATGCTGAGATAGTGGACTCTTCTAAGTAAGGTAAGGCAAGTTTATTTATATAGCACTTTTCAGTAACAAGACGATTCAAAGTGCTGTACAAGAGAAGAAAAACAATGCAGAGGGAAATAGTACATACAACAAGAAAAATATAAATTTATAAAAGTAATTTTGTCCAATTTTCTAAAGCTACAACTAAAATAACTTCTTTTGTTTCATTGTTTCACTGGAAGGAGCTTCATCACTAACATTTAAAGCTTAATTGTTTCTATTCATATATAACCAAAAGAAAAACATTACTCTAAGCTAAGTAAATCTTTGACTAGACTTCTTTAATTTTACTGGAACGAGCTTTACCAATAAAATTCAAAGCTTAATTGTTTCTATTCACATTAATAAAATTTAATAAAAGCTACAGCTTAAGGTTTCTGATCTGAACTTTCTGACACTAAAGGTAAAATAGGAGGCAAGCAGAGTAGAGGAAAAGCACAGCTAAGGCGATGTGTGTCCATGTGTGTGTTTTAGTGTAGGTCTGAGAACTTTGGCAGATTGCTCTCACAGCCAGAGTCATTAACAGTGATGGAACGTTATTAGGCAGTTCAGTAGCGCTCTGTTCCAGGTCAGACAAACAGCTGCCGATGTTTTCAGAATTTGTCGATACTCCAGGTAACCACCAGCTCCATTTCTTTCTACATTTCATAATGAGCTGCATGTATAAAACATGACAGATTGCAGGTAATTTGGAAGAGCTTGGGATGCTGAAATGAAGGACTAATCAGTTTGATCAAAGCTTGACAAGAACCTCCATAAAGAAAGTTTTAGAAAATCTGAAAGATCCAAAGTAGAACATGGGAATCCCGGACCAGAGCAGACATGGAAACTGAGGCCAGATTTGACAGTCATCTGGAAGTGGGCCTGCAGGGCAACAGTCTGAGGAAGGACCTCACAGCCTCTTTCTCCTCCTCCAACTCTTCTGAACAGAAACTTCTGGTTCAAGGGTTCTGCTTGTAGGAACATTTCCTGCAACAACCTTAACTGGTTCCTCTTGTCAACAATCGGCTTGTGATTGTAGGATAAGGCTAGAATGCAGATGGACAGCTACACCTAAAACTGATATCTGTTCATCTCAACAGGTGAGCACATGGTTTGCTTTTTAAACAACAAGCTGAACAAATAATCTGAACGACTAAAATTCAGAAAAGGTCCAGCACAGACAAATTGTCCAGTAAAAACTTTGTAAAATGTGAAACATCTAAATCTAGAAAGGCCTTTAAAAGGTCTTAGACCAGTATCTGGTTTTATTAATCTTGAAAAGCAACTGAAACTGGCCTCAGTTCACCTAAAGATGGAAACTTAGATGCTTAGAAGATTGAATGTTTGGAGACTCAAATCCTCAGTAGAGGGTGTTGGGAAATCCTGGAGTCTGTGACCCCAGAGCGTTCTGCAAGAGTTTACTGTCAGCAATCACAATCTGATTGATACACAGCAATAAAAGGCACCACAGAAACATATAAAATCATTTATCAATTCTTTCTCATGGGTAGGAAAATTATAAAAGGTTACCTGCTTCTGATGAAAACATTACGGGAGTCGATTGCATCTGTCCGCCTCTTCTTGGCTTTGATCGGCTCATATGGGGGGAACTCACCCCTCCTCTTCTTACTGATGTCATCGTCCCCTCCCTCGACCTCCCAGGTGAGCTGGGTCTTGGTCTCATCTGGACTTGTTAGGTCCAGCTTGCGGATGTTGTGGCTATATTCTGACGGGTCGTACTTCACTGTTCGAGCTTTGATGCCTTTCTGACACCTGAGCTGCAGCACAGGAAGGACCCAACCAAATTTACTGACCACCCAGTCCTGAAACCAGAAAACAGAGGATTCAAGAAGACATTCCAGTCACCTCCACAGATTCAGACTCCTGGTGCTTCCTCTGATATTAAAGCACCACTAAGTAACATTTCTACCTTAATATATCCTCTTCTTTTTTTTTAATATAAGAATTGATGTCTCAATGCCAGATAGAGCTCGACAGATTTTGCTTTCACAAGTGGAGCAAACAGCTTTCGCCATAGTGCTCCACTTGATTTATGCATGTAAATAGCTTTATTATGATTCCAGCAGGGATAATTTCAAATTATATGGACACTACAATGGGAAAGTAGGAGAGTAAAGGAAGAACAAGAAGAGAAAAAAAGAAAGAGAAGAGGTGAAAGAAAGAAGAGATAAAAGGGAGAGAATGATAAAACGTCCTCCGTCTGCTCCATCACCTGGAAAGAGAGATGCAAAAAGAACAGCACAACCAACAGACATAAAGCAACAGATACAATCGAGTAACACCTTGATGCCATTGCTAAATAATATGTATTATTATTTAAGCTGATATGTGTAAAGTGATATATGAAAAAAACTTGAAAGAAAATAAATAAATAAATAAATTACGGGCTTTCTGTATATAAGTGAACATTTAATACCTGGGACCCAGCACCTGAGGGAGTTTGTGAGAGTGCACTAGTTTAGGTGAAAATTATTCAGAAGGAAATAGCTTGATAGTGGTTGTGGAGAACCAAAGGCCCACCTTCCCCGAGCACTGAGGCAGGGGTCAGGGGACCCATAACCCCAGACTCCCGAAGAGGCCCCCAAAGCAGGGCACCCAAGAGGGGCCAACACAGGAAATCTGCAACCCCCCCCCTCCCCCCAAGGAAAGAGGAGAGACGACCCCGAGTAAATCCCCCAGCCACCGCTATGCTGACGCCCCCAGGAGCCGCGGGGACGAGCCTGTGGTCTCCGTCGGCACCCAGCCGCGCTGAAGTGGTCCCGGCCATGGGCCCTGAGGGCCCCCCGGGGGGCGGCCAGGCCCCGCAAAGCCGCCGCCGGGAATGGGCCAGCACCCACCCGGGAACCCGCCCCAAACCCGAGGACCGTCAATGCGCCAGAGGGCCAAGGCGCCTGCCAACGCAGCAGAGGAGGGCAGGACGTGGGTGGATGGGCTCCTCACCTAGCGGAGACTTGAGATGTTCTTGGGAGAGGGAGTGGACCGGACCCGAACCTGGCAAAAAAAAAAAAAAACACACTCATTCACACCATCCCTCCCTAGTGCCCCACTCACCTCACACAGACTTACAAAAAAAAAAGAAAAAAAAAGGACATTCCCGCATAACACTCACATCCAAAAATCCAAAGTGGGGGGGTCACCACAATTCGACTATACGACTGCCTGCGGCCTACCCCCGGCCACGCCCCCGGACCAGACGCCCCCCGGACCAGATGCCCCCCAGACCAGACCAGGCCCCCCAAAGAGGGGGGGCCAACATGACCCGTAAGGGCCACCCAACCAGAACCCCCTCACCCCCTAAATACCTAATAAGCCCCCTCCCTCCCCCACCTTACCCTAGCCACCCCTTTCTGGGGAGAGCAGAGGCGTCTACCCACGGCAGCCCCCCACCAAGACCCCGGACCCAGTGGCCCGCTCCTCCTCCAGGCCCTAGACTCCGTGCCGCGATCGGAGAGCGGGGGTGTGCAAAAGACCCCGATCCTCCCTAAGCCCGCTCAGATGTTGTGTTGTTGCATGTTGTTCTCAAGTGTGTTTAAAACTGGGAGCGCCGAAGAGGGTGCACGGCACAGCCCACCCCCCCTCCAGAAGGAAGCTGGTGCCAGCGCCCCCCTCCAAGCAACTACCCAGAACCCTCAATGTCTAAATGCGAGAGGGGGTGAAGGGAGCCGTCCGAGGCGAGGCTCACACAACATAAGCCCCCCCCCCCCAGAGGTTTTCACCCCACATTCATGGCTTATTCATAGCCCCCAGAAGTTTTCAACGCACATTCATGGCTTACATGAATGTGCGTTGTGAAAATGTTTGGAGTGAAAGTGTCTAAAATGCATGATATAATTGGAGAGAGGGACGTCATCAGAAAGTGGTAACCTCCAATAACGCCCCCCTCCCCAAGGACCTACATGTGTAGCGGCGTGATGGAGCAGGCGGAGGGAGGAGTCCGGGGATGGGGAGCAAAGGACTGGGGAGCCATCCGAGGGAGCCAGCTCCCCTACTGACTCCAATAGGGACCCCCGCTCCCCGAAAGCCCCACCCGGAGAAAGGGGCCCCGCCAGCGGCACCACCATAGCCCGGGGGCCAGGGAGAGGCCGCAGGGCCCGCCAGCCAACCACCCACCAGGACCAACACCTCCACCCCCCCCCCCCCCCCCCAGCCCACCCACCAAGCCTACAGGCTTTACCCCCCCCCCCCAAAATAAATAAATAAATAAGAGGGGGACCCTGGCAAGCCAGCTCGCATAAGCCATCCGAAACCCCACCCCCCAGGCGAAATCCGCACCGGGAGACTACACGCACCAGGACCGGGACAGGGAGCCGGACACAAGCCCACCAGAACATCCATCTGCCCTGAGATGTTAATGTCCATGCCTCCTTACCAGCTCAACAGGCCCCGAAGCACCCCAGCGCACCAGAGGCCCCGTGCAGGGGCAGACACCCGGGTGCGCGCCGGCCCAGACCCCAAGCGGCACACCCCCCGGAACTGGAACCCCTTGGGGCCCCACCAGGGCCCCCACCCGAGGTCGGCGCGCCCCAGGGACCCTAGGCCCCCAGACCCCCAGACCCCCATATATCCTCTTCTAAGTCCCTGTGATGGTAATCCAAGTGACTCTACTGTACTGTCCCTCCTTATCTGCTACGTGACATATGAAATTTAAGAACGTGTGTTTCTTAAAGAAAAATAATAACATCAAACTCCTGCCACTCCACTGTTCTGAAAACTTGAGGCCACCTAATCATTCTTCTCTCTGATTGGTTGACTGAGAGACTCCTGGACCCACGTAGAGACCAAAGGTTCTGTGGGTTCCTCCAGGCCTAGCTCCTTTCAGGTTGTAACACATTGCACATTGATGGTTACTTCTTACATTTCATTCTCGACTGATAGATCTTTGGAATCTATTGTTCTTCCACATCTTGAAATTGCTGCATTTAAATGTTCTTATCATATTTTCATTGCTGCAGTTCAATTGGTGAGTTTCCTCTGGGGGTGATGGCCCCTTCCTAGGGTTGAACACCCGTCACTCCTCTGGGGGTTTGCTTACTTATGCAGATCTGTAGGAGCTATGGGGGCTTCTTCCCATTCTATGTCACTATTGTCTACATTTGCAAGAAGATTTCAGTTTCTTAAAAAAAATGCTTCAGTAGTCTCAGGCTGGTTTAGTTTTTAGGATTCATAAAAAGAAAATATCTGCTGTCACTTGGACAAAAACCTTAAAATAAAAAACCAAGAAGGTTATTTTTATCTGATGTCTGAAAATGAAGGAGAACCTGTTCAGCTGCAAGCAGCATGAAAATGAAACCTTTGTAAGAAACAATGTGTCCGCCAAAAAATAGCAGACCTAACAGGTTTAAGCTCCGCCTCTCACCGAAAACACCTGAAACAGCCTGGAACCAGTTTTCATTCCTGTCATAGAGACCAAACCAGCAGCTTCCTCTGAGTCCAGGAGAGAAAAGAGGAAACCTCCAACCCTGAAGGTGAGTTGGACCCAGAACATCACTCAGAGTCACTTTGAGGGACGTTAGTAGAGGAGGGAGGAGAACCATGACTGACTGGACCTTCTGTGTTTGCAGCTTCACTCAGAGACTAAATGGCTTCCAGATCAGAGGAGGATCTCTGCTGTCCGGTCTGTCAGGACGTCTTTCAGGATCCGGTTCTTCTGTCATGTAGCCACAGCTTCTGTAAGGAGTGTCTGAAGAACTGGTGGAGAGAGAAAGCAGCACAAGAGTGTCCAGTTTGTAGGAAAATCTCTTTAACGGCTAATCCACCCTGTAACCTGGCTCTGAAGAACCTGTGTGAGACCTTCCTACAGCAGAGAGACCAGAGAGCTTCAGAGGATCTCTGCAGTCTGCACTCTGAGAAACTCAAACTCTTCTGTCTGGACCATCAGCAGCCAGTGTGTCTCGTCTGCAGAGATTCAAAAAAACACACCAAGCACAGATTCAGACCCATCGATGAAGCTGCTCAGCAACACAAGAAGAACCTTCAGGAAACTCTGGAACCTTTAAAGAAGAACCTGGAGCTCAGGAAGAAAGTTCTAGAGGAGTTTGATCAGACAGCAGAACACATGAAGGTCCAGGCCCGACACACAGAGAGGCTGATTAAGGAGCAGTTTAAGAAGCTTCATCAGTTTCTAGCAGAGGAAGAGGAGGCCAGGCTGGCTGCACTGAGGGAGGAAGAGGAGCAGAAGAGTGGGATGATGAAGGAGAAGATGGAGGCTCTGAGCAGAGAGATAGCAGCTCTTTCAGACACAGTCAGAGCCACAGAGGAGGAGCTGAGAGCTGAAGACGTCTCATTCCTGCACAACTACAAGGCTGCAGTGGAAAGAGTCCAGCGCTGCCCCCTGCTGGAGGATCCACAGCTGCCCTCAGGAGCTCTGATAGACCAGGCCAAACATCTGGGCAACCTGGCCTTCAACATCTGGAGCAACATGGAGAACATGGTCTCCTACACTCCTCTCATCCTGGACCCAAACACTGCTGGTTCAGAACTCATCCTGTCTGAAGATCTGATCAGTTTTACTTTAGGAGAGGAACAGCAGCTTCCTGATAATCCAGAGAGGTTTGGGTCAGGATATTCTGTCCTGAGTTCTGAGGGCTTCAACTCAGGGAACCACAGCTGGGATGTTGATGTTGGAGACAGTAAATTCTGGGCGCTTGGTGTGATAGAAGAGTCTGTCCAGAGGAAGAGAGACATAGAGTCTGGACTGATGGTTATAGGGTTGTTAAAAGGTAAATACTATGCAGTGTCTCCTACAGCTCCTCTCATGTTTCTCTCAGTTCAGAAGAAGCTCCAGAGGATCAGAGTGAATCTGGACTGGGACAGAGGAAAGCTGTCCTTCTCTGATCTGGACACTAACATACACACCTTCACACACACCTTCACTGACAAGATGTTTCCATACTTCTACACTCTGGATAAAGTAAAAATCCTACCGATGAAGATCTCAGTGAGCAAACAGCAGCTCTGATGTTCTCAGCATGAAGAACACAAAGTCCAGATGAAACCTTGATGATCTGATTGAAACTCAGTGATTTTAAACAGGAACCTGGAGGAACCACAAAGTACTCAAACTGCCCCAAATCCACTGAAATATAACTTCATTCAGTTTTATTTAACCCAAAGAGCATCAAACCTGTAGTTTTATTCATGAGTTTGAGCTTTTCTGGAGTAAATATGTACAAAGAAATAGAATCACATTTAGCTTCCTACAGTAATGCAACACTTCTCAAAATGATGGGGGAAAAAAACTCAATCTGGTGTAAACGGTGATTATTCTTCTACTTTTCTCATATATAGACGTGATTGCGTAGGAGTCTGTGCCCCGAAACAAGAACCGAGTATCACCAGTGCCGTTCCTGAACTCTACTACTGACTGACAGGTCAGGTAGTTAACATCCCAGACCCGTGTCATCCAGCCCCCGGGGACGACCTCATCCATGCAGTTCAGAGACATTAAAGTCCCCTAAACTGTAGCTCTCACTAAACTATAATCAGATCAATGCAGCAGCCAGAGAGCGCCTCAGGGAGGTTTACAGGTTTAGTTCAGGAACAACTCAGCAGATTTAATTTCAAATGAAGAACAGGAAGAAGCTGAAAAGCAAACCTTCTTTCCTGGTACTTCTGATCCC
Source organism: Fundulus heteroclitus (assembly GCF_011125445.2). Classification (NCBI taxonomy): domain Eukaryota; kingdom Metazoa; phylum Chordata; class Actinopteri; order Cyprinodontiformes; family Fundulidae; genus Fundulus; species Fundulus heteroclitus. The sequence goes on along the minus strand of NC_046380.1, from coordinate 2,333,255 downwards.
GGCACCGCAGCCTTCATGGTGAAGTTTTCCACTCCTGCTTTGCTCAGTGAGTCCAGAAGGTTCTGTTTCTCTCCTTCAGCTGAAGATTTATGAAGAAGACGCTCTGCTGCCTCCTGACGCTCCTGAGCCAACCTGCAACACATTTATTAACTTCTTAAACTGGGGCTGCAAGGTACAGCAATGGTTAGCACTGTTGCAGCAAGAAGGTCCTGGGTTTGAATCCCTGCCTGCACTCTTTCTGCATGAAGTGACTGTGGGAGGAAGCTGGAGTACCTGGAGAAAACCCTTGCATGCACAGAGAGAACATGCTGACTCCATCTCTGGTCGTCTGAAAATCTTTTTTAAATACACATATTTTCTTTCTGAATTTTGATACTTATAAAGGGGAAACTCTCACTGTTTGGGGTCCATTTACAGAATATTCAAAGATTGTGAATCTAAGGGGTGGGAAGAGAGGGGTGGATAAGGTGGATGGTGTGAAGTTACTAGTGATCCTCCACAGTATTTTTGGATACTGGACTTTCCTAATCCGTGTAAATTATACATTCAAGTTTGTATTTTTTCAGCCATATATGCCCATGAGGCAGACACCCTGTCTACTTTTAAGACTAATCTTAAAACTTTCCTTTGTGACAAAGCTTCTAGTCAGAGTGGCTCATGTTACCCTGAGCTACCTCTATAGTTATGCTGCTATAGGCTTAGGCTGCTGGAGGACATCAGGGTCTATTTCACTCTCTCTATTGAGCTCTACTGTTCTCCAGTTTTGCATTGCATTGAAATGACTGTTGTCATTTCAGCTTTTAACTTTTTGCTCTCTCTTTTTTTTCTTCATAGAAGGTACACCTGGTCTGACGTTCTGTTAGCTGTGACATCATCCAGGGAAGATAGATCACCCGCTATTACCATCTAATGTAGAACAGATTACTGGGTCAATGTGAGCTTCTGTGGTTTCTGTGTCTCCGCTCTGTCTTCTGTAACCCCAGTCGGTCGAGGCATATGACCATTCATTCTGAGCCTGGTTCTGGTTCTGCTGGAGGTTTTCCTTCCCGTTAATGGGGAGTTTTTCTTTCCACTGTCGCTTCATGCTTGCTCAGTATGAGGGATTGCTGTAAAGCCATCAACAATGCAGACGACTCTCCCTGTAGCTCTACGGTTCCCCAGGAGTGAATGCTGCTTGTCGGGACTTTGAAGCAATCAACTGGTTTCCTTATATAGGAAATTTTTGACCAATCTGTATAATATGATTGAATTTGACTTTGTAAAGTGCCTTGAGATGACATGTTTCATGAATTGGCGCTATATAAATAAAATTGAATTGAATGTACAAAAGTGGAATAATTTGGGCTAACTCTTGATAAAATAGAGAAACCTTTGTTGTTATGGTTGTTGTCTTGGGGTTTCCCCTTGTGTTTATCTTTTTTGTATTTTTTTTCTCTCTTTTCTCATACACTCTGTACTTCCATTTAAGTGCTGTTCTAAGATACTTCATAAATGCCTGATGGGCTTGGAAATTACAAGTTGAAGGCTGGACAATAATTTTGTTGCCCTTGATGTTCCCTTAGAGCATGTTTGCTTTTTGTAAACTACTGGAAATTATTTTTTTGAAAACCCAATAAATATAATGTTGGGGGAAAAATGGATGTTTCTGCATTTTCTCATTTTATAGTTTGCCTTTTGCTGTATAGCCCTTACTTCTCTGTGTCTGTTTTAGATGCTATATAACTAAAGATGGTTTGGATATTTGGTCTCTCTAAACTGTGTTTAGGTGTGAGTGTGTGCAGGGCTGTTTTTCCTGTGTGGTTCTGTGATGGACTGGTGATCGGTCCAGGGTGGACTCCACCTCTCACCTATTGACCGCTGAAAACAGGCATTGAAATGACATGAACTTCAATTGATGTCTGTTTTTGGTTTGTAAATGAATCTCTTAAAAGGTTGGGAACATTTACTTTTCTGTTAAATTTTTTCCTTTTCCTTTGGTCTCCAAAACACCATCTTTACAAGGAGTCTGCAGTAGATTTTTATGATAAATGATCAATTTAACAGGATATAGTCAACAAAGTTTATACAGGTGAGTTTTGACGTGCCATCGTCTCTGATAGAAACTCTGAATGTACAGATTTGAACTCAGAAAACTGAAAATTGGTATCAGCTGGTAGAGACCTGATCAGCGTGTCTCTAAAGCAGACTAAAGATTTTAATCAATCCAAAAATCCAGCAGCATTTTAAAAATATCCACCAATCCAGGCTTATATAGCACTATTTAACAATCCAGACGGTGCTCTAAGTGCTTTAAATGTCTGGAGTAATAAAACAAGTGGGAATAAAAGTGAAAAAGCATTGACTTATAATGATTAAAAGATTTAAAAAAGATATAGAAACGAAATGTATATAAAGAACAGGCGAGAGATGTCAAAATGGGGGTGATGTAGGCGCTTTTGGGAGAATTGGAGAGAAACCAGGAAGCTGCATTTTGTACCAGTTGAAGCTTGTTGAGGATGGATTTACTGATTGCAGTTTACGGGGTGATACAAAAATCCAGCCTTGGGCTAACAATGGCATGAATAAACCCTCCATGATTTGGCCACGATATACAGTCCTAAATTTATACTTTTTCAAACATCCAAAGCAACATAGAATGTGTAGACATTGGCACCACAGAATCACGTAGTTGTCTCTTCTTGAAGCAGCATGGCATGAGCTCACTCAGTGAGGATTATTACAACAGAAGAATGTAGAAAGTGCCCCCTGGTGGTGTTTCCTAATACATATTGACAACAGTCACTATTGTAACTGTTTAGTCTCCAGTTTGGGCAGACAGGCCTTTTCAGGAAAAAACACCAAAACTGGAGTTGGAGCCTCTGACTGTCCTTTAAATCAATCTGTGGTGGTGTTTCATGTATGAAGGAGGGTTGAACGACTCTAAATGTAAACATGAGCTGGCAGTACAGTGAACCCGAAATTAACCAACACAGAGTATGTTTAAAGAAGTAATTATAAATGATGAATACTGACAGACCAGGAGTTGAAAATAGAACCAGACTTGACCAGATGCAGGCTGAGCACACAAGAACTGAGTGTATCAAGGCAGCAGAGCACAAGTGACTTGATGCGACGATATGGCAGTGAGTTGGTGAGCAAGGCAGATATCATTGACTGCCTTTCTTAAAGTGAAGGCTGTTTCTTGGACGAAAAGATCTCTGTGGAGAAGTACTCCAGCAGTTAGAAGTAAGAAAAGGGAGTACCAAAAAGCTGAACAGAGGTAGAGAAAGCCTAGACTCCAGGTTCACTATGACATCTATAAAGAGAGAATTTACAGATATAACTTACAACAGCCACCCGATAGTCGAATCTCAGATTCAGGAAGAGCAGTGTGGTTTTCGTCCTGGCCGTGGAACACTGGACCAGCTCTATACCCTCAGCAGGATTCTGGAGGGGGCATGGGAGTTTGCCCAACCAGTCTACATGTGCTTTGTGGATCTGGAGAAGGCATTCGACCGTGTCCCCCGAGGGATCCTGTGGGGGGTACTCCGGGAGTATGGAGTACCGGGCCCTTTAATAAGGGCTGTCAGGTCTCTGTACGACCGGTGTCAGAGTCTGGTCCGCATTGCCGGCAGTAAGTCGGACTCGTTTCCGGTGAGAGTTGGACTCCGCCAAGGCTGCCCTTTGTCACCGATTCTGTTCATAACTTTTATGGACAGAATTTCTAGGCGCAGCCAAGGTGTTGAGGGGATCCGTTTTGGTGGCCTTAGGATTGCGTCTCTGCTATTCGCGGATGACATGGTCCTATTGGCTTCATCAGGGCGTGATCTACAGCTCTCACTGGAGCGGTTCGCAGCCGAGTGCGAAGCGGCCGGGATGAGGATCAGTGCTTCCAAATCCGAGACCATGGTCTTGAACCGGAAAAGGGTAGAGTGCCTTCTCCGGGTTGGGGAGGATGTCCTGCCCCTAGTGGAGGAGTTCAAGTATCTTGGGGTCTTGTTCACAAATGAGGGGAAGATGGAGCGGGAGATCGACAGGCGGATTGGTGTAGCGTCTGCTGTGAAGTGGGCGCTGTACCGATCCGTTGTGGTGAAGAGAGAGCTGAGCCAAAAGGCCAAGCTCTCGATTTACCAGTTGATCTACGTTCCTACCCTCATCTATGATCACGAGCTTTGGGTCGTGACCGAAAGAACGAGATCCCGGATACAAGGGGCTGAAATGAGTTTTCTCCGTAGTGTGTCTGGGCTCTCCCTTAGAGATAGGGTGAGGAGCTCAGTCATCCGGGGAGGACTCAGAGTAGAGCCGCTGCTCCTCCACGTCCAGAGGAGCCAGTTGAGGTGGCTCGGGCATCTGGTCAGGATGCCTCCTGGACGCCTCCCTGGAGAGGTGTTCCGGGCACGTCCCACCGGGAGGAGGCCCAGGGGAAGACCCAGGACACGCTGGAGGGACTATGTCTCCCGGCTGGCCTGGGAACGCCTTGGGATTCCTCCTGAGGAGCTGGCCCAAGTGGCTGGGGAGAGGGACGTCTGGGCCTCCCTACTGAAGCTGCTACCCCCGCGACCCGACCCCGGATAAGCGGAAGAAGACGGACGGACGGACGGACGGAACTTACAACAGAAAAATACAAGAGAATCTTTCTTTTCTGAGATCATCAAAAAAAACATTAATAATGCTCGTGCATTATTTACCACAGTCGACAGGTTAACAAATCCTCCTGTGAATGTGGCTTCTGAACTCCACTCCACCAGAACCTGCAATGAATTTGCTAACTTCTTTACTGAGAACATCCTTATCAATATCAGAACCAAAGATGTCTTCAACTAGGACTTATCTTGACAAATTGTCCCTATTCAGCCAAATAAACTACAAAAGCTTAGAGGAAATCATTCAGCAGCTAAGTTCCTCCTCCTGCTGTCTTGATGTTCTACCAACAGCTTTCTTTAATAAAGTTCTGCCTGTCATAGCGTCTGATCTGACTCAGATAATAAACACGTCCCTTCTGTCAGGTGTTTTCCCACAGTCCCTAAAAACAGCAATTATCAAACCACTGCTGAAAAAGAACAATTTAGACAAACTACTACTCCAGAACTACAGGCCCATCTCAAACCTCATTTATCAGTAGATTATTGAAAAAGCTGAGTTTCAACAATTAAACACCTTCTTAACAACGACCAACCGCTTTGATGTTTTCCAGTCAGGTTTCCTCACCACAGTACAGAGACCGCCCTTATCAAGGTGTTTAATGACATCCATATAAATACAGACTGTGGAAGAACCACCGTGCTGGTACTATTGGACCTCAGTGCAGCATTGATACTGTCGATCACTCCATTGTGTTAGAACGCCTGGAAAACTGGGTCGGCCTCTCTGGTACAGCTCTCAACTTGTTTAAATCCTACTTAAAGGACTTTTTGTGTCAGTAGGTAACTTTACATCAGAGATGACAAAAATCCCATGTGGGGTTCCCCAAGGGTCCATCCTGAGTTCCTCCTGTTCTATCTACGTGCTCCTCTAGCTCAGATAATAAAAAAACAACAACATCAGCTACCATAACTATGCAGACGACACACAGCTCAGGCACTAAGTAAATGTTTAGAAGAAATCAATACGTGGATGTGCCAAAATTTTCTTCAGTTGAATAAAAACAAAACGGAAGTAATAATATTTAAAAGTTAGCACACAGCTTTAGTCGCTTCAGCTAAAAACTACCTAAAAGCTACCATAACTATGCAGACGACACACAGCTCTACATCACCATGTCACCAGGTGACTATGAACCAGTTCAGGCTCTGAGGAAATAGAAGAAATCAATGCCTGGATGTGCCATATTGTTCTTCAACTGAATAAAAACAAAACCGAAGTAATTATTTTTGGACCAATAGAGGAGAGATCCAGAGTTAGCTCACAGCTCCAGCTGCTTCTGCTAGGAACCACTGATCAGGCATGAAATCTGGGAGTAGTGATGGACTCAGACCTGAACCGCCACCTAAAAACAATTACAAAGTGGACCTTCTACTGTGGGAGATTATTTAACTATTGAACATTAAAAAAGAAAGAAAGAAAGAAAGAAAGAAAGAAAGAAAGAAAGAAAGAAAGAAAGAAAGAAAGAAGATTCAGGGAGATGAAGTTTCTCTGCTTGCCAACGGAGAACACCTTTTATTTCAACTTCACACACACACACACGGGTGTGAGCAATGAGTTCTGATTACATATACTGGACATGCCTTTTTTACAGCCCTCAGATGTGTGTGCATTACAATAAGAATCTGTGTGTATCCATTGGTGTGCGCCGCGACCCAGCGGCGTCCATGTGCTTCCAGCCATTTTTGGCAGACATGGTCTTATTTCTGGGAACAGTTCCACAAATGTTGAAAAACAGATAACTTTGTCTTAGCAGTTGACCTCTGTTTGGAAAACACAGGGTGTCATGTCCTGGTCATGTTCTGGACTATTGCACCCTTCACCTCACTGCCAAGGACACACAGACCTCAGATGTTTTCCCAAATTCTGCACAGATATTTCCTAATCTCTGCACTACCACCTGAAGAACATTTCCAGGATTAAAGGACTAATGTTTCAGCAGGACCTGGAAAAACTAATCCATGTTTATCTTTAGTAGAACTGATCGCTGCAACGGTGTTTTCACCCACGTCCTGACTAAGACTAAGAACGTAGAGAACATGGACCCGGTTCTGAAGTCCTTCCATGGCTCCCTGGATCTCAGAGAATAAACTTTAAAATCCTTCTGTTAGTCTATAAATCCCTGAATGGCTTAGCACCTAAATACATCACAGACTTGTTATCAGGGCATCAACCCTCCAGACCACTCAGGTCTTCTGGCTCCAGCCTGCTCTGCAGAACCAGAACCAGAACCAGACAAGGAGAAGCAGCATTTAGTTTTTATGCTCCACTGATCTGGAACAAACTCCCAGAGGACTGTAAAATTATGGGAACCCTGAGTTCCTTTTAATCAAAGTTAAAACCCCATCTGTTTAGAGTTGCCTTTAACTGTTAATGCTAAGTACTGTAGTCCAACTTGTGTAATACTGTATCCGACCGGATTTTCCAATGCAGTGTGCTTGCCACTGGAAATTTTTCCTGTCTCTGTAATGCTTTCTTTCCTCGGTTTGTTTTTTTTGTTTTGTTCATTTACAGCACTTTGAATTGTGTTATTACTAAAAGGTGCTTTATAAATAAAATTGCCTTGTAGAAGTATTATTTATTTGCTCTGTTGTGTGCTTATTGTGTAATTCTTCTGTATTTTCTGTGAGCTAATTTAGGTTTGTGTTTCTCCTTCTTAGTTCTGCCGCCATGTTTTGGGCCCTTTGAGGCATGTAAAGATATATTGTCTACAATAAATGTCTGTTGCAACCAAAGAACGTTACTGAGCCTGGATTAAACTGAAGAGAAAAAATACAAAGTAAGTGATGGATGTTACTTAGCTACATTTTGTAAGTTAAACAATGATAAAATTATTATTAAATAGTATAATGAATTCAACTCTTAAAGCAAAATTTAAAAAATATTAGTCAAAAGTCACATTACATTAGTTACATTCTGCTTGCTTTCCTTTGTTGTTCTCTCGCACCCCTGTTGCCACTAGTTCTCTCTCTCCTCAGTTTCTCTCCCAGGTCCTTCTCCACACCTGTGACCAATTAACCTATCTACCCCTGCCTTTGTTCCATCTCTTTTCCTCCCAGTATATACGCTCCTCTCTTTCCTCCACTCGCTGCTGGTTACTACTGTTTCACCTATTTCAAATGCTTTCTCCTGCGTCAACTGTTTTGACTGCTTTAAGTACTGCTACCCACTGCTGCTGCATGTCATCTTGCCTCATCGCTTCCTCGTGTCACACCCCAGGTTTACGTTTTGGTTTGGCTCCTGTGTTCTGCAGTGTTGTGTAAGTATTTTGGACTTTCTTCATTAAATTCACTCATGACCCCTCCCATCCTTGGTCTCTCTGAGTTTGGGTCCGACCACAACCTAACCCCAGACATGACAAATACACAGGACCAATATAGCAGGGAGCAAACAGGAGGTCACAAAACGGCGGAACCCAACGGATATTACATAAAACAAAGTAAATCCAACATTAGAAACTGAGCAGTGACAGCCTGCATGACACAGGTGAACAGTTAGTAGCATTAATGATTGAAAACATAGACAGAAAGGCACAATTGAGACACTGTGGATTATGATGAACTGTGCAGCACAATTTGCGCAATTTCAGCACCATGGTCAGCACCACGCATTCAGCCAAAGATTTGGTCAAACCTGGGTGAAGTAAAGGATACAAAGTAAAGGACACTAAACCAACAGGGTGGGAAACAGTGAAAAATATGTCAATGACATTCAGTGAATGGATGCCACACAGTCATATAGCCTGCATAATGAAGTTACACATGCAAGCAACATGTGTGGCCTGTTGTTGATGCAATAACCAAGCAGACTTGGCGGGCCACAACAACAACAACACAGACAGCAACAAAAACACCACTTAGGACACCCAGCAACTATGTCAAGCTTAGCCTATGTCATCACAAATATTCAATATAGAACAACTTACTGATGATGTTTTCACCTAGCAGTGGGGAATTTGGATCTGATCCAGAAAAAAATGTTGACCAAAATGTCTCCAATCCAGCAAAAAAAAACTGTGGTTGCTGGCCATAAAATCAGAATATCATAATAAAGTTGATTTTTTTCAGTAATTCCATTCAGAACGTGAAACCTGTATATTATTTTCATTCATTACACACAGACTGATATCTTTCAAGTGTTTATTTCCTTTAATCATGATTATAACTGACAACTAAAGAAAACCTCAATTTCAGTATCTCAGAAAATTCGATTACTTAAGAGCAGTACAAAAAAAAAAAAAAAAACGATTTCCAGAAATGTTTGCCAATTGAAAAGTATGAGCATGAAAAGTATGAACATGTACAGCACTAAATACTAATTTGGGGCTCCTTTTCCCTGAATGACTACAGCAATGCGGCGTGGCATGGGGTCGATCAGTCTGCGGTACTGCTCAGGTGTAATGAGAGCCCAAGCTGCTTTAAAAGTGGCTTTCAGTTCTTCTGTATTGTTAGGTCTGGCATATCGCATCATCCTCTTCATGATACCTCTTAGATTTTCTATGGGGCTAAGGCCAGGCGAGTTTGCTCGCCAATTAACAAGGATACTGTAAGAGCCTAAAGGTTTCATATGAGAGGTGAACACTGTGTCGACACTTGGGTGGTGGGCATGTTGATGTGGGCATGCATCTGTCAATGTCAGTGGTGTCAAAAGTACACACATTTGTTACTTAAGTAGAAGTATAGATACTGCAGTTTAAAAACACTCTGGTAAAAGTTGAAGTATCAACTTGACCTCTTTACTCAAGTAAAAGTGAAAAAGTATGTGCTCCAAAAACTACTTAAAGTATAAAAGTATAAAGTAACCTTTAAAAAATGCCACTATATGAATTGAAGGCTTAATTTAAACACTGATTAGTTCTACATGTGGCCCAAGACACAACATAATCATTAACCCATTAGTCAAAGACAAAGTCACTCAAGGTGCATGTTCTCTCTCAAACTTTATTGGAATTCAATTCCAAACAGAGGTTCAAGCTTGCAGAAGTGCCAGAACATACCATAAAATACCTAAGGTAAACTATACCCTTTGGTGCAAAAACATTCTATGTAGTTTGTGGAGAGAGAGAGAGAGAGAGAGAGAGAGAGAGAGAGAGAGAGAGAGAGAGAGAGAGAGAGAGAGAGAGAGAGAGAATAGTTATATAGCTAACCAATGAGTATTTGTGTTATATGACTCATCCAATTACACTAGTTCTCACTAGGTGTGGATGGCGCCAACGATCTGAATTGGATGGCGCACATTACGTGAAATAAATATTTATAAATTTTAAACTGAAGCCAAGAGTAATGAGTAACATTTGTTTTAAAAATGTAAGGAATAGAAAGTACAGATACTTGTGTGAAAATGTAATGAGTAGAAGTAAGAAGTAGAAGGAAAAATAAGTAATGGAGTAAAGTATAGATACCTAAAAAGTGTACTTAAGTACAGTAACGAAGTATTTGTACTTTGTTACTTGACACCTCTGGTCAATGTATAAATGGTGTTCTCACATTTGCACTGATTTTTTTGTGAATGTTTCAGGAAGTGGGATGCAGGAGCAGAGCCGAAAGCTGGCTGTGCTGGAACGCAGACTGGCTTTGGTGGTTGAACTCAAAGGCAGATGGGATAAAATTCTGGAAGTGTAACGCGGAAAAGCCCAACAATTTAAAATACTGGATTCGCTATTTGGAGCCAGCAAAAACTTAAAGCTGACAGGAAAGTCAGAGCAGCTTGCCTCATAACAAATAAAGTATTTGGATTTTGCCTTCCCTCATCAATGTAACCCCTGGATTGTTACTGCTCAGAACTCTCCCCCACTCCCTCCTTACCCACGGACACCTGTGGATGCTTTTCTGAACTGTTGGCCGGCGGATAACATCAAGGAAAATGGCCCCTGGAGAGTGTACACGGAAATATGAACACTTCACCCGTACAGACACACATAACTGATGCTCACGAATACTGATGAACTTACACACGACAAATCTACAATGATATCCTTCTGCTATATGTTTCGTCTTATTTGTGCTTTCTGTGCAAGAGGTTTTTTGATATCTCAAACTGTATCCTGTTATAGGATAAAGTTTGAGTTATGTCTTTTACCCTCTTACCTTCCCTTTTTTCTGTGGCCTCTATCTTTTCACAGAGTAATGGCAGCGCCCTGTGGCCACCGTGTAAGGCGGTTCCTTGGCAGCATGGCCTCAGTAAATCGTCTCCCCCTGAAATGTTTGTTTGTTTGTTATGTTATGGCGATTGTACTGAAACAACAATTTCCCCCTGGGATTATTAAAGTATGTCTGATTCTGATTCTGATGGCAGGTCATCATAATTTCTGTTGATGTGCTCATTTCCTCCACTGTTTAGGTGGTGGATCAGCCAGTCAGCTCTCTCTGTTTCCTCCATCTTCATGCTTCAGACATTCCTAGGTTCGTTAAAAATCCTCCTCGCTTCTCCTGACATTGTGCACTTTAGGAACTCTCTGAAGGCCTAAGATGCTTTGTGAATAACCCTTCTCACCTTAAAATTTTCTTAAAATATTAAGAAAAATCTTAGAATTCTGGAAATTCTGATATTTTTCCTAAAATGCAGTCACTAAGAGCTACTTTTAGTCTGAGGATTCTTTGTGAATATGGGCCTGGTTTTAAAGTATATATTAAAGTGAATGGTTCTGCTGAACAGAAGAACAATCTGGTCATTAAAACTGTCACGATTTGTCTGATGAACCCGAACTCAACCACACACTGAGTTATATAAGACTTTTATTGAAGAGAGGATAAGAAGTGGAGTGACAAAAACAGGGTCTCGACTGAGCAGGAGCAGGAGGTTGAGGATAGGTGCTGGAGCTAGAGGACTGGAGAAAGTTCTTGAGATGCAGGGCTGCTGGAGTACAGGGGCAGCAGGAGATCCTGGCAACGAAGCAGCGAGCAAACTTGGAGCACAAGGGTAGCAGGCAGTCCAGCAACAGAGCAGAGAGCAAACTTGGAGCACAGGAGTGGCAGGAAATCCAACAGTCAGCAGAGGCCTTACTTGAAGCACAGAGGTAGCAGGAAATCTAGCAGCTAAACAGAAAGCAAGCTAGGCTGACAGACGTGGAGTGAGTGGAGACTGATGACAAACCGGTGGGGAAGAGAAGACTGAGGGAGGGTTTTGTAGGGAGGCTGGCAGGTGGAGTGAGTTCTGACTAATTGGTGCTTAACAGGTGTGACTGTTGAGGGAGTGGAGGGTGAGCTGAGTGAGAGGAGGAGGAAATGAAAAATAACAGGGCAAAAGGCCAGACCAAAACTGAACCCTGACAAAAACGACATCAAATCTAAATATAAAAAAAACGGTGATGTCTGAAACAGGTGAAAAAGTAAATACTATAGATGGGTTACCTGAATAAAATAGTCATTGTTGTCAAAGTCTGTGAAGAAATTTAAAGGCTGAGTGACAACATGTGTTAGCTTGTTAAGTGAGGCAATAGATGTGTAGAGAAAATTATGTCAAAAATGGTTGAATATCCAAGTTATTTTTATGTTTAACAACACAAACCTTATGAGTTAGAAAATAATAGATTAATCCAGTTACCCATTTTCCCCAGAAATATACCATAACTTGGGGATACCAAACAGAAGAAGAGCTTAATTTTTAACTGAAAGAGTTCTGTAATCATTTTAATTAAAAGACTCCCAATGTAGCTTTATCCTACTAAATATTTTGAACATTTTAAAAAGAAATTTCAGAGTTTTTAACAGTGTTTGCACTCCAGGATGATTATTAGTGGCTGCAACATGCAGAGGTAAGAGGCGTGACCCTTTTAGTGAAGACTTTTGATCGAGAAATTGTTGGTACCATGACAATTGTGTTTGCCCTTTAGTGGCATTTCTATTTATAAAATATAAATAGATGGAAAATCTGAAAATAGAATAACTAGTTGTGTTTATGGAGCACAAGGTTCTGGAATTTATCAATTTATTATAAACATTTCTGGGTTGTCTAAAAACAATTAAGTAGATGGAACATCTTTAAAAGCTTGTTGGTGATTGAGCTCAATTCTAATTATTTTTTATTAAACTGTCTCACCAAAATGCTTTCGAAAATGTTCTATAAAAAAGAGATTAATGCACTCTAATTGGATTTGTTGCATGTATGAGAAAATAATGTGAAACATTGGCTTCTAAAATTAAATTAATACCCTCTGATATTTATAATGGAGAAGAAAAGGGAAAGTAGGAAGTAAAATAAAAAAAAATCATCTTTTATTATTTTATCTAATAATGTTCTCACTAATTTATGTATCCCAGCACATAGATAAAGGGTTGTTCTAGTGACCGTTCATTGAAAAATAACCGAAAATACTACGTTACATGTTGTCCTGTATTTAATCAAATTAAAACCTCCAAATACATACAATATACACAAGATGAATTTTCTGTAGATTAGCTCCTGTGTACACATAACTTCTTTACATATGTAATTTTTTGATCGCCACTACATTACTGACAAAATGCTTATATTTGTAATGTTTCTCTTTTGTCTTCTGTTTTTAAAGTCGGAGTCTTCCCACACATTTGTATCAAATGTACATTGTGAGTGTGCAGTTTAATGACAATAAAGTTTATGTGGTGGAGAAAAGTACTAACACAACTGATTTCCAAATTGCGTGTCTTCACTTGTTTTATTCAAAAGTATTATGCATTTTATTGTCTTTGTTTTATTTTAAAGAATTCAGAATGAATAATGAGATGGGTACAGAAAAAAAGAGGAACACTGTCTGCTGCAGAATATTCAGAATATTTAAGGTACGTCCAGAAACAGTCAAATCTATCAAGGCTGTAAAACATTAGACACTGAGCAGTAGCAGCCTGTATGACACAGCTGATCAATTAGTAGCATTAATGATTAAGAAACAGACAGAAAGGCAAAATAGAAAGCATGTGGATTAGAATCAGAAATACTTTATGATGGTAAATGACTTGTACTTGTATAGCGCTTTAACTAGTCTCCAAAGCACTTCACACTACAGTTTAGTTCACCCATTCACAGCCTGACAGTGGTGAGCTATGTTAGTAGCTACAGCTGCCCTGCGGCATGCTGACAGAGGCAAGGGTGCCAGACACTGGCCACCGCCAGCAGGCAATGCGGGTGAAGTGTCTTGCCCAAGAGCGGGGGATCGAACCAGCAACCCACCAATTGCAGGACGAACTCCCTAACCTCTGTGCCACCATCGCCCCATGAGTTGTGCAGCACAAATTGCGCCTTTTCAGCACCATGGTCAGCGTCATGGCTTTACCATTAAACAGCCAACCGCTGATAATCCAGCACCACAACTACCGATAGGCTATTTCAGCACCATGGTCAGCACCATTGGTCTTTTTCTCAAACTCCCATTTTTTGGGCTCCTCTGTGGACCCACACGCCATCAAACTGGCCTGACCAGAACCCTGTAGAGAATCTATAGAGTACTGTCCAGAGGGAGATGAGAGACACCAGAACCAACAATGCAGATGATCTGAAGGCCGTTATCAACGCAATCTGGGCTTTCTGAACATTCAGCAGAACCACAGGCTGATCTCCTCCATGCCACATCGCATTGATGCAAAAGCAAACCCTGTTCTGAAAACAGATACTGTACAGCACATGGACGTACTGTACAGTAGGTCCACATTTATGGATCTAAACCAGGGGTTTTCAAATTCATTCAATGTGAGCCTCCCCTTTAAATAGGTAAAGATAACCATTTTGATCTCTGATTTAGAGAGATGCATCTGCAGGGAGAGCAAAAAGCATCACCATCTGAAACTACAAACAATGAAACATTTCTGTCCTTAAAAATAGTTCATATATAGAATTATATTTTTAAAGATCAGAGTTAGTTATTAAATTACAACCATAAAAAATACTTTGAATTTCCCTCCCAACCTTCCTGTGGTCCTGATGGAGAGGTTAGAGACTGCAGCTGAGTTCAGCATCAAACTCTGCAGAGGCAGAGGATCTGGGGGACCTTTCAAAATAAAAGCATTGATGAAACTATCAGACATAAAGCTGCCAGTGCACAAATCTGCTGGAGTCATTAAATGTGTAATAAAGGTAAAGAAAAATTTGAAACAAACATCAAACTAAATAACTTGTTAAAGATACGTCCTTGTAATGAAATCAGATTGTTTTTCTGCATTTTCCAACAGTAAACAGATTTCTATGTGACCAAAAGTGAAACTTTGATATGTTCAGAAAACCCCCTAGAAAATCTAAATTTCTGCTTCCAACTGACGTAGGATCAAAGAAGACAGCATGTCTGATTATTTAGGCAGCCAGTAAATAATTATCGTTTTCTATTCCCACATGACCTTCTAGGTTTTTTCACCAAGTTTTATTATAAATCTTTGAGGTTTCATTAATTCAAGCTAAATGTTGATTCATAGAGAAAATTTAATCTTTTAGATGTGGCTGCCTTATTTTTTTACAACAAACTTAAAGATTTTGCATATATAAACAAAGGAAATAATTTTGATTTTTTTTATGAAACACAAACCCTTTAATTATTCCTACTGCAGCTAGAAATAAACTGGAGACGATAAGGAGTAAACAAGTCAAAACTTTGAAGTTTATTACTTTCTTAAAGGATGGACATTGTAAAAAAAGTATAAGGACATCATGTTTTATTATTTCTGTGTTTTATTCTGAAACACTTTATTACTTTAGTTGTGTTTTATTCTAGTTTAATTCATCTGTAGCTGATTGGCTGCAGCCCAGAGCTCAGCAGCTACTAAGAAAATCCCAACTCTTCAGAGCTAAATTCACTCCTGCTGGAGCAGAACATCACAGGAGAAGAAATCATCTCCGTGTTGAGAGTCCACTGGAACATACAGACTTCACTTCCCATAATCCTCAGCTCTTCTGGGAGGTCTTCAGCTTCCTCCTGGCATCTTTATGCTTCTTGCGGTACTCCTGAAGAAACATATAAGATCAGTTTATTTTTTAGTCTGCCTCATCTGACAGGAATAAGTTCTGTTATCTGCAGAGGAACCATCAGAGTTGAGGAACATCCAGGCTGAAACATTCTGTGAATAAGAAATTCAGCAGAAATTCAGAGATGTTAGAGGAAAACAAGCTGAGCTCCTTTTCAGTGTTTACAGGTTCCTGCTTTTTATCATTTCAGATCCAACGTGTGCAGATATTGGTGGAGATCTTTCTGCAGCTTGTCTGATTTGAGGAGCTGCAGCTCCAACCAGACAGTGTAGATATTTACTCTGCCACTAGAGGGCAACAAAGTCGGCTTTAAATGCAGCATCTTCAGTCTGCTGTAGGAACCACACTGAGTTCAAATAATCCCTGGTGGAGCTGATGTGAACTGATATAAACCTGTCTGAGCGTGTTCCTCCTCTCCTCCCACTGCCCCCTCTGATCCTCCAGCTGGGACGTCCGACAGAACAACCTGGGTCCCTCTGAAGGACACAAACAGAGAGCTAGGGTCAAACACCACAGAAACTACAGGAATCAATTAACAGAATAAGAAAAAGATTTCTTATGGGCTAGTTAGTCACTATCTAGCCCAGAAGACTGTTTCCTCTAAAAGCTCCCACCTTTCAGTCTGTGGTCATCAGATGAGAAGAAGAAGAAGAAGAAATCCGGCTTTGAAGGAGTCTCCTCTCTGTGAGAGATAAAAACATACAGAATAGATTCTTTCTCAAATGAAACTGATTTTTTTCACTTTCTCCAGAACCTCCAGAGAGAAGCAAAGTTATTACAGAAAGACTAAAGTGATTAAAGAGAATAAATGTTTTGATCTATCAAGGAAGCCTGCGTCTAAAGACCCGTCAGAGACCCAGTGATCAGATCCTGGTCTGCTTCAAAACCTCCAACCTACTGAAAAATAACCTGAAACATCCATTTATTGGGCAAAAGAATGTTTTTAACTGTAACTGCAGCCTGTTAAGGTCAGAAGACGTGATGAATTCAGCTGACTGAACTCCCTCAGAACTCCCTCAGCAAAGCGTGATGAAGAGACAGAAACTGATGGGTCCCAACTGAGCACAGAGGCAACAGCAAAGCATCAATGCAGACCTCCATCAGGAGGAGATGGCTTGTTTCCATCATACTCTGCAGAGGGACTCTCTGCTGCCCCCAGTGGTGAGCATGGGTAACACCTGCAGCTCATCCACTGACTGGCTGTCAGCAGAGCTGTCGTCAAAATGAAGGATTAATCCTAGCGGTTAAAATTGGAAAAAAAGGAAAACAACAAATAATCATAGAAATGCATTGTTTTTCTTCTACACTTTGTTTTTCTTAATTTTATTTTGGGGTGTTTGGCAAACAAATTGGTGCAATTCTGCCTCCAACCACAATCTAAATCTCTCTGCTCAGGTGGCGCCATTTATCTGAATATTACTTTGATTTTTGTTGACAAACAAAAAACAAAAACAGGCTGAAATAAAATACAAGTAATGAGACTATTTTCAAAATGTCAGGAGTATAAAGTAAAAAGTATGCTAAAAATATTTACTCCAGTAAAGTATAGAGAACCAAAATTTCTACTTAAGTATTTGTACTTAATTACTTTACACCTTTGGCTGTCAGGACTCATCAGGCACTACTAGTCATTTGGCTAATGATCAAAACCGACCAATTTTTCCTTTTAGACTCAATAACTTTGGCAGGTAAAACAATAAAAAGTAAAGAACTCACAATATTTTTTTCTGTTTTAATTAAAAAAATAAATTATGGCCCCCAATTACTTATAACTTGATGATTTTGGTCCATGATGCAAAAACTTTGACTTCTACTGCTGTAAACAACACAATCACTGCCCTTCTCTGCTTGCAAACAAAGGTAATCTAGTAATTAGTGCATTTTCATGTAGATTTACCTCCATCTCAGCATCTTGTGATCAATGTTTGTTACATTTACGTTTGAATTAAATCGGTTAGAACGAGTTATAATCCTTAGATTAGAAATAAAACCAGGATCAGCCAATCAAAGCCTAATCAGCGCAGCTCTAATAAGTTTCACCATTTATTAAAATAAAAAAATAAATAAAAAATAAATATTTAATATTGTTTAATTTCGCTACCAGGAGGAAACTGGTTTGACTTTATCTTCATGTAGGACATTTAGTTAATGAAAGTCAGACCTTCTTGTTTCCTCTGTAGAGATTTCATCACATTTTGGTTTGGATCTGATTATTGGATAAAATAATAAACCTGAGTTTTCATGATCTCAGGTTTTTATCCTCACTCTGTGTTTTTAGCTTCAGTGCTGCTTCTTTGCTCCTCTTCCTCCTCCTCCTCCTCCTCCTCCTCAGAGCTGCTGTCATGGAAACGTGGGTCTTGGTGCCAGGAGACCTTGGGAGCCTGGATCTTCTCAGCTTTGTACTCGGCTGTTGGAGAGATTCATGAGATTAACAGAAATATGCATCAGTCTGACGAACGGATCTGATGAGACTCACTCGTCTCTCCGCTTCCAGCCTCTGGTTCGTCTCCAAAGAAGGAAAATGTGAATCCAGTGGAATCCTCTGACTTGGTGCTGGGATCGGCTGACAGGAAGGAGGACAGCAGCTGTTCTTCCTCTCCTCCTCCCTCTTCTTCCTCCACCTGATCCCAGTTTTTCTCCTCCTCTCCCTCAGCAGAGCCGTCGTTTGTCTGTCCGAATACGGCCTTCAGGTCTCCGGACACCTCGAAATAAATCTCTTTGGAGACTTCAGGAAGCTTCTGAGCCTCTTCCCTCTTCTTCCTGCGGGCCGCCTTACTGCGAACAGAACCAGTGATACTTCAGGAGCCTGCTGGGAAACGTCTGACTGGACCTCTCTGGCTGCAGCAGATAAACCTTTTTGTCTGAATCCTGTTTCTTTAAAGGGAAGATCTGCTGATTTGACGATTTTCTGAGCTAAACTTTGTGTTTCAGGTGAAAACCAACGAGCTCCAGACAGATTAAAGTGAGCAGGAAGTGGCCAGTTTCACTATGAACATTAATTAAACTCAGACGTGTATGAATGTGTTTAAACTGCAGCTAGAGGCGGTTTCTGTACCTCTCCTTCGTGGTTTCAGTTTTGGTCTCAAATGCAGCGTGTTCCTCTTTGCTCGGGTCGTAATGCAACGCAGAAACGTCTCTGCACACAGAATCAGATTT
Source organism: Fundulus heteroclitus (assembly GCF_011125445.2). Classification (NCBI taxonomy): domain Eukaryota; kingdom Metazoa; phylum Chordata; class Actinopteri; order Cyprinodontiformes; family Fundulidae; genus Fundulus; species Fundulus heteroclitus. The sequence goes on along the minus strand of NC_046380.1, from coordinate 2,314,556 downwards.
TAGTTTTTACAAAGTTAACGTTTTAGCTCAGAGGAACCTGTAATTCAGACTCTGAGCCCCACCTGAACTTCTTGGCTTTGCCGGCTGTCTTGCTGCTGGTCTGCTGGCTGCTTCCGAGGACGCTCTGCAGGATGGACATATTCTTCTTCTTCTCCTCCTCCAGAGCCTCATCGTCCTCCATCAGACTCTCCTGGGCTTCTGAACAACAAACAGTTAAAATGAGTTTTATGTTGGTGCAAAGAGAACTGCAAAAAGCAGCTGAGTTGTGTGATTTCTGGAGAATGACCTGACAGAAACTTTGTTTGGACCTTCGCAAATAGAAACATTTCTTGTCTGCTTCCAAATTTAAACAGTGTGCAAAACATGTTGTCACCTTTAACAGAACAGCAGGTATAGTGTACAGTCTGTGTTTGCAGAGATGTAAGGTTAACCAGAGTTCAGTTTCTCAGTGTGTATTTACATTGTCGTAAAGCATTCTTAGAACTTTATTATCTCCATGTGTGTCAAAATGTGTCAAAGGGTTATGACGGTAATTTAGAGTCGGAGAGGAGAGCTGGGTCCTTCACAGGATGTAGGAGAGGTTAAAGGTCAGGAGTCAAGATGGAGTTGTTATGTCACATGAGGCTGTTTGTTCATCACAGAGGCTCCTCCTGTTTGTGTACATCTGTTCCCTATAAAAACACACAGTTTTACTAGGGGTGCATTTTGGGGAAAATTGCACCTTCAATGCTGTTTCCCTTCAATAAAAACCGGTCTCTGTATTGAGAGAGTATTTTGCTTCTTGATAATCATTTTTCCATGATACCTTTAGGTGTCTGCTGTGTGTGGTCAGGCTGTTACAGCGACATGTGTGTGTGGATCTAATCCAAACCTCTCTTTAAACTGAACCTTTAATAGTTTAGCATGTGTCATGTTCCTGCAGGCGCCGCCTGTGCTGCTCCTGACATGGAGTCGGTTCTGATCCGTTAGAGATGAGGAACATACTGGGGAACCTTGAGGATAAACTTCAGGACATTTAGCCGCCAGACATGTTAAATTTTGCCGAATGGTTTTGTCTTTATGAGTGAAGAGTTTCTAGAGGACGTTCTGAAGCAGAATCCAGCATCAAACTGTGTTTTCAGTCAAATTTGGAATTTTTCTGCTTTTTAGGAGCAAAAAGAAAAAAAATCTCCAGACTCTCAGGCTGGGAGCTGCTTTATTGTGACTTCAGCTGCATGAAAATAAAGTAGATTTCAGAAAAAAGAAGCAATCAGATGGAATAAAGCAGAACTTGAAGCCCAGATGTTCTACTGTAACGGACCAGCAACAGACATCATGAAGCAACGATGCTCAGAGGTCAGAAAAGAACATAAAATGATCTGATTAAATCTGAACCAAACCAGCTCTGGTTCAGTGTGAACCCAAACATCCCGCCTCCATCTTCCTCCTGACTTTACCTTTATCCAAACTTACCTGTCTGCTCCTCTTCATCCTCCTCCTCCTCCCCCAGGAACCGGGAGTCCATCCGGAACCGCTCATCCGTCCCAAAGCGAGACTGTAGCGCCATCAGCTGGAGGAGAAACAAACACTTTGGTTTGACAATAAATAATTCATGGATCATTTCCCACAGTAGACTGGTCTGCAGACCCAGAACCTGGACTTTACCAGAACCTCAACTGGACCCGAATGAGGCTTTGGATCAAACTGCAGCAGGTTCTCTGTGGTTCCTAATCAATCATGAAGTCTCTGATGTGCAGCACAACTGTTAATAATCTCAAGCTGAGCGCTCAGACCTTCTGTCCAGCTCGACCTTCAAACTCCGGCCTGATGTCAAATCTGCCGCCATCCTCCTCTTCATCACCTTCCTCATCATCTTCGCTGTCAGCAAACAGCTGCGGACCCGACGGCTTCAGACGCTCCTGAAAACAGGCAGAGGAGAACCGCTGCTCTATGAGGAGGAGAAACTGAAAACACTAAAATAAACTCTCTCAGATCATCACTCACCACTCTCTGATTGGCTGCTGCTGCTCCATCAGCTGTGGCTTCATCCTCTGATTGGCTGTCCTGGAAGAGAGGCGTCGCTGACTTTTTGACCTCTGAAACCAGCTCCGGCTTTTCTTCCTCATCATCCGAACCGAAGACGATGTGTTTCCCTGAGGCTGAAGGCGGAGCGTCCTGATGGAAACCAGGAAACAAAGCAGACAAACGGAGAATAAAAACCTCAAAGTTCACTGTTCTGAAGGTCTTTAACCGTTCATCCAAGGAGACAATGCTGATTACAGACTTCTTCTGTTTTTTCTGTCTCACGTTTAAGTTCAGATAATAAAACAAATGTTAATATCTGAGAAAAATAAAGTAATAAAGTAAACACAAGAAAAAGGTTTAAAACGATGATTTAATTTGTTAAAAGGAAAATCTGTCCAAACCAACCTGGTCCTACATGAATTAAATGTGATTTAACTACATTTCAGTGGCCACAACCAAGCCTGATTACTGCAAAACCAAGATATCCCTTAAATAGAACCTGCCTGACAGCACGAAGTAGGCTAAAAGACCTAAAGAACCGAACATCACGCCTCTATCTAAAGAAATTCAATAAAAGATGAGAAACAAAGTCTCTGACCTCCATCAGTCTGCAAAAGGTTACAAAGTCATTTCTGAGGCTTTGTGAGTCCATAGAACCACAGAGAGAACCATGATCCATACATGGAGAACACCAGGAACCATGGAGAACCTTTCCAGGAGAAGCCGACCCACCAAAATTACTCCAAGAGCTCATCAATGACTCCTCCAGGAGGTCCCAGAAGAACCTAGAACATCTGGAGCCCTGCAGGCCTCACTGCCTCAGCTAAGGTCAGAGGTCATGATTCAGACATAGGAGGGACAGATTGGGGCATAAATGGCCTCTAATGGGGGGGGGGGGGGGGGGGGGTACCAAGACCAGAACCACTGCTGACCCAAAAACATCATGATCTCCAGACTTCTTCTGTGGACAGTTGAAACAGAAGTGGATCTTTCTGGAAGGTGTGGGTCCCATTACATCTGCTGTAAAGCTAACACAGCGATTCAGAAAGAGGACATCCTATCTACAATCAGACATGGTGGAGGTGGTGTGATGCTTTGGGCTGTTTAGCTGCTAAATGTTCTGGATGATGTCCTTTAATTAATGGAACAACAGGTTCTGCCCTCTAGCAGAATATCCTGAAGGAGAATGACCAGCCATTCGTTTGTGACCTTCAGCTGAAGCTCAGTTGGGTTCTGCAGCAGAATGATCTAAAGCCCGGCAGTCAGACCATCTCTGATAGGTTCAAAGTGAGATTATGGAGTGGCCTAGTCAAAGTCCAGAGTTAAATCCTATTGATTTGCATGAACTCAAGCAGGGCACTGATGCTAGAAAACCCTCCATGGGTCTGAATTAAATCAACGCAGCAAAGCAGAGTGGGTCACAACACGGTAGAGACGTCATGAGCAGGTCAGCTGAGAGGCGACGCCGTTGCTTAGCAACACATCATAGACCGCAGGTAAAAAGCTGCATTTCCCAATGTTCCTGCTCTGGTTCCTCAGAGGTTCCTCTAACATGGAAACATCATCTTCTGTAGCTCAGACCCTAAAAAGCCAAAGTTACTTCCAGTAAAACTTTAATAAAGCTAGAAATGATTACTTTAAAGCTTCAAACAGACGTTTTAGGACAGAAGGACAGAATCTCCCATATTTTTAAGTAAAATGTTTGGTTTTTCAATCAGGCTGACTTTAAGGTCTGGAATCAGAGAGGTTTGTTCTATAAAACAATCTTTAATCCCGACCATCTAGAACCGATCTGACACCAGAACCAGAACCAGATCCCAGTTCTTTGATCCCAGTCAGAAAAGCAGGAACACCCACCAGGTTGGCCAGAGCTCCCTGGATGAGCCTCTGATGCTCCTCAGCCTCCTTCTGTCTCTGTTGGAGAGCAGCCAGCCTCCTCATGTTGGCCTTCCTCTGCAGCTCCTCTTCCTCCTCAGCTGCTAACACCACCCGGGGAGGAGCCTCCTCTTCCTCCTCCTCCTGGCTGGAGGAGGACTCGCTGCATGGAGCAGGAGCTGGACGAGCAGCCGCTCCAGGCTCCTGCTCTTCTTCCTCTGAGCTGCTGCTGGATGAAGGCTGATCCTCAGCTGCAGATAGTTCCCCCTCCTCTTCCTCCTCCTCTTCTTCACTCCCAGAGGAAGAGTCTGATGTTTGTGTTCCTCCAGGTTTCTGTCTCTGACTGTCTGTAGCCTCATGTAGAGATTCAGAAATCAGCTTCTGCTCATTCTCCCTCCTCCTCCTCTGACTCCTGTCTGTCAGTGAAGCTTCCATCTGAGGTTTGGTTCCTTCTGAGACCTGCAGCGACGTTGACGGTACTTCTTCTGTTTTGCTCCTCTTCTGCTGCTCTTCGTCCTCGCTGCTGCTGTCCTCTCCCAGGATGGAGGCGAGGATCTCATCGGGCGTGATGGGCTCCTTGGATTTAGGTCTTTCCGGGGGCCTGGACTCCAGCTTCGGTCCGGTTCTGAAGATGCTGGGAACTCTGGACTCGGCCAGCTTCTGTAAATCAGCCAAGGAGATCCTCAGATGGCTGGCGTTAGGAGAAAACAGGGCGGGGAAATCAAAATCTGAGGACGAGTCAGATGAGTTTCCCTCCTCTTCATGGTCATCTCTGTGTGAATCTGGCTGGACTGCAGCTGGCTTCTCTTTCTGCATGGAGGATGAAGGTCGACTGGAGGAAACTTCTCCAGATGGATCTTTTCTCTTCCTTTGTCTCTTCTTGTCTCTGCTTTCAGCTGAACACTGATTGGTTGTTGCTGATGAAGGTTTCTCCTGTGGGGGGGCAGGTGGATTTCTCCTGGATTCAAACAGTTCATCTGTTCCAGCAGAGTCATAGTCTTCCTCATCTCCTGGAATCACATGGAGGAAACAGATCATATTGGAGGTTCATTATTTATCATTTGCTGTTTTTAATGTTGCACTTTAATGGAGCTATAAGTAATAATGACAGTTAGTGGTTAAAATCAGAACAACACATAACCAATGCCTTTCCCTGAGAACAGCCGTTTATTCAATGGTTTGTTGCTGCTGTGAAATGCTTTTATTTTCACAGGACAGGTGTATGATGATGTATCTTAGTTCTGGTCCGCTTCTCTTACTGGCCTCCATGTTAAAAGCTCTGCTGGACTTTTCTGCATTACTAAGCCTTGTGCCAAGTGTACTGATCCAAGCCCATACTATGATCCAACCTCCTACCAGAGATCCTGGCTACAGGAACTGGTCGCTGACAGCAGACTGGATGCTCCTTTTCCAACAAACATCTGGAGAACATCTGATCCATCTAGTCCAGAGGTGTCCAAACTCTTCTCCTCGTGGGCCAAAATTGTCAAGTGAAAAGTACTGGAGGGCCAAAAATTACAAACTAAACAAACTAAAATTACCCAGACATTATTTTGTAATTTAAAATTTTATTTTGACCTGCTCCACAAAATATGGGCATGCAGTATTTTAACTAACAAATTCGTCAGATTTTCTGTAGACAGTGGTTGTGTTAATTATTGTAAAGCTAAAACTGAAAATGGGTTGCTCACATTTGCCTCATTAAATGATGGCCGTACAGTTTGCTGACTTTTTGGGGCTCAATTGAAAGAAAATCAGCAATCAAAACAGACTCCGACCCGCGGCGCTTTGCCGCCTGTCTTCCCCCCTCTTCCTGTCAGCTCACTGTCAATAAAACGCGTGCCACTAGAGCCGCAAAAAAAAAAAAAAAAAAAAAAAAAAAAAAAAAAAGATTTTGGGTCAGTCTTTAAAAAACGATGCCTGTATTTTGCCATTTTAATGAATAATATTTCAATGAAAAAGTCTGCATTTGAGTAAAAGTCATTGGATAGATGTGGTCTTATTTACTATAAAATTGAAGGGAATGTAAAAAATGTGATTATTAAAAGATACACTTGTAGGTTCTATCAGCTGGTGATGGATGAGGGTTCTTCACATAGAGCTTTCTCAGTGATCAGAGATCAGAACTGCTCCTTCAGATTCTTCCTGATATTCTGGATGATTTATTGATGTTCTGCACATTAAACATCTTGTTTTAAATCCTTTCTGTTACCTTTGGGTCCTGATTTCACCAAGTAGTCGAGTCCCACCACCTCCAGGTTATCGTCCTCTACCTCCTGCTGCTGTGCATCATGGGAGCTCTGCTGGGCGGCCACCAGCCTGTGGATTTCCTCGTCTGAGTCGATGTCGCTGTCAGAAAACCACCTCCCCTTCCTTGGAGCTGCTCTGTGATTGGTTAGCAGGTCAAAACCGTTGGTGAGCGGATTGACGTCAGTGTTTCTGTCAGAGTTCTGCTTCGATCTAACAGAAGAAGAAGACAAAGTAATAAACATGGATCATAAATCTGCTCCACATGTTTCAGTTACTCTGTTTGTATGCAAACGAAATTTCGTTCTGTGCGCACTTTGTGCATACAAAATGACAAAGATATCCATCTATCTATCTATCTATCTATCTATCTATCTATCTATCTATCTATCTCTTTACACATTAAGCTATTATTGTAGTTTTCTTCCAGAACAATTCACTGTATTGGGAGAATCCAGAGAGAGGAGTCTCTATAGGCTAAAGGGATACAGAGTCCAGTCTGAGGGCCATCTGTGGCCCATGGACTGATTTCATGGACTCCTCAACCAATGAAAGGACATGAAGTGCTTTTATTTTGATTTTATCAACATGAAGTGTCTTATAACGTAGCAGCTAGCTAAGCAGTGAGAGAATATCGGAGGCAAGTTACGGTTCTATTTCATCCCTACTGACCACCACAGGCGGTGCTTCAAGCACTGAATGATTGTTCTTGCGCATGCGCAGGTCGAGTACTAATGACGACAAAGTCACTTGTGACCTGCCAGGGACCCACGTGACTATATAGAATGACGTGGACCCACACCTTCCTTCTTTCTGGAAGGTGTGGGTCCCATTACATCTGCTGTAAAGCTAACACAGCGTTTCAGAAAGAGGACATTTTATCTACAATCAGACATGGTGGAGGTGGTGTGATGCTTTGGGCTGTTTAGCTGCTAAATGTTCTGGATGATGTTCTTTAATTAATGGAACAACAGGTTCTGCCCTCTAGCAGAAGTTCCTGAAGGAGAATGACCAGCCATTCGTTTGTGAAAATAAGACCAGATTATGGAGTGGCCTAGTCAAAGTCCAGAGTTAAGTCCTATTGATTAGCATGAACTCAAGCAGGGCACTGATGCTAGATAACCCTCCATGTGTCTGAATTAAATTAGTGCAGCAAAGCAGAGTGGGTCAAAACTAGGGATGTAACGATATTGACATTATCACCCTATTGCGGTGGTAAACGTGTCTCGATATTGTCGTGGTTGGGTTACAATAATAAAAAGGACAGGTGTCCGTCAAAAAGCAAGAGGAATAAACACAGTCCCACGGAACATTGTTAACTACATAGACCATGATCCTTTGCGATAGGATTGTACGCTGTCCACGCAAGCTCACAGCAAGCCAGCATGGCTAACAGCGATACTTGTAAGGTTGAAAACAACAACCCCAAAGTTGAGATTATGCCTGCCCCTGCAGCTTTTAAGTCAGATGTCTGGAAATATTTTGGTTTCGCCGTGTCAAAAAACGCAAAAGGAGAGAAGGTGGTGGTGGGCAGACAATGGACTATATGCAAACACTGCCACAGTAAACTGCGATACAACACGGGAAACACAAGCAATATGCAAAGTCATCTGACGACTCATCATCCGGAAAAGTTCGCAGATTCTCTCTCAAAGAATACCCTGTCCGGTCAAAAAACCCTGAAGGAGGCATTTTCAACAACTATGCCACACAACAGCGCAAGGGCTCAAGAAATCACGAGGTACATTGCGGAATACATAGCGTGTAATTTGCATCCCTTTTCTGCTGTAGATGGGAAAGGATTTAAAAGGTTAGTGGCCAAGCTTGATCCGAAGTATCAAATGCCGTTGCGGGCTCATTTTAGTCAAACTGTGTTCCCCGCTCTTTACCGTGAGACAAAAGAACGTGTCACGTTGAACCTTAAACAGCCTGAGTGCATTGCTATTACCACTGATGGGTGAACTTCCTGAGCGACTCACAGTTACATCACTATTACGGCGCTTGTTTTGACGAGTGAATGGGAAATGCAAAGTTACGTTTTACAAACTAGACAGCTCAGCGAATCACACACTGGCGTAAACATAGCCGAAGTCCTTAAATCTGCAGTCAAAGAGTGGAGGCTGGACAAGATTGGAACAAGGCTCGCTGTTGTTACTGACAACGCAAGTAATATGCGAGTAGCGGTTAAGGAAGCCGACCTGTCCCCTCACATACGGTGCTTTATGCACACACTAAACCTCGCCTCCCAAGCAGGTTTAAAGGTCAACGCAGTGAGCCGTCTAGAGTCAGACGTGTAGCAAGTTTTTTCACCGCAGTACTACAACCACAGCCGTGCTGACCACCAAACAAAAACTACTCAATCTCCCTGTACATAAACTCATTATTGATGTAGTGACAAGATGGAATAGCTCTCTGGACATGGTAGAGCGATACCTTGAACAACAACAAGCTGTTGCTGCAGCCCTACTGAGTGATGAACTGAGACACAAGTTACGTGTAATTGACACTTTGGACACATCTGACATTGCAAATGCAGAGGATCTTGTGAAGATTCTTTCACCAATAAAAAAGGCCACCACTGTTCTCTGTGATGAGTCACAACCAACAATATCTCTCATTTCACCACTAAAATAAATGATTCAAGACAGCATGGTCACAGATAATCACGACTCAAATGCCATTGCTCAGATGAAGGCAGCCATTCTGAAGGATCTTACTGACAGATAAGGAGAAGATGAAAAGTTCATGCAGGAGAGCAGTGCTTTGGATCCACGCTTTCGAACCTTGCAACATCTAGGCAGTGGAGAGAGAGAGGACGTCTTTGAAAGATTAAAGTTGAAAGCATTACAAATGCAACAATAGGTAAAAAAAATTTAATGCTGTGCCATAGACAAAATTGAGAGAAATACAATAAAATGTAACAAAATCCTAATATTATGTATTTTTTTTATCATTTACGAACCAGGACCAAGATGTGCTGCCCAGGAGCCCACATCCAGCAGATCTGGATGACAGCAGCGTGAGCTTTGTGCCTCCTCTTAAGAAGCATGCCCTTGAGGACCTCCTTGGCTCTTCTTTTAGCAGTAATCAAGTCACAGGTGGAATTCAGGCAGAAATTGACTCTTATTGCAAAGAAGCATTAGTTTCTCTGTCTGCTTGCCCTCTTAAGTGGTGGAAAGACAATGCAGGGCGGGATCCTATTCTGTCTTCATTAACAAAGACCTACCTGTGTATACCCGCTACCTCGGTGCCCAGTGAAAGGGTATTTTCAACAGCAGGGGATATTGTAAATGCCCAGAGGTCTCTTCTTCTCCCTTGCAATGTAGATCTTTTGATCTTTCTAGAGAAAAACTTGAGCATTAGCTAAAGGATAGTTCAGTGTTTTTCAGAAGGCTTTTTTCCAGACTGGATTTTTTTTCTTGAAATGTAGATCTTTCTGATGAAAAACGTGAACATAAGCTAACTGATAGGTCAGTGTTTTTTTTAAAGGCTTTTTGACTGACTATTTTATTTAGGTTTAAGTTATGTTCCTAAATACCAGTTTTAAAAGGCTGCTTTTATTTGCCTTGCACATTTAAACCTGACTTAACTTGATATTTGTTTGCACTTAAAAGGAATTCCCTATTGTTTACAATTGTTCTGGTTGCTTCTTAACTTGAACATTGCACAGAAGAATCAACAGAATATTGATGTTCCTGACCAAAACTTGCACTTTAAAAGCACTATGTGATCAGCGTTTTATGTTGTCATGATCCATAAATATAACAATAAATTGCCTGTTGACTGGTAAAAGCAGAAAAAAATTCTATTTTTTTGCTATTATCATCACAAACACTATTGTGAGCTATTTAACAGTACCGTGAGCTTTTCCACAATATCGCAATAAATATCGTACTGTGAGGTCAATATCGAAATTGTATCGTACCGTGGGATTTTATTATCGTTACATCCCTAGTCACAACACTGTAGATACGTCATGAGCAGGTAAGCAGAGAGGCGACGCCTTTGCTTTGCAACACATCATAGACCGCAGGTAAAAAGCTGCATTTCCCAACGTTCTTGCTCTGGTTCCTCAGAGGTTCCTCTAACATGGAAACATCATCTTCTGTAGCTAAAACCCTAAAAGGCCAAAGTTACTTCCAGTAAAACTTTAATAAAACTAGAAATGATTACTTTAAAGCTTTAAACAGACATTTTAGGACGGAAGGACAGAATCTCCCATATTTTTAAGTAAAATGTTTGGTTTTTAAATCAGGCTCACTTTAAGGTCTGCCTGACACCACTCTCATGGGACTCATCTCTGATGGTGACGAGTCCGCTTACAGGTGGGAGGCTGACCATCTGGTGACCTGGTGCAGGGAGAACAACCTGAAGCTCAACACTGTAAAAACAGTGGAGATGGTTGTGGACTTCAGGAAGAACTCAGCCCCAGCTACCCCCATCACCCTCTGTGACTCCACCATCGACACTGTGGAGTCTTTCCACTTCCTGGGAACTATCATCTCCCAGGACCTTAAGTGGGAGCTGAACACCAACTCCCTCACCAAGAAAGCCCAGCAGAGGATGTACTTCCTGAAGAAGGCAGCTGAAGAAATTCAACCTGCCAAGGACAATGATGGTAACCTGACAACAGCCAGATGCATGTCTCGCTCCGCCTAGCTCCACTCACATACATCTGGGACATCGCCCATTGAAAGTGATTTCCCCAACCAAATTTATGGTCTGGCCAATCAGGACGCAGGGCGGGTGTTTCCTGGATGTGACGTAGCGGAGAAGCGACCGTGAGATTCCAACAACAATGGCGGCTCGCATCGAGGAAGCAAGCGTTAGCATTGATGCTGCTATTTCTTCTGTGTTGTCCAATCTACCTGATATTGTTTCATTAAAAGAACATCAGAGAACGGCTCTGAAGGCTTTTGTTGGTGGAAACCATGTTTTCGCCCTTCTCCCGACCGGATTTGGCAAGCGGTTAGCCGCTAACCGTTAGCGGTTAGCGCGAACCATATTAGGAGGCCTTTAGTCCTCAACGCGGTCCGCCCGGAATCGACTCCGACCCACGGCGCTTTGCCGCCTGTCTCCCCCCACCCCCCTCTTCCTGTCAGCTCACTGTAAATAAAACGCGTGCCACTAGAGCCGCAAACACATAACCTGCGTCGCTCTCATCAGTGTCACGGGTAAGCTTCGGTGTGAGTGGTTGAAATAGCACGTCGATAAAGATGACAGACAAGTGGCTTATCCAATCATATGCAAGAATTTTTGATAAGCCCTAGCTTTCAATAAAGGCAATTCCTATGGCGATGTCCCAGATGGATGTGAGTGGAGCTAGGTGGAGCGAGACATGCATCTGGCTGTTGTCAGGTTACAATGATGGTGCAGTTTTACTCCTCCATCATTGAGTCCATTTTCACCTCCTCCATCACCATCTGGTACGCTGGTGCCACCGCTAAGGACCAGAGCAGACTGCAGCGTGTCATCAGGTCTGCAGAGAAGGTGATTGGCTGCAATCTTCCATCTCTCCAGGACCTGTACGCCTCCAGGACTCTAAGGCGTGCAGGAAGATTGTGGCTGATCCCTTCACCCCAGTCACAGACTATTTCAGTCACTTCCCTCTGGCAGGAGGCTGCGGTCCATCAGGACCAGAACCTCACGCCACAAGAACAGTTTTTCCCCATCTGCTACCAGCCTTATGAAAAAGGCCAAGAGCCGCCCGTGACTTTTGACTCTGCCTCTCTCCCCCGTTCAGGACTTACAAGCTTCTGCGTTACATTAACGCACAGTTTACTGAGTGTATAGCTTCTGTATATATATCCTTTTTACTTCTTATCTTACTGTATTCTTATTTTTGTCTGCACCATCAGTCAAATTCCTTGTAAGTGCAAACCTACTTGGCGATTAAACTTGATTCTGATTCTGCAATCCCTTTAGTTCTTCTCGCGCGCAGGTGTGGTCGTGTGAAGCTGGTTGCTTCTGTGTGTACCACGTGTTACCCTAGCTGCTTGTTGCTACTAGCCCGTGACTGGGTTTGGTCGGTGCTGCGAGTAAGTTTCGCCCTCCAGGGGCTGCACAAGCTGTTTTCATCTTACCAGATCTGCGTTCGCTGCAGCAACGACTGGTAAGTTTTGTTCTTTTCTCAGTAGTAGTTTACTGCTCACGTTGATTTACCACGGTAATTTTGTGCATCTTTTTACTCACCAGTAGCGTTTCTGCTCGCGTTGAGTTCATCTTTGGTTAATAATCGGACTCGCTGGTGGCGTTCTTGCCCTCGCTGAGTTCGAAACCTTTACGGGAGTTTTCCTACAACGGAGTCGCCAGTTGCGTTTCCTGCTTGTGGTGACTTTTTTTTGGTGGCGGGCTAATCACTCCTTCAGCAGTATGATGCTGGATAATTTGTGCTGCTCAACCTGTCTGGCTCCGCTTCAGCCCGACGACGGGCATGATTTGTGTCCCTCCTGTCTCGGTGTGGAACATCTCCGGGAGGCGCTGTCGGATAAGGCCTGCCCCAACTGCTCCATCATGCCCCGGTCGGTCAGGCTGGATCGGCTGGCAATGCTGGAGCAGCCTACCGACTGGGCGGGCATTGCGCCGCATAGTCTGTTGCCGCCGGGAAAGGCGATGTGCAAATGGCCTACTGTGGCTGCACCTTCCGGGCTGGCGAAGCGAGCCAGACGGACGGATGCAGGGGAGGTTGTCAACAAGAGTGGAGCTGGCCCAAATGAGGGCCCTTCTCCAGTCCTTGCAGGCTGGTGGTGATCACAGCGCGACTCTCCCTCCTGAGCAGGATGAAATATCAGCCTATGATGACTATGCTATTTCGGTGGCGGCCTCTGGCACCCATTTCTGTGAGGACCTTCCAGAGCTGGGCTCCAGGGCCTCCGGGTCTGATTCCATTGCCTCCCAGGAGGATACGGGGGAGTCTGTGACAGCTGCCATTTGAACCGCTCTTGCCCGTTTACGGATCGATGTTCCCCCAGAGCCTAAAAGTTCTGGGGGAACTTTTAGGCTCTATGGAACTGGACGCCTTGGACTGTACAGCTCAGGCCTCTAGAACAAGGCAGCAGCTGGCAGGGCTACACAGACGGGATCGCCAACCAGTCCGCACTTGGGTAGCTGCGGGTCCTTCGTAGAGGCCTCGCGCCCATCTCCTTCCATTGAACCCCAGGGTCTGTTACCAGCCCAGAGATCGGTACAAAGACCTGCTCCAGATCAGGGAAACCGGGCTTCAAGACCAAGCTGGGGCAAGGTCATTTAATCCCTTTCGAGCCACACAGTCTGGTCGGCGTCCTCCCAAGCCCTCAAAAGGCTGGGGGGCCCGCAGACGATGCCTTAGGGCCTGCAGTCGGTTATTTTTACCCGGAGACAGCTCAGCTTCTGGGCTGCCCACACCCCGGACTTGTGGGTGTTGTCCATCCTTTTTCGGGGGTACTGTCTTCAATTCCGCCGCAGGCCACCCGTCCCTGGCCGGGTTAGGATGACTGTGATTCGCAACCCGGTAAAGGCACAGGCACTGAACCAAGAAATCTGCACCTTGCTGGCGAAGGCCGCTATAGTGCCTGTTGACCCCCTGCGGGATCCAGGGGGCTTTTATTCCATATATTTTCTGGTTCCGAAGAAGACTGGGGGCCTACATCCAGTCTTGGACCTCAGAGGCCTGAATGTGTACTTGAAGGCCATGCCTTTTCATATGCTGACCACCAAGGAAGTGTTGCAGGCAATTTCCCCGGGTGATTGGTTCACTTCCTTTCTGTTCTGTCTCTCTTCGAGGTCGGTTGTGTCTTTCAGCTCTCCAGAGCTCCTTATCTGCTCTCCTACCCTGCTCTCCTACCCTGCCCCACTCTCTCCTGCTATTTGCTTTGTCTTGTCTTTCTGAGCACCGAACTCTGAAAAATCATGGATTTGGTAAGCTGGTCTCTCAATGCTATTGATACATTTTTTTCGACGGGTAGGCAACGAAAGGGGGACCCGTCCTGTCCCGATCTGACTAGTTTTGGAGGATACACCCTATATTTTTGGATGGAAAACGGGGTGTGTCTTTCGACTTTGTCATTCCTGGACGTTTGAAACATTTGCATGTTTGGATTCAGTATACTTGGATTTCTACGTATTGGATCTGGTGGATTTTTGATGTATCAGCAAATACAGCAGATGTCGGTAGCCATTTGGCCTTGTTTAGGCTGCCGTCTGCATATGACGCGCTCACTATGGCTGAGAACGGAAAAAACCTGGAAGGTGAAAGAGCAGAGCCGAAAGCTGGCTGTGCTGGAACGCAGACTGGCTTTGGTGGCTGAACTCAAGGGCAGATGGGATAAAATTCTGGAAGTGTAACGCGGAAAAGCCCAACAATTTGAAATACTGGATTTGCTATTTGGAGCAGGCAAAAAATTAAAGCTGACAGGAAAGTCAGAGCAGCTTGCCTCATAAACAAATAAAGTATTTGGATTCTGCCTTCCCTTATCAATGTAACCCCTGGATTGTTATGGCCGAGACTGCTCAGAACTCTCCCCCGCTCCCTCCTTACCCGCGGACACCTGTGGATTCTTTTCTGAAATGTTGGCCGGCGGATAACATCAAGGACAATGGCCCCTGGAATGTGTTCACGGAAATTTAAACACTTCACCCATACAGACACACATAACTGATGCTCACGAATACTGATGAACTTACACACGACAAATCTCCAATGTTATCCTTCTGCTATATGTGTCTTGTCTTATTTGTGCTTTTTGTGCAAGAGTTTTTTTGATATCTCAAACTGTATCCTGTAATAGGATAAAGTTTGAGTTATGTTTTTTACCCTCTCACCTTCCCTTTTTTTGTGGCCTCTATCTTTTCACAGAGTAATGGCAGCACCCTGTGGGTACCCCATAAGGCAGTTGACCTTGGCAGCAAGGCCTCAGTAAATCGTCTCCCCCTGAAATGTTTGTGATGATTGTTCATGTTATGGCAATTGTACTGAAACAACAATTTCCCCCTGGGATTATTAAAGTATGTCTGATTGTGATTCTTCCATAGATCTCAAGGATGCTTATTTTCATGTCCCAATCACTCCGCCCCATTGGCGGTTTCTTTGTTTTGCCTTTCAGAGAAGGCACTTCCAGTTCAGGGTCCTCCCATTCGGACTTTCATTCCCAGAGTGTTTACCCAATGTGTTGCAGCGGCCCTCTCTCCTCTGCAGGCACAAGCATTGTGCCAGTCGTCCCATATCTGGATGACTGGCTCATTTGTGCTGCAACACGGGATCAGGCGGTTATAGATACTTGGTTGGTGCTCCATCATGTGGGATGCTTGGGCTTGCAGGTGAACATGGAGAAAAGCAGTCTGACTCCCTCACAGGAGACTTCCTGGGCATTGCCATGAATTCCATTTCAATTACTGCTTGCCCGTCACCCCGGCGGGTGAATAGTGTATTGAGCATGCTCCCAGAATTCAGGCGCGACATGGCACCGCCTTGTGTGCGGTATCTTGGCCGTTTGGGCATGCTTACAGCCACATCCGCCGTAGTGCCCTTGGGACTGCTGTCGTTGCGGCCCCTCCAGATGTGGTTGAACAGCTTATATCTAGACTCCTCATGGAACACTCATCGTCTCAGAAGACTTTGGGTGGGGCCTCAGTGTCTTCAGTCTCTGTCCCAGTGGAGAGTGAGGGCGTTTATGACGACAGGGGTCCCGCTCGGCTCCCTCCCATGTTGTCGAGAAGTTGTGTTTACGGATGCATCCTCCTTGGGCTGGGGTGCAACCTGGCGGGGACAGAAGGCACAAGGGACATGGTCCCAGCGGCAGAGCAGGGAACACATCAATGTCCTGGAATTACTTTCTTCCAGGCTTGCAGGGAAGCATGTTCTGGTAAGGTCAGACAACACCACTGTGGTTTTTCACATCAACCACCAAAAGGGGACCATGTCAAGAAAACTGTTGTGTTTGACTCAACAGCTGCTAACCTGGGCACCTCCATAATTGGCCAGCCTCAGAGCAGCCTACATCTCGGGGCCAGAGAACGTGCCAGCAGATTTTCTATCCCGTCAGTAGCCGCTTCCAGGAGCGTGGAAGCTACACCAAGAGGTAGTGGAGTGCATCTGGAAGGTCTTCGGCAGGGCGGACGTGGACCTCTTTGTCTCAAGGGACGCATTTCACGTTACTTGAGGCTCTTCGATCCCTCCCATTTGAGCCCCTGGCATCAGCAGACCTCACATGGCTCTCACTGAAGACGGCGTTCCTTTTGGCTATGGTTTCCGCAAAGCGCGTGGGTGAATTGCAGGCTCTCACAATGGCCGAGCCCTGCTGCCGATGGAATCCTGATGGCTCAGGTGTTACACTGTGGCCTGACGTAGCATTTATTTATAAAGTGTCACTGGCGGCGGTCGCTAACCAGCCACTCCATCTTGCTCGGTTTGATACGGGATGCCCCTCCGAACCACTGTGCCCTGTTTGTGCCCTTGAGGCATATATCAATTCCACTGCATCCTTCCGAAAGACAAAGACCTTTTTGTTTGCTACGCCGGCTCACGGTAAGTTCAGGCACTTTCTAAGCAGCGACTGGCACACTGGGTTGTGGATCTGATCTCCAAGGCTTATGCCTTGAAGGACCAGCCACTGCCAGCAGGAGTGAAGTGCCACTCTACAAGGGGCATGTCGACATTGTTTGCTGCCGTGACTGGGGTGCCGTTGGATGTTATATGCCTCCTAGAAATCACCTAGTACCTTTACTCGGTTTTACAGGGTGAATGTGGCTGCGCCCCATCCCCTTCAAGGAATCCTGGAGCAGCATACCTCTACATCACATTAAGTGGGTGGTGTAGAGGTTGTCCCTTGAATGTTGCCGATTTCTCGTGACCTTGTTGACATAAGCCATCCAGTGCTTGAAGCAGCGCCTCTGGTGGTCAGTAAAGATGCAATAGAACGAATGTTACTGCTGTAACTACAGTTCTATGAGTCCTCAGAATCTCTGCTTCTCGCGAGTAAATTGAAGGATTGAATGTCGGGTGCCACGTGACTATATAGAGTCACGTGGGTGCCCGGCAGGTCACAGGTGATTTTGTTGTCATTAGTACTTGACCTGCGCATGCGCAAGAACGATCATTCAGTGCTTGAAGCACCGCGTCTGGCGGTCATCCGGGATTCATAGAACCGTAGTTACAACAGTAACTTTCGTTATTTTGTCATTTAATTCAGTGTTCAGTTGGAGAGACGCTCATGTCTCTCCTATCATGAAAACTACAGCTAAGATCAGGTTGTTATGAGCCAATGAGTCAGAGGACAGACCATGGATCCAGAGCTTTGTGGACTGGTGCCAACAGAACCATCAAAACCACCTCAGGTTGAATACAGAGAAGACAAAGGAGCTGGTGGTGCAGACCCACCTCACTGACACAGGTGGACATCCAGGAAACTGATGCTGAGACACTGGACTCTTCTAAATAAGGCAAGGTGCGTTTATTTATGAGGCGCTTTTCAGTAACAAAATGATTCAAAGTGCTGAACATTTGGAAAAGCATTACAGAGGGAAAAATTAAATAGGAAAAGAAAAACATTATATTAAGCCAAGCAAACCTTTGACTAGACGTCTTTAGTTTTACTGGAAAAAGCTTCATCACTAAAATACAAAGCTTAATTGTTTCTATTCATATTAATAAAATCCTTAAAGCTACAATTTAAGGTCTCTAACCTGACCTTTCTGACACTACAGGTAAAATAGGAGGCAAGCAAAGTAGGTAGCGCTCTGGCAGTTATATCAGGCAGTTCAGTAGCGCTCTGTTCCAGGTCAGACAAACAGCTGCGGATGTTTTCAGAATTTTTCAATACCATTTGGAAGAGCTTGAGATGCTGAAATGAAGGACTAATCAGTTTGATCCAAGCTTGAGAAGAACCTCCTCAAACCAAGTTTTAGAAAATCTGAAAGATCCAAAGTAGAACATGGGAATCCCGGACCAGAACAGATACGGAAACTGAGACCAGAGTTGGCAGCGATCTGGAAGTCGGCCTGCAGGGCAACAGTCTAAGGAAGGACCTCACAGCCTCTTTCTCCTCGTCATCCTCCAGCTCTTCTGAACAGAAAGTTCTGGTTCAAGGGTTCTGCTTGTAGGAACATTTCCTGTAACAACCTTAACCGGTTCCTGTTATCTACAGTCAGCTTGTGATTGTAGGATAAGGATGGAATGCAGATTGACAGCTACACTTAAAAACTGATCTCTGTATATCTTAACAGGTGAGCACATGGTTTGCTTTTTAAACAACAAGCTGAACAAATTATTTAAACGACTAAAATTCAGAAAGGTCCAGCACAGACAAATTGTCAAGTAAAAACTTAGTAAAATGTGAAACATCTAAATCTAGAAAGGCCTTTAAAAAGTCTAAGACCAGTATCTGGTTTTATTCATCTTGAAAAGCAACTGAAACTGGCCTTAGTTGACCTAAAGATGGAAACTTAGACGCTTAGAGGATTGATGTTTGGAAACTCAAATCCTCAGTAGAGCGTGTTGGGAAATCCAGGAGTCTGTGACCCCAGAGCGTTCTGCAAGAGTTTACCGTTAGCAATCAAAATCTTATTGATATGCAGCAATAAAAGGCATGACAGAAACATATAAAATCATTTATCAATTCTTTCTCACAGGTAGGAAAGTTATAAAAGGTTACCTGCTTCTGCTGAAAGCATTAAGGGAGTCGACTGCATCTGTCCGCCTCTTCTTGGCTTTGATCGGCTCATATGGGGGGAACTCACCCCTCCTTTTCTTACTGATGTCATTGTCCCCTCCCTCGACCTCCCAGGTGAGCTGGGTCACTGACTTGGTCTCATCTGGACTTGTTAGGTCCAGCTTGCGGATGTTGTGGCTATATTTTGACGGGTCGTACTTCACTGTTCGAGTTTTGATGCCTTTCTGACACCTGAGCTGCAGCATAGGAAGGACTCGACCAAATTTACTGACCACCCAGTCCTGAAACCAGAAAACAGAGGATTCAAAAAGACATTCCAGTCACCGTCACTTCCTGTTTGCGGTAAGGCGTATTGTATCACTTCCTGTTTTCACTGCGTGAGCAACGGTTTGTTGCTCCAGATTCTCTCGCTTTTATCTTTAATCTCTTTGCTGTAACATCTGTTTCTAACACATAAGCACTTTTAAAACATTTTCTGTTGCTGCACATCACGCTTGGGAACTCCTCGTGTTTCACGGTTTGCTCTCTTGGCGTGGTAGAAGGGCGCTAGCCTAGCTTTAGCCTAGCCTAGCTTTAGCTCCACAATGGCTTCCTCTCCTACTATTACTTCAGCTTCTCCGTCTCTGACTAAGTCTCCCCTTATCTCCTGCTCTCTGTGTCAGATGTTTAGCTATTCCTCTGCCTCCTTTAGTGATAATGGTACTTGTAATAAATGTAGTGTTTTTGTAGCTTTGGAGGCGAGGGTGTCAGAATTAGAGTCCCGGCTCCGTGCTATGGAAAGACCAGCTGATAGCCGCCCCTCTGCTAGCGCGGAGCCACATAGACCTAGCGTTAGTTCACTTAGTGGTCCTCCAGAAGCACCCGAGCAGCCGGGTAAGCAGGCCGGCTGGGTGACAGTTCGTAGGAAGCATAGCTCTAGATTTCAGCCCCCAGTTCACCACCGACCCGTCTGCGTTTCAAATAAATTTTCCCCACTCAGCGACACACCCGCTGAGAAGCCGATCCTGGTTATTGGGAGCTCAATAGTCAGAAACGTGGCACTAGAGACACCAGGGACCATAGTTAAATGCATGCCAGGGGCCAGAACGGGCGACATAGAATCTTACCTAAAACTGCTGGCTAAGGATAAGCGTAAATACAGTAAGATTGTTATTCACGCTGGCGGTAATGACACCCGATCACGCCGATCGGAGGTCACTAAAGTTGGTGTTGCTTCGGTGTGTGAGTTTGCTAAAGCAATGTCGGACTCCGTAATTTTCTCTGGTCCCCTGCCTGATTTGACCAGTGATGACATGTTTAGCCGCATGTCATCATTCAACCGCTGGTTATCTAGGTGGTGTCCTGAAAACGACGTGGGCTACATTGATAACTGGAGAACTTTCTGGGGAAAACCTGGTCTGATCCGGAGAGACGGCATCCATCCTACTTTGGATGGTGCAGCTCTTCTTTCTAGAAATCTGGCCGGATTTATTAGTCCTCCTAAATGCTGACAATCCAGGGTCCAGACCAGGAAGCAGAGCCGTAGTTTAACACACCTCTCTGCAGCTTCTGTACTGTTACCCATCCATTATCCTATTGAGACGGTGTCTTTCCCACGGCCAAAACTTAACAGATCAAAAACTTATCTAAAAGGAACAAATCATAAAAACCTAATAAAAATCAATACGGTTCACCTTGAACCTAAAAATAAAACAATTAAATGTGGTCTATTAAATATAAGGTCTCTCCCTCCAAAGACTTTGTTAGTTAATGAATTGATTTCTGATAAACAGATTGATTTGTTTTGTCTCACAGAAACCTGGCTACAAGAGGACTACGTTAGTATAAATGAGTCAACTCCCTCCAATTATTCAAATTTCCACATTCCCAGATCTGTGGGAAGAGGAGGAGGAGTGGCAACTATCTTTCAGTCTGATTTATTAATTAGTCCCAGGCCAATTAATAACTACAGTTCTTTTGAACATTTAACCCTCAGTTTCCCTCATCCAAGCTGCAAAGCAATAAAACCTCTTCTGTTTGTTGTTTTGTATCGTCCACCAGGCCCTTACACTCAGTTTTTGGATGAGTTGTCAGATTTCTTATCTGATTTGGTGTTAAATACTGATAAGGCTATTATAGTGGGTGATTTTAACATCCATGTTGACACAGAATGTGATAACCTTAGTGTAGCCTTTAAAACTATCCTAGATTCAATTGGTTTTGCTCAAAATGTGCATGAACCGACGCACTCTCGGCTCCATACTTTAGACCTTGTTCTGACATATGGCATTGATTGTGAAGAATTAACAGTATTTCCTCACAACCCTGTCCTATCTGATCATTTTTTAATAACATTTGAGTTTAATCTAACTGAGTTCTCCACCCCCAAAAGAGGGTTCCATTATAGTAGATCTTTATCGGATAATGCTGTATCAAAACTTAAAGAGTCTGTCCCCTTTTTAATATCCTCCGTATTGCAGAAATGCCCTGCAGATAGCAGCAATGTTGTTTCTTCCAATTCACAAATAGATGTCTTTGTAAACGGTATGACTTCGTCATTGCGTTCTGCATTAGACAATGTAGCTCCCTTGAAAAAGAAGGTGATTATTCACAGGAAGCTGGCTCCTTGGTTTAATTCAGAGCTGCGTTCCTTGAAGCACAATGTTAGGAAATTGGAGAGAAAATGGCGCTCTACACACCAAGAGGAATCCTACCTAATCTGGAAGAACAGTCTATTGTTGTATAACAAGACCCTTCGCAGAGCTAGAGCAGCATATTTTTCATCATTAATTGAGGAGAATAAGAATAATCCTAGATTTCTCTTCAGTACAGTTGCCAAACTTACTCAGAGCCACAGCTCTGTTGATCCATCCATTCCCTTAGCTCTTAGCAGTAATGATTTTATGGGATTCTTCATAAATAAAATTGATTCCATTAAAAATAAAATAATTGGCATCCTCCCAAACATGATTACCTCATCCTCAGTAAGTGAGGCAGCATTGGAGGAATCCTTAGAACCTGCGCAGTGTCTGAACTATTTAAAAGCAGTAGAGCTTTCTGAGCTATCTAAAATTTTAGCTTCATCTAAACCTTCTACCTGTATGTTAGACCCAATCCCAACCAAGTTGTTTAAGGAGGTATTCCCTCTGATCAGTGGTCCTATTTTAGACATGATTAATGTATCCTTGGTAAATGGATATGTACCACAGGCTTTTAAAGTAGCTGTTATTAAACCTTTACTTAAGAAACCATCTCTTGATCAAGATGAGTTAGTAAATTACAGACCTATATCTAATCTTCTTTTCTTATCTAAAATTCTTGAGAAAGTAGTTGCTAATCAACTATGTGAACATTTACAAAGTAATGACCTACTTGAGGAGTTTCAGTCAGGCTTCAGAGCTCATCATAGCACTGAAACAGCTCTGGTGAAGGTCACTAATGATATTCTCATGGCTTCAGATAATGGACTTGTGTCTATACTTGTCCTGTTAGATCTCAGTGCTGCATTTGATACAGTTGATCACAATATTCTCCTACAAAGACTTGAGCATACTGTAGGGATTAAGGGAAAAGCATTAGGCTGGTTTAAATCTTATCTGTCGGACAGATTCCAGTTTGTTCATGTTAATAATAAATCTTCCTCAAACTCTAGGGTCACTTGTGGAGTACCACAGGGTTCAGTCCTTGGACCAATTCTATTTACTATATATATGCTTCCGATTGGCAAAATTATCAGACAGCATGGGATTAATTTCCACTGTTATGCTGATGACACTCAGCTATATTTATCCATAAATCCTGATGAATCCAATCAGTTACTTCGACTGCAATCATGTCTTGATGACATCAAAAGCTGGATGACTTTAAATTTCCTGCATTTAAATTCTGACAAGACAGAAGTTGTAATCTTTGGGCCAGAGTCTTCAAAAAATAAAGTTCTTAATCAATCCCTTAACCTGGATGGCATTAACTTGGCCTCTGGTAATAAAGTTAAAAATCTTGGTGTTGTTTTCGACCAAGACATGTCATTTAAATCCCATATTAAACAGGTTTCCAGAGTTTCCTTTTTTCACCTCCGGAATATCGCCAAAATTAGAAACATTCTGTCCAGGAGTGATGCTGAAAAACTAGTCCATGCATTTGTTACTTCAAGGCTGGACTATTGTAATTCTTTACTATCAGGAAGTCCACAAAATGCAGTTCGAAGTCTTCAGCTGATTCAAAATGCTGCGGCAAGAGTTCTGATGAAAATCAACAAGAGGGATCATATTTCTCCAATTTTAGCTTCCCTTCATTGGCTTCCTGTTAAATCAAGAATAGAATTTAAAATTCTCCTTCTAACATATAAAGCCCTTAATAATCAAGCTCCACCATATATCAGAGCTCTGATTACCCCGTATGTTCCTAACAGAGCACTTCGCTCTCAGACTGCAGGTCTGCTGCTGGTTCCTAGAGTCTCTAAAAGTAGAATGGGAGGCAGATCCTTTAGCTATCAGGCTCCTCTCCTGTGGAACCAACTCCCAGTTTTGGTCCGTGAGGCAGACACCCTATCTATTTTTAAGACTAATGTTAAAACTTTCCTTTTTGACAAAGCTTATAGTTAGAGTGGCTCATACCCTGAGCTATCTCTATAGTTGTGCTGTGATAGGCCTAGGCTGCTGGAGGACATCAGGGTCTAATTTTCTCACTCTACTGATTTCTACTGTTCTTCAGTCTACTGTTCTCCAGTTTTGCATTGTATTACATTGAAATGACTGTCGTCATTTCAGCTTTTAACTTTTTGCTCTCTCTCTTTTTCTTCATAGTAGGTACACCTGGTCTGGCGTTCTGTTAACTGTGACATCATCCAGAGAAGACGGCTCACCCGCTACTACCATCTAATGTAGAACAGATTACTAGATCAATGTGTGCTTCTGTGCTTGTTTGTCTGTCTTGTTGTGTCTCTGTTCTGTCTTCTGTAACCCCAGTCGGTCGAGGCAGATGACCGTTCATACTGAGCCCGGTTCTGCCGGAGGTTTTTCCTTCCCGTTAATGGGTGGTTTTTCTTCCCACTGTCGCTTCATGCTTGCTCAGTATGAGGGATTGCAGCAAAGCCATGTACAATGCAGACGACTCTCCCTGTGGCTCTACGGTTCCCCAGGAGTGACTGCTGCTTGTCGGGACTTTGATGCAATCAACTGGTTTCCTTATATAGGACATTTTTGACCAATCTGTATAATCTGACCCAATCTGTATAATATGATTGAACTTGACTTTGTAAAGTGCCTTGAGATGACATGTTTCATGATTTGGCGCTATATAAATAAAATTGAATTGAATTGAATTGAATTGAATTGAACCTCCACAGATTCGGATTCCAGATGCCTCCTCTGATATTAACGGATCACTAAGTAACATTTCTACCTTTATATATCCTCTTCTAAGTCCCTGTGATGGTAATCCAAGTGACGCTACTGTATGGTCCCTCTTTATATGCTATTTGACATATGAACTTTATAAAGTGTGTGTTTCTTAAAGAAAAGTAATAACATCAAACTCCTGCCACTCCACTGTTCTGAAAGCTTGAGGCCACCTGATCATTCTTCTCTCTGATTGGTTGAATCGAGAGACTCCTGGACCCATGTAGAGACCAAAGGTTCTGTGGGTTCCTCCAGGCCTAGCTCCTCTCAGGCTGTTAAGATGCACATTGTGATGCTGATGGTTGCTTCCAGCATTTCTTCCTTGATTGATGGATCGTTGAACCTCTATTGTTCTTCAACATCTTGAAACTGCTGCATTTAAATGTTCTTATATTTTCATTGCTGCGGCTCAATTTGTGAGAGGGGTGATTGCCTCTTTCCTAGGGTTGAACACCCATCGCTTCTCTGGTGGTTTGCTTCCTTATGCAGATCAGTAGGAGCTATGGGGACTTGTTCCCATTCTTTAGCACTATCATCTACATTTGCATTATTTTATTCAGTTTCTTTAAAAACATTTTTTCTCAGTATTCTCAGGCTGGTTTAGTTTTTAGGAATTCATAAACAGAAAATATCTGCTGTCACTTGGACAAAAACCTTCAAACAAAAAACCAAGAAGGTTAATTTTATCTTATGTCTGAAAATTAAAGAAAACCTGTTCAACTGCAAGCAGCATGGAAATTAAACTTTAGTAAGAAAAAATATCTTAGCCAGAAAGCAACAGGAATAACAGGTTTAAGCTCCGCCTCTCATCAAAAAAAACACCTGACACAGTCTGGAACCAGTTTTTTCATTCCTGTCATAGAGACCAAACCAGCAGCTTCCTCTGAGTCCAGGAGAGAAAAGAGGAAACCTCCAACCCTGAAGGTGAGTTGGACCCCAGAACATCAATCAGAGTCACTTTGAGGGACGTTAGTAGAGGAGGGAGGAGAACCATGACTGACTGGACCTTCTGTGTTTGCAGCTTCACTCAGAGACTAAATGGCTTCCAGATCACAGGAGGATCTCTGCTGTCCGGTCTGTCAGGACGTTTTTCAGGATCCGATTCTTCTGTCATGTAGCCACAGCTTCTGTAAGGAGTGTCTGAAGAGCTGGTGGAGAGAGAAACCAGCACAAGAGTGTCCAGTTTGTAAGAGAAGGTCTTCTAAGGATTTTCCACCAGTTAATCTGGCTCTGAAGAACCTGTGTGAGACCTTCCTACAGCAGAGAGACCAGAGAGCTTCAGAGGATCTCTGCAGTCTGCACTCTGAGAAACTCAAACTCTTCTGTCTGGACCATCAGCAGCCAGTGTGTCTCGTCTGCAGAGATTCAGAGAAACACACCAAGCACAGATTCAGACCCATGGATGAAGCTGCTCAGCAACACAAGAAGAACCTTCAGGAAACTCTGGAACCTTTAAAGAAGAACCTGGAGCTCAGGAAGAAAGTTCTAGAGGAGTTTGATCAGACAGCAGAACACATGAAGGTCCAGGCCCGACACACTGAGAGGCTGATTAAGGAGCAGTTTAAGAAGCTTCATCAGTTTCTAGCAGAGGAAGAGGAGGCCAGGCTGGCTGCACTGAGGGAGGAAGAGGAGCAGAAGAGTGGGATGATGAAGGAGAAGATGGAGGCTCTGAGCAGAGAGATAGCAGCTCTTTCAGACACAGTCAGAGCCACAGAGGAGGAGCTGAGAGCTGAAGACGTCTCATTCCTGCACAACTACAAGGCTGCAGTGGAAAGAGTCCAGCGCTGCCCCCTGCTGGAGGATCCACAGCTGCCCTCAGGAGCTCTGATAGACCAGGCCAAACATCTGGGCAACCTGGCCTTCAACATCTGGAGCAACATGAGGAACATGGTCTCCTACACTCCTCTCATCCTGGACCCAAACACTGCTCATCCTAAACTCATCTTGTCTGAAGATCTGACCAGTTTGACTTTAGGAGAGAAACAGCAGCTTCCTGATAATCCAGAGAGGTTTGGGTCACGGTGGTCTGTCCTGAGTTCTGTAGGCTTTAAGTCAGGGAACCACAGCTGGGATGTTGATGTTAGAGGCAGTGAATTCTGGGTGCTTGGTGTGATAGCAGAGTCTGTCCAGAGGAAGGGAGACATAGAGTCTGGATGGTTGTTTCTATGGTTCTATAAAGGTGAATACACAGCACGGTCTCCTTCATCTCCTTCCATGGTTCTCTCAGTCCAGAAGAAGCTCCAGAGGATCAGAGTGAATCTGGACTGGGACAGAGGAAAGCTGTCCTTCTCGGATCTGGACACTAACTCACACATACACACCTTCACACACACCTTCACTGACAAGATGTTTCCATACTTCAACACTCTGTATAAAGTAAAAATGCTACCGATGAAGATCTCAGTGAGCAAACAGCAGCTCTGATGTTCTCAGCATGAAGAACACAAAGTCCAGATGAAACCTTGATGATCTGATTGAAACTCAGTGATTTTAATCAGGAACCTGGAGGAACTACAAAGTACTCAAACTGACCCAAATCCACTGAAATCTAACTTCATTCAGTTTCATTTAACCCAAGGAGCATGGAACCTGAGGATTACATGAGTTTGAGCTTTTATGGAATAAATACGTACAAAGAAATAGAATCACATTTAGCTTCCTACAATAACATAACATCTTAAAATGAGGGAAAAAAACGTAATCAGATGTAAACTGTGAATATTCCTGTTTTGGTCGCATGTAGACGTGATTGCGTATGGGTCTGTGCACCGAAACAAGAACCGTGTGTCACCAGTGCCGTTCCTGAACTCTACTACTGACTGACGGGTCAGGTAGTTAACATCCCAGACCCGTGTCATCCAGCCCCCGGGGACGACCTCATCCATGCAGTTCAGAGACATTAAAGTCCCCTAAACTGTAGCTCTCACTAAACTATAATCAGATCAATGCAGCAGTCAGAGAGCGCCTAAGGGAGGTTTACATGTTTAGTTCAGGAACAACTCAGCAGATTTCATTTCAAACAAAGAACAGGAAGAAGCTGAAAACAAACCTTCTTTCCTGGTACTTCTGATCCTGGCACCGCAGCCTTCATGGTGAAGTTTTCCACTCCTGCTTTGCTCAATGAGTCCAGAAGGTTCTGTTTCTCTCCTTCAACTGAAGATTTATGAAGAAGACGCTCTGCTGCCTCCTGACGCTCCTGAGCCAACCTGCAACACATTTATTAACTTCTTAAACTGGGGCTGCAAGGTACAGCAGTGGTTAGCAGCAAGAAGGTCCTGGGTTTGAATCCCTGCCTGCACTCTTTCTGCATGAAGTGAATTGTATGTTTCTGGAAGAATACCAGTAAACCAGAATTCATTAACTGGATTAATCAACTTTACCTATGGAAAAGATTACTTACATCATAAAGGGAAAATATCACTGTTTCAAAACATCTGGGGTCTTTTTATGGAATATTTAAAGATTGTGGATCTGAGGGGTGGATGAGGTGTAGTTACTTGTGATCCTCTGCAGTATCCTATTCTAAATAATCTGCTTTTTTAGGATACTGGACTTGCTTATTTTGTGTGAATTAATATTAATTATAATTTTTTTTTTGCCATATACAAAAGTGGAATAATTTGGGCTAACTCTTGATAAAATGGAGAAATCTTTGTTGTTATGGTTGTCGTTGTCTTGGGATTTCCCCTTGTGATTATCTTTATTGTATTTTTTCTCTCTTTTCTCATTCACTCTGTACTTCCATTTAAGTGTTGTTCTAAGATACTTCAGAAATACTTGATGGGCAAGGAAAAGACAAGTTGAAGGCTGGACAATAATTTAGCTGCCCTTGATGTTTTCTCAGATCATGTTTGCTTTTTGTACACTATTGGATTTTTTTTTTTGAAAACCCAATAAATATAATGTAGGGAAAATTGGATGTTTCTGCATTTTCTCATTTTATATTTTGCCTTTTGCTGTACAGCCCTTACTTCTCTGTGTCTGTTTTAAATGCTATATAAATAAAGATGGTTTGGATTGGATTTTTGGTCTCTCTTAACTGTGCTTAGGTGTGAGTGTGTTTAGGGCAAATTTTCCTGTGTGGACCGCGCCTGTCCGCTGGAAACAGGTATTGAAATCACATGAACACAAATTAATGTCTCCAACTGTTTTTGGTGTGTAAAACATCACTAAACATCTTTTAAAAGGTTGGGAACATTTACTTTTTTCTGTAATTTTATCCTTTGGTCTCCAAAGCACCATCTCTATAAGGAGCCTGCAGCAGATTTTTAAGGTAAATGTTTGATAAATGATAAACTTAACATGACACTCACAACAAAGTTTATACAGGTGAGTCTTGATGTGCTATTGTCTCTGATAGAAACTCTGAATCTGCATATTAGAACTCAGGAAACTGAAAATTGGTATCAGCTGGTAGAGACCTGATCAGCGTGTCTCTAAAACAGACTAAAGATTTTAATCAATCCAAAAATCCAGCAACATTTTAAAAATATCCACCAATCAAGGCCTATATAGCGCTCTTTAAAAATCTAGACCTTGCTTAAACATTAAATAACTTAAAACCATGTGTAACGGGACAACAGCATCACACAGACGTCTCTTCTTTACGCAGCATGGCGAGAGTTGACTCAGCGAGGATTAATACAACAGAAGAAGGCAGAAAGTGCCCCCTGGTGGTCTTTCCTAATAAATATTAAGAACAGCCACTACAGTAACTCAGTCAGCGGAGGCAGATCATCCAGTATTACCATCTACCATAGAAAGTACTCCTGGGTCAATGTGAGCTTCTGTGCTTTCTGTGTCTCTGCTCTGTCTTCTCTAACATAGAAAGTACTCCTGGGTCAATGTGAGCTTCTGTGCTTTCTGTGTCTCTGCTCTGTCTTCTCTAAGCCCCAGTGGGTGGAGGCAGATGAGCGTTCACACTGAGCCTGGTTCTGGTTCTGCTGGAGGTTCTCCTCCCTGTTAAAGGGGAGTTTTCCTCTTCACTGTCGCTTCATGCATGCTCAGTATGAGGGATTGCTGCAAAGCCATCAACAATGCAGACGACTGTCCACTGTGGCTCTACGCTCTTTCAGGAGGAGTGAATGCTGCTTGGAGAGACTTGATGCAACCTGCTGGGTTTCCTTAGAGAGGAAACTTTCTCACCAACCTGGAGCATCTGATGGAGTCTGACTTTGGAAAGAGACTTGAAGTGATGTGTATCATGAAATAAAAAAACAAATAAAACTGAATAAAATTGACTAGTCTTCGGTTTGGACAGACAGGCCTTAGGAAACACGGCAAAATTGGAGGTAGAACCTCTGACTGTCCTTTAAAGCAATCCGTGGAGGTGTTTCAGACATGAAGGGAGGTTGAACGACTATAAATGTAAACCTGAGCTGGTGATACAAAGTAAAACACTGAAACACAGGAGAGAAAGAGGCTGGTCACACACAACGGCACCATCTTTAGTGAGTCAAAGTCAAACATGTTCATCTGTAAATAATCCGCTGCCATAAATCTCTCTGTGATGCAGCATTTTATAATTAAATGTTCTTCATGAAATTAAATGTCCCTCCTCTGGCTGTAAAGTTAAATAATGATAATCAACCTGTGGAGGAAACTCTCCTTGGCTGTTTCAATCTGCAGAGTTCCTCCTTTCCATTTGGATTTGTTAAGAACCGTCAAACCTGCAAAGGAAACACAGATTTAAACAACATGAACTCTGATGTTTGATAAACAGAAAACTGGGTGATGGATCCAGTTTCAACTCCACTGAGTCTGATCTAGGACGTCACTTTCAGCGCTGATGCAAAGACTGTTCTGATAAAAATAAATAAAAACTCTCCTTCTAGAATCTCTTTATTTACTAGATGAGACCTTAGATCTCAAAGAGTTAAAGGACATAAATACTGAATGTCTAACAAAATGTCACTTTGATCAACATCCAGGATACAGTTGGAGTTATTTTCCAGTAGGGCTGGACGATAATTCAATAACGATATATATCTATCAATAGACGTGTGGTTCAATATAAAAAACAGAGGTCAATAAAAAGTTTACTAGAAGAACAGTGCATTCTAGCCTATCATGTAGGATAATACTACAGTCATTATATCCTCTCAACCAAATCACAAACCCAGGAAAGCTCCATCAGCCTTCAGAGAGTTCAGAGAGCACACGTTCTTTTTTCTATTTTTAACACTTACAGATTTTGTAAAAAGTTGGTTGAATAAAGGGTTGAGTTTGAATCCATTTATTTAAAAATAGGTCATTAAACAACAGCACAAAATGGCCAGGACTGCAATTAAAATGTGTATTTTGAATTTTTTGATAATTATCGATATCGATCAATATGATTTCCATTTTATCGATGTGCTTTTTTTCTATATCGTCCAGCCCTATTTTCCAGAACAAGTTATCAGTTGCTTCTAGATCCAAATATTGGCTCTAGAAGTCTCTTCACTTACATTTTTTCAGGTCTGCGTCAGAAACGTTGATGTTGATGTAGGCGAAGGTTTTGTAAGGAACACCTGCAGGAAAAAACATAAGATATTAACTTCAGGATGTGTGATGGAGTTGTGACAGAGAAAAGGGGAACATGTTCTCTAAGATAATGATCCTGATTCAGACGGCAAATTCTTGGTTCTAATAAGACTTATTTTTGAGTCAAAATGTCAGATAGAAGTCCCTTTACAGATTATGTAGATTACTGTGCGGCTGCATGAATGAATCACCTGAACGCAACGTCTTTTAATAAGCCAACATGTCTGTATTAAAGATGTTTTATTGGTCGGATGTAATATTCTAATCTGAAATCTTGTGGTAAATGTTGCTCTAAGCAGGACATAAACATAATTAACAGCAATAAAGGATTGAAAACATCAATGTGGAAATAATCAATTTAATGTGTTTCACTTAGGGATGGAGTCACTGAACTTTCCAATAATATTGTAATTTATTATCAAAGTAATCTTAAAACACAGCTGTTTTTCTGACTGATGGCCTCCAGCAGGTGGTTCTGCTATTAAGGCACTTTAACTCAGCGTCAGTGTGAAGGAGCCTCCTCACCCTCCTCGTCCCTCCTGGTCCGCAGTTCTACATCCAGCACCTCTCCAAACTTTCCAAACCGATCCTTCAGGTCCTTCTGGGTGACCGTGTGGTTCAGCCCGCCGACATAAAGCCGCCGCATTGCTCCAAATCCACAAAACGTCACAGCAAGAGCTTCAAACACCAGCAGCCTGCAGCGATCGCAGACATCAAAATTTAAACATCTACTGAAGTGAGGAGAACAGAACCAGAATGATTTCAGATTTAAACAAACCTTTAAGAAAAATATCAGCTTCCCTTTTAGATCATTATGTCTGTTTATTAAGTCAGGAGAAACTTAGGATTTTATTTCTCTCCAAATATATTTAAAATGTTCCACTCATCACCTCATCAACATACTGGTGCCTCTAATCGATCTCCCCTGGTCTGGGTTTGTGGCTCTGACGAAAACAGGACCAAAGGTTTTTCTGATCCTGATTAAAATCTGTACAATTTCACACTATTCATGAAGCCATGTGAACTATTAAAGAGAAGAAAAACTTTACATGATTCTATTATGGCTCATTGTAAGACAAAAGTTGGTTGAAGCAGGATAATCTACTCAGTGGTGTCCCGCTTTTAAAAACAGTTAAAAGTTTTGTAAAAGTATCTAGCTATTTATGCACAAAAGTACATTCAAATGTTTAAAATTTCTTCTTCTTCTTCTTCTTCTTATCCTACTCATTTTCATAATTATTTAATCTGAGTATGCTATTTTTAATGCATTACCAACAAGTAATGAATCCGAATTACACCATTTATCCCGGGTAAAGATCTTAAAGTTGCTTATATCCGTGACATTTTCTGACTTTAAAATACCGTAACAAAGTTGCATGTTTATGGTATTTTGAAGTTGGAATACATGCCAGACATCTTAACGCAACACAATACAAAACCTTAAACTAAATTTGAATTGAGGAAAACTAGTGGTCTTTAGTTGTAGAGCAGGAAGTCACTTCACCTGAAAAGTATTTAAATTTAGAAAGTTCAGCATGGAGGCCCTTAAAATAAATCCGAGGACTATAATGTCTTACCCAGGTCTTAAATAGTTTGAGGGAATTTTGCTCTTTTACAGAACAGATGAAGAGAAAATAGGAGAATAAACTAGTATTTGACAGTAATTATTTAAGGTTTACTGTCAGATTCAAACAAAGATCGACGCAGCGAACTAAACTACCTCATGTACAACAAACACACATATAACTGTAAATAGATTTTTTAAAAGATCTGCATGTGGACAGAAACCTCTAATGTTTACCTCACATGTATCCAGTCGGTGCCTCTCTCTTCCGAGTCCGACTGACATTTACTTCCGGGAGTTTATCTGATAAACGTTCCGCGTATATTTTACCTTCTATTATCATTAGAAAACATCATGTCACTACATAAAAAATGTTTTAAAAACAAAACTATCATACATAAGTAAAATACATCACGTTCCTTCAGGCGAAAAGGACAGTTTTTTGGATTTTCCCTGTGTCCTCTCTACTGTGTAGAGGAAGAGGGGGATTCACCTTTTTCACCTCATGTAAACCTTGTATTTATGGTCTATCGGCAATAATATAAAATTAATATATGTTTTTTTAAGATAGTTTCATGTTTATATTAGCAGTACCTGTAGCTCCATTGCCCCAGTCAGGGTAAAACATCCCGGCAGCGGCTCCATCGTCCCCCCCGCTTCAGCCTGAGATGGTAGAGTCCAGAGAGCGGGAGGCGGCAAACAGCTGCAGTCAGCACAGACCAGCTGAGACAGGCACACACGGTAAATAAAAGGTTTAAATTAGATTTAAAGTGGTTGGAAATAACCTTAATGTGACTGAACTTCCTGTGTAACATTCTCTTTTTAAGTATAAATTTAAACAGGTCCATATTTTATTATCAGTTACAGTCAGTGGTAGTTTTTACCGGCTTATTTTTGTAAATGTAAGTTTTCTTGTGTCTGTTTTTTATTTCATGTTTATCTGATGAATGCTGATATCTTAGCTCTGAAGTTTGTCCAGCTAACGATAAAAACGTTCTTATGTGACTTTTGTCTTACTGGATGTGAATATTTTAATCAGTCACACAATTATGACCACCTGCCTGAAATGAAGTTTTAATTGAGATGGACATCAAATCCTTATTGAACATAAAGAGCAACCAACAAACAAGTCTATGTATCAAACAGTTTGACCAGAACTTAACGCTATGGGGAGCTTCCTGAATGTTTCTGGTAAAAAGTTTGATTATAAAACTCTAAACAAGTAATAAAATTAGATTATCTCACTGCTGTAGCTCTCTTCCCTTCCATGTGGAGCAAACTTTACTTTAAACATTTTACCAACACCTAAAGGACGTTTCTGAGCCATTAATTACGTAGATAATAATTGCAGATCTCTGAGATTTGCAAACTGCGTTTTTTAAAATTGAGATTATATTGTAGATGTGATTAATTTTCCAGGCATAAATTAATCAATACAGTAATTCATTATAAAAGGTTCAAGTTTCAATACGTCTGTGGGGGATAAATTTTACTCCCCCTGCAACAGTGTCAGTGAGCCAAAGATGCAGTAAAGTTGCTCTAACCAATTTATCTTTATTTAAATCTATATGTACAAACAAAGGAAAACTAACAAAACAATCTGGATCCATTTTAGGAAAAGACATGAAGTGAGAGAAACTGGTGTTTTATTTTAACAGAGATACGAGCGTTTAAAATCAGAGGAGGTAAAAATCCCCCCTATGTGGCTCCAGAGTTAAGGATATTTATTGGGTTTAGTCCCTCACTGCACTTCTATCATAAACCAATGCTAATGTAGTCATGTACGTAATAATATTATCCCTTTCCATCACTAAACACGGTCTTGGTGCTGAAACACAACATCTGGATGCTAGCAGAGACCAGAGTAGCAGGAGTTACACAGAAAGTGATGAACTGGGAAGACGCAGTCGTTCATGACAGCTTTGTTTTATCTAGCTACCAGATAAACCTTAGACTGACAATCTGCATATTTCATGACAGATTCATCGACTTAAAGACCAAAAATCTCTCGACTGCCAGCTTCCTCTGTAGAAAAGCTGCAGATGTTGTTCCTCTTCACCTTCTGTGGTCATAATGTTTTGGCAGATTCCTTTACATGCGTTCCAGCATGTTCTGGTTCCTTTTTGTCTTCATGTTTTATTGTTTGCCCAGAAAGAAGAGAGGAAATGAGTGACGAGAACTCAGAGGAGGTGACTCTGCTGGAGGCTGAGGTCCAGCGTCTGCAGGCAGAAATCAAGGCTCTGCAGCAGCAGCAGGACGTCTCCAAGGACGTGACGGTCCAGTCCAGAGGACGCATGCAGGACGCGCTGTGAGTGCAGCTCTCTCTGCCTCCACCAGGCCGCCCACGCCTGGGTTTCAGAGCCGTCATGGAGATCTTTGTCTCTGCAGGAGGTTCCTGTGTGGACGGTCCCGGGACCTGGAGGAGACGGTGGTGTCCAGGCTGAAGGAGGAGGTGGAGGAGCTGGAGGAGGACCTGAAGCTGCAGACTCAGTGGAACGGCGTCAGCGTGAACAGCTGCATCACCAGGACTCTGCAGAGCCGTAAGGACGCTGCTGTCCGTCTTTTTAAACGAGGAAACGTAGATCAGTAGATCAGAGGAGCTGTGGGTGTCTGAGCTTTTTATGCTGCGTCTAAACACAATTAGAACATCCTGAAAAACGTCATTAGTTCTTTTGTCTCTCATTTCAGAAAGTGAAACTCAGGAAGTCAGTAAACAGAGTGAAGTATTTCAAGTCCTTATTTATTTAAATTTTTATGATTAGGACCAGGGTTGTTCGGTAAACCGCTACTAATTTGGTACCGGGGTACCGCGGCATTTTAAACGGTACTACACGGCGTTTGGATGGTACCCGTACGTGGAACGCTGCCGGCGGCATCGCTGTGAGGAGAAAGACCACTGCCAAAGCAGCGACTTTGTCTCTAGATTTATTGAGTTCCCAGACCCTCTGGTGAAGTTTTTATTCAGCAAAGCAACAAATCTAGTGACTTTCCTCTGTGTTGTTGGAGACTTCAGAGACACATAAAATCATTGATCGTCTGCAGTTCCTGTTTCTAGTGAGCCGTGATTCCTGCACGCGTGCAAAGCTGTTGCTGATCCTGGTCTACAGAGCAGGATGTTAATATTATTATATTTTCACTGAACCATTGCTGATCTTTTTGCAGAGAGAAAGCAGCCAGACATGTTGGTACCGGTATCAAAATGTTATCGTGATAATACTAATTAGGAAATACAGATACAGATAATAGCAGAAACTCAGCAAATGAAAATATTACATAATATCAATAGTAAATATATTTAACGGAGCAGCAGTAGACATGGGACCCAAACCATCACTCACTTGAAACGTCACTCTGGATTCTGAGCTTCTCTCCTCCTCCAGACTCTGGACCTTGATTTCTAAATAAAATGCAGAACTTACTTTCATCTGGACTTTGGACCGGTTCCTTTTCTCCACAATCCTCTCTAGGCTGCAGTTATACCTGCTGCACCTTTTCCTGCCACACTTCTTCCTTCCACTGAACTTTCTGGGAATATGTTTGGATCCAGAACTCTGGCTCCCCCTGGTGGAGGGAGTCAGCGACAGTCAGCCAATCAGTCTTCCCCACGACGCTGAAGGCCATAATATGTCCATAAAATAACATTTCTACATGTTCTGATGTTCTGTTATTATCAAACTAAATCTATATAATCAGTTTCATTCTCTGGAAAGAGGTACAAAAATCTGAATCTTGTTCACATATTCTAATTTTTTTAAATGTACCTGGTTGATCATGTTCTAATAAACTGGTCGTAGTTTTTCTGTATTATTGTAAAGCAGCTTCTCTGAACCTTTCCTGGTTAGACGTCCAAACTTCTGCTGGTCTCTGAATAACGACGCTGACATGTTTCTGTCACCAGGTGACCAGGAGCGGGTCCAGCTGTGCCGTCTGTCTGCTCGCTGCTCTCAGGTGGAGTTCCAGGTGGAGTTCCAGCTTTCTGAGGTCAAGGTGAGACATTTTATTCTCGTTTCGCTGATCCTAGACCAGCTTCTACTGCGAGGATCGGATTTTATCTCAGCAGTTTATAACGGTCATCAGGTGAACTCTTTACAGTCAGCATAGTTCACAGGTCACATAAGCATTATTGTTATCAAATTAATAACTGAAATAAAAAGATGTATTTCCTCCAGGTTGGAGGGAGTTCAGTTATCTTTGGTCCTGAGGGAGACGACGAGTTGGAGCTTCATCTGCTGTAGATAGGGACGTAGTTCTGGGCTCATTTATAAATGTTTGCCTGGAATCTTTACTAAAAGTGAACGTAAGAGAAAAAGAAAATGGCGCATACGCAAAAAAAAAAAGTCAGATTTAAAAAATCTTGTGCATCCAAACACTCATGAACGTGTTAAAATGGGTCAGCTGGTCGTTTCCTTCATCATGGTGACGTCTGACCATGTAGAAAAAGCAAAGAAAACCTGGAAAATGTTCAGAGGCGTTTATTAAATAATAAATCAGAGGTAAAAGCACAGATGTTGCCCACAGTAAAATAACTCGTTAAAAATTAAACATGATTACTGTTTTCAACGTCAGATTAAAGCCGTGCTCCGTGTTGAAATTCCTCCAAGGCTGCGCGCTCAGGAGAGGTTTTCCTCCACGATGGCACGAGGGAATTGAACCGCACACCTCGTCACAATAATCTGTCCGTCTGTGGAAACGTTACCCTGTAGGAGCATGATGGTAGAAAACCCTGATAAAATGTTATGCAGACTTTTATTTAAGATTTTAGATGGCTTATGGGCGTTTTATTTATTTGAAATATCCTTTTATATAGTTATGTCACTATTGTAAACATGAATGTGTGGTTCTGAATGCTGATGATGAAGCTGATCTATGATTAAAGTCTGATATGGAGTGAAATTGATCGTCTGAGGAATCATGATGCAGTTTATTTAATTCACCACTTCACCATCTGCGTCACCAGTTTCCTCCGTCTCCAAAATGAGCGAACGCCTGGCTCAGAGCTGCTGTGAGGTCAAGTTTTATTTTTATAGATCCCAACTTTAGTGCAGAAAGTGGCGTTCGCACGTTTCAGGCCCCATTTTGAGCGACGCAAGCTTCATAAATGAGACGTCTGGTCTGTTGTGGTGAAGAAGAAGCTGACACTGGAGCTGGAATCAAACTCACAACCTCTAACTGAGCCACAGCTGCTCCAGTGTCATGGAGGGAGGGAAGTCTTGCTTTTATGCCCCTTTACCTCAGGGTCAGCGTCAGATAACGGATAGATGGATTAAACCTGACACACCTGATAGAAACCTGCTCATAGTGCAGCAGAAGCAGTTCATGGCTCCTGCCAGCAGGGGGCGACAGAGGGCCACCATTCAGCTGCTCCTCAGACCTCAGATCAGATGTTCATCACCAGGTTTAAAACGTCAGAGCAACCAGACCTGCTGCTGCTGAGAAACAAAGAAATTCACAGGTTTATAAATGGAAATACATAAAATAAAATAAATTCCAAGAGAGGAGATCTGCGATAAAATTAAACCAAACTTCCAATATGGCAGCTTTATTTATCAGCTGCTTTAAAAATGAACAAATATGACCTTTAGATGATTTAATAACTAATCTAATCTTTTACTTTGATGTCTGTTAAAAAAACTTCTTTATTTAGGTTTGTTTATTTGTTATAGCAGGTTTCATGTCCTAAACAATTCAAAGGGTTTTACATAAAAATATTAACATACATTTAAAAAAAATCGTTACAAATAAGAAAAACCCTAAAAAACTAAATTTAAAGCATATCAGAAATAAAGTTTGTGGTGCTCAGAGGTAGACGACTTAGAACCAGCAGTAAATAAAAGGTTTTCAATCTAAAGAGCTACAGCAGCCCTGATGCATTCTGGGAGTTTGCTCCACAGGTGAGGAGGATAAAACGCTGCCTCACCTGGTTTGGTTCTAACTCCTGGTGCAGAACGTAGGCCGGACCCTGACCAGCTCTGGGTTCTGGTTGGGGTGTGATGGACCAGAACATCAGATGTATTCTGGTTCTGGACCATTCAGAGATTAATGGACCAACTCCAGGGTTTAAACTCTGATCTGTGACAGGAAGTCAGTGTCTAAGAGCTGGAGTTATACGGTCCAGTCTATCAGGCTCAGTGAGGACCCGGGTTCTGAAGACTGAAGCTATGTTCACGCTGCAGGAGACGCTCAGTCCTGATATTTGTGTTTTTTTGTATTATATCATTTATGCTAGTAATTAAATGCAACTTCAGTCTGAATGGGTCGAGACCCCAAAGCAACAAATACCAGAAGAAGACGTCACACAGCAGCGCGTTGCCTATGGAAGTAGCAATGGATGTAATTGTTATTGGAAGTGTTTAATAAAGCTTTGTAAAAAAAAAAATAGGGTTGGATATCGGTGAGTAATAATAATAATAATAATAATAATAATAATAGGAGCCGACTTAAATAAGAAAACCTCTTGAGTAGAAGACATGAGGTGATAAACAGCAGAGCTGTTAAAAGTCTCTGTTTATGGAGCTGCTGCTGCAGAGACGTCTCTGTGGACGTGTAGCGAGAGCTAAAGCTGGACGATGAATCCATTTAATCTGTCAATTCAAATTTACAATTCATTAAGACTTAATTTTTGGAAAATCTGGATTTTATTTAGCTAATATACTCATGCTTCCATGAAGAGAACAGCAGCAATGCTGAATCTATGTTTAGGAAAATATGTCATCAAAATATTAGAAAGAGGAAACTTTGTTTTACCATAAGACAAGTCGCTTTAATTTACTCATTTACTTGTTTTTTTAAGTTAGTTTGAAGTTAAATAAGTGAAGTCTGTTCTCAGCTCGTTGTGTAAAACCAGCAGCAGCAAACATTTAGTTATATTCTCATTGTTTACAATAACAGGGCGGCCATCTTGTTTTACCAGCATGTTTCACAGCTTGGATTTAGTTCAGATTTAACTCCCAGACGAAATACTTGACATAAAAGCAAGTTTTTAAACAGAATTTCTTTCATTTCTTTTTGTAAAATGAAAAAGAGGGAAAAATCAATTAGTCTAATTTGGTAAAATAACATTGGAGATTTTATTTTTAAGCTAAATTGCCCTGGCCAGGACTGCTGTTGACCGTATCCTGTAATTTCTAGTGAGAACCACCTCAGACAGCCCGAGTACCAGCTGTGGTTCTGGTTCCACAGTTTCAGAACCGCGGTTATAAAGTAGAAGACGAACTTTGGATCCTTCAGTCGGCAACAAGCTGGAGGCCAAAGAGTTTTAACCGGTCGTTGATTTTATGTTTAATAAAGAACTGAAGGATCAGCTGATCGGAAGATATTTAAGGCTAATTCTGACATTAACTGATCTAAAGTCTTCCTCAAGTTTATATTCTCATAAACTAATATAATATTTTATAATATTTATCTGGATAACTTCTTCTTTAGTTGTTGAGGTGCTGAACATCTCATATGTCTCCATCAGGAGGAAGATGTTAATTATTAACCATATGAATAAAAACCTTTTAAACTTCCTCAGCAGCAGAGAGTTCAGGGTTTTTGCTGCTTTTGACCCAAACGGGTCAGAGGAACCGCTTCACTGCAGATGAGGTCCGGATCTGTTGATCCAGCTCCGGTTCTGCCTTCAGGACGACCTTAAAGTCAGCCTCTAGCTTTAACGATCCTTCCTTCATATTTAGTCAACTTCAGATAAACTGTGATTTTTTTTTTGCCTCCTTCCTGATTGATTATTGTTTTGCATCTTTGTCACATTTGAGTGTTTCAGAACATCAATCTAATTTAAATATCAGAAACAAAACAAGTGAAACCTCTGATGTGGCTGAATTAGAACCATTCTGCAAAGATGAGTGGGTCAGATTTGCTTTGCTGCTCGGTCAGCTACTGTGTCGCACAAAGCAGGTTTAGATTTGTTCACAGTTTTCTAATTAGGTTAAACTTTGAGAGGTTGAAAGTAGATTTCTGAGCTGAAGCAGGACCTGCTGTCAGTCCGGGTCTTTTTCACTGACGGTGCCTAATTTCTGCAGGACGACTCAAGAACGGAGCGGAGGATCAGCGACCTGAACCTGGTGCTGGACTTCAGCGACCTGCAGAGCCTCAGCAGCTTCCTGTCCAGGTACCGACCCTGACCCATAATTCATGGGAACCGGCTTTAGGGTCTAAAAACACATTTCTACCTGATTAATCAGGAGGAAAACCAACATTTTTAGTTACAAAATAGCAGCTAGCATCGCACTGACCCTCATATTGAAGTGCCTGTTTTTTATTCCACTTCCTGTTGCTACTTTGTTCTGATTTTGATCATTTTTAAATGAACTTTTTCACTGGCGCTAATCGTTCCTGAAGAGACGAACACAGAAGTCATTTATTTTCTGCAGCTCCTTGTTTCAAACTCAAGTTTCTCCTGTAAGCATGAAGCTCGGATCCAGTGTTTGTTAAAGGCGATGAAGCTGAACCTCCTGACTCATCCTCGCCCTCCATGCAGCCGTAAAAGTCTTAGTCAGCTCTTGTCACATAATATGAATTCATCATTTTGCTGCTCAGGAGCATCCAGGTGGGCATTGACATGCACCTGAGGTGCACTGCCAGTATGAGTTCAATAGGAGCCAGGTCCAAACTGGGTCATCAGCAGAACCATGGCCCCAAACACAGCAGCAGATTGACTGTAAAGAAGAGAATCAAAATGGCCTAGTCAAAGCCCAGACCGCTACCTGACTGTGATTACAGCATCAGTCTGATCTTACACGACGTGCTGAGTGATTTCTGTGCGTTCTTCATCCTTTTAACCACAATCTGCTCCAAAGCGTCGGCTCTGATTTGTTCTGAATCTGAGGCCAGACCACATCTGGATCGTATGACCCAGTCTGCAGAACCTGGCAACCAGCGCATGGAAAAATACTGCAGATAATGACTCAACGCGCCGCCGCGCCGTCAGGACCTCGCTCTGTGTGTCTGTGTGAGAGTCAGCTGAGCGGCGAGCTCTGGCCGTCCGGCCCAGATGGATGGTCCCGGTGAACGGGTCCGGCTCGGTTCTGGTGTCCTGGACGGGTCCCTGCGGTCTGTGCAGCTGAGAGCAGCTTCTCCTTATCCAGCCTGATGCACATCAGCCGCTGCAGCTCAGGAGAGGGAAAAAAAACACAATGTTAATCTTTCCAGTCATTAAAATTCAATTAATAAAGAACACATAATAATTTAAATACGTTTCCAGATGAAGGCAAAGCTGCAGCTGAAGCTTTATTGGGGTTTATTTTGTCAAAATGTGAAGTATTAAAGGAGCCATGTTCTGGGTTCTCTGCAGAACCGGGCCCTGGTGGTACCAGCTGGGTCCAGGTAGATATATTTAATTAATGAGGTCTGATCTGTCAGCCTGTTGATGTCAGCGTGGCTTTAAATGTCTTTATTCAGATTAACAAACGTTTTAATGTTGACTTTCTGACGCCTGAATAATTTTCTGTTTGGTAAAAACTAGTTTTATTGTTTCTTTATGACAACAAACCCAAAGGCAGGAAAACTTTCCCAGATCCTCACATCTCATTAGGGTCACCTCAAGATAAAACCGCTGAGCTTTCCCAGCCGCCGCCGCGCTTTAATCCGGCCCACATCCTTTACTCAGACCCGGTAGAACCAATCAGGTCCATCTGGTATCGAGGCAGCGATCTCTCCGGCTCCGGCTGTCTCTCTGATAGCGCTGCATTAGAGGCGAGGCTGCTGCCATGTTTCCATCGGCTCCGTGTGGAATAACAGTCATCTGGAAATTCAACCCGGCTGCCGTCTGGCCCTGGGCCCCCTCGGAAAAATCCTTCAGCAGAAGGTCCCCGGCTCCGTCGCTCCGCGGACCGGACTCAAACATTTCTGACATATCTCTGAGGCCTCAGCGCACAAAGTGCTTTGACTTCTTCTTTTCTGCCCTGTTTTATTCTGGATAATCCAGAAATTAATCTGTTTTTTTATGTCAGAATGTTGGAGACGGTTTGGTTTGTTTCTCTAACAGGTCTGAAGACGACAGAAAATCACAACAATAATCATCAAACAGTCGTTGCAACAG
This sequence comes from Fundulus heteroclitus, assembly GCF_011125445.2. Lineage (NCBI taxonomy): Eukaryota > Metazoa > Chordata > Actinopteri > Cyprinodontiformes > Fundulidae > Fundulus > Fundulus heteroclitus. The sequence goes on along the minus strand of NC_046380.1, from coordinate 2,272,283 downwards.
AATAAAACAGAATCAAGGTGCTGCAATGGCCTAGTCAAAGTCCAGGCCTCAACCTGTAGTTGCACATTATATCATAGATTGATCCCAATATCAGTGATATCAGAACCTAAAATATACCAGGCATCAGTACTGGCCCGTAGAAGCTGGACTGGTGTGTTGCATATATTAGCCTAATATCACTTAGCTTCTACCAAAGCCACAGAGTCTGGACCGGCATGCTGCTGATTCTCTGTAATAAACTAGAATAAAAAAATCCTCTATTGTAACCTGACCAGATTGATAACATGTAACACTCAACGTTCTGCACGTTGTCCATCTGGTCCCATTTAATCCATTTGGGGAAAGGAGCAGAACTTTCAAATCTGATTGGCTGAAACGACACCTAAACCCCGCCTACCAAAGGTTGGTTTTAGCCAATCATGTTATCAAATGAAAACGTGAGCAGCAGACGTCATGAGAAACTAGTCCAGGCGCTTCTCGCTGTTCTTCTTGCAAAGATGAAATTGTGGATTCTGACCAATCAGATGCGAGAGCAGCTGCCGTGTTTACGTTGGTTCAGCTTGCTTTTGTCGCACAGCTACAAGTATGATTAAAAAGAAAGAGCAACTAATAAAATACATTTTAGATGCAGCTCATTGGAGGATTGTGTGTCGTGTTGACTTTGCAGTCCTGGTGAATCTCTAATTGTGTGTTGGTGAGTGAAACCTGTGCTGTAATAAACCTGGATGGCCTCATTACCCCTGCTGGGTCCCTCTGAGGTTAAACCAGAGGATCATCTCAGGGGATCAGATGTTTTCTAAAGCTCCATCTCTACTGAACAGTTTCATCAGTTTGTGCCGTCAGAATGGAGCCATTCAGCAGCTCAGAGGAAAGATACTACAGAACTACCCGCTCCCTGAAAACAACAGGAACCAGAGTAAAGGTCCTAAACGAAGGGTTTGGTGGACATGATGTTGTGCAGGTGGACAGTCTGGTTCCCTCATCAGGGTTGATGTCTCTACAGCCGCCTGGACTCATCCACACCCATGACGTGTCTTTATCCTCACCCATCCCTCTGTTCTGACTGTCAGGTGTTTGGGTTACTGCCTGTTGACACTATCGCTGCATAGCTAACGCCACCAGTACTGCCCTCTAGTGGCCGTCCTGGACGTGACGGTTTCTTCCAGACTTTTACATCCTCTCTCACTGACCTGCTGATCAGTTGAACTTTGACCTCTGTGTTGTGGTTTAATCTAGAAACTCACAATATCTGGCAGGATTATATATTTAAGGTGTCAGACTAGATTCACTCGGCATTAAGATTACATATTTGACCTGATAGTTTCCTGGTGTTTTAATCTGTGTTTTATTCTTGATCTTTTTGAAAATAATTTGTAGTTTTCTATGCTGCCTAATGGAGACACCATGAGATGTTGTGGCTTTGCAGGGTTTCCTCTACAATATTTTTGCCAAGGCAAAAACAAAGTTATTAAAGTTAGAGCTAAAAAATACTTTTTATAAAACGATTTATGAATTTTATTTCATTGCCTCATCCACTCTACATAAAACAAAATGTACCAAAGAGACAGCTACCAGAGGCACACAGAGTGGACGAGGTGAATGAGTGATTGAAGCTGTGTGGAAATCAAATTCAGGGAATTATTTTAGTGCATCAGTTTCCGAGAAAAAAAAAACCTTTAAAACGATATTTACGTGACAAGGCAGCAACTCCAGAGCGACAGGGGCTTTCCATGAAGTCGCTATTGAAACAAAAAGTCACTAAAAGTCGTTGTTGCTAGTCGCTTTTTTTTTTTTTTTTTTTTCCTGAAAAGTCGCTAAATGTAGCAACAAAGATGCTAACACTGGACTGTCCTCTCTAGTTCTCCTTCCCTCCTGAGAGCAGCCAGACAGGAAGGAGCAGGCGGTGTTGGTTTATCAAAATAAAGTACGTTTTAACTTTTCGTCATATTTAAATTAATTTCAAACTCAGATTGTGGTTACTATAAGTGCACAAATTTAAGATAGACATAATATAGGGTATATAAATCTCATATATATCTTTTTTTCTAAAGGTGTAGCGTCACGCCACTATCTATTACATGTAGCGGAAACTCTGCTATGAATCAAATTAAGATGAAAATTATTTCTGTGTCAGAGATGCGACCACAGCCTGTTGCCACTGGGTTGACTCGGCTGATGTGATTTCAGGATGGAGGAGACCCGGGACCTTCTGCTGTTCCTGAGGACCATCAGGACTTTCTCAGAGCGGTGCGACGATCGGACCAGAACCTTTCAGCATTTCCAGGTGAGTGAAGACCCAGTCAGTCCAGAACCCGACGCTGCTGCTCGGATGGAGCTTCATTTGATCTGTTACCCGTAGTTTAGATTACACTGATGGAGGCGACTCTGGTACTGAGATCAAGGTTCTTGTTCTGGTTCTGAAGAGCATTTCTGGTTGTTTATTAGCGGGACGTCTCTGCATCATTTTGGCTGATAAAACCTGGACCTGTCTTCATTGTTCTGGTGGAGAAACCAGAGTCCAGTCAGCAAAGTGATGCTCCTCTGCTCCGGGTTCAGGTCCAGAGACCAGCTTCAGGTTTCATACATCAGACCGAAGGACGTCTGAAGGTCCAAAACAGCTCAAACTGGGTTTCGTTCAGTAGTTTTTTGCTCTGGTCCGACTCACCGAGAGCCTTTGTTATAACAGTTTAGCAGCTTGTTGAAGTTTCTGCAGAAGCTCATCTGTCGGACTGGGATGGACCGACGATGAAGAGGTGGCAGCAGGAAAAGGCCGTAGGTGTTAATTAGTGCAGCCAGACGACAGGGAGGGACGCTGCTCAACGCTCCGCAGTAAAATGTCAAATAATCCATCAGGCTGCAGCGGCGGCATGGAACATCTTGGCCTGTTTACGCGGAGAATGGGTCGCCTCGCCAAGTTGGCAGAACCAGAGGAGGATTAACACACATTTTCCATACTGGGCTGTGTGCTGCAAACACTTTATTTTTGCTTCATCTGCATCTTTTTTCAGCGTTTCTGTGGAAAATGTCCAGAGAAACACTGAAAACGATGATGTGCTTCTCACCATGATGACCCACAGAAAAAACACGAGCTTAAAAACAGCTAAACAAATAAACATAGTAAGTTAATTATAATTAAAGTGTTGAATGTTTTTCTAGCTGGTGAACCGCAGCGTTGAACAGACTCAGTGATCTGCAGGATGGGGGCATAAACTGAACCGCCGGCCTTTTAGAGATAACAGACACATCAGATTTAGTGTTTACACTTTGTTTCCTACACATTAGAGCATCAAAAGATAAAAAAGTTCATATCTGAGTCTTAGAGCTCTGATATCAGTCCCTTAGCGAGTGATATGAGCCGTGTTACATGGATCTGTCCCTCCTTCATGAATCTCAAATAACGAGGTAATCATTGTTCAGTGATTTTGATACTTCATTTACAGAAATGTGCAATTTGATATTCCTGAGAATAAAAGTGTGCAAATAGGTAATAACAGTAGAGTGATTGTAACATGATGAACCACTGTTTCTAATCAGGGGGCGATTGCCCTCACAGCTCTTAGAAAGAAGCTGTTTCTGAGTTTATTAGTTCTGGTTCCCCCTGCTCCTCCTTCCTCTCTTACACTGTGCAGGTCCCATACCATACAGGTATGATGAAACACTTTCTATTGTAGCTCTGTAAAAGTTTTTTAGCAGCTTAGTGGAAAGTCCAGAGCGTTTAAGTTTCCTGATGAAGAGGAGCCGTTGTTAGGCCTTCTTCACCAGGTGGTCTTAAAGCGCCTTGACCTCTCAAGTTAAAGTGAGTCTTCCCTGCATTTGTTTCTACAGTATTACTGCCGTACACTATAGTAATTCATATGCATGCATGTTCACACTGGTTGCATATGTTGGATTCTGTATCATGCAGCATTACATTTTATCACTGGTCTGGGAGCTCTTTCCTTATCCACCCGCAGACTCTTTCATTGCTATAATTTCATTTACAAAGCCATCTTGGGTTTACTTCCCCCTTATCTTCTCTCCCTTGTTAGTAGAAAATATTCAGGAGGCTATTCTCTGTGTTTGAATGAGTTAATTTTACTAAATGTACCTAAGATTCACTTTGATTATGGTAAAACATCTTTCAGGTTTGCAGCTCCTTTAGACTGGAATCAACTGCAGAGGCTGAAGGCTTTGGTCTCTGTTAATGTATTTAAGGGATTTTTAAACCATTTTATAAATAAGGTTTCTATTTGTAGATGCTTTGCCTAATTTTTAATCGTATTCTGCTAAAATTATATCTATAATGTATTTACATGTCTGTAGTTCTTGATTTAAATTTTGTCCTGCTGCTATTTTTGACCAGGTTTTTCTTGAATAAGAGATTTTAAGTCTCATTTAGATCCTGGATAAATGCAGAATGCTCAATGCAATATCTTGGACATAAAATTATTGCTGCACTGTAGAAAAAACAGTCAGTTTTCTACAGTTTGTTTTTCGTATCAAAATCTAGATTTAGGCCTGGCTTGCAGATTCATTTCTTATAACAATGATATTGACACGTCTCCCTTGGCTCACTGCAGTGTGTGGCTTAGAATAAATGTTTTAATTACCGAAGGTTCAGCTTGTTATTATTAATAGTGTGTTGCCCAGGCCTACATTTAAAATGTTAAGTATTAACGGCGTCCCACGGTCATCATGGCTTTAGCTGGTTTAATTCAGAAACTGCGTGGTGTTGAATGTGTCTTTATGGATGAAAGCTGGTTCATTTCGCCCTGATGTCTGCTTTCTGAACTTTAAATCAATTACAGAATTTATGTAAAGACGTTCAGCTGTAATTCCACTGAAGGCTGTTATGTGTTTGGACTATTTTTAGTTTTTAAATGTCTCTTTTTCTACGTTGTGTCGCCTTTGTTCGTACATCTCCATCTATAGTCAGCTTCCAGCTGAAGCCCTCTGACGAGGTTTATCTTGAGATAGGGAGGTATGATGCTTGAAGCTTCCTTTATCAGACTACTGCTTCAATGAGTTTTATTTTTTTTTTTATTCTAGATGTCCTGTTAAATATATAACTGTTTTTTGTCAGCGGTTTGAAACCATTGGAAGTTTTTTTTTTTGTAGACTGCAACTTGTGGGTTATTCTAACAATGCAGATGTCAAGAAGAGGAAGTTTTCACCTCTTCAGGAGCACTTTGGTCAGATTTTTTATCAAAAAGGTGTTTACCAAAATGAGACCTGGTTAAGAAAAACACTTTAGGTTATTACATCTTCACTTTTATCACAATCATTTCTCTGAGACTACCTCACATTAGCAACGTGCATTTAATCATGTTTAGATAATAATTTTCTAGTCAATGATTTCATACAATTAAGACTGTAGACACAGCAGATTTTTTCCTGTTAAATATTTATTTATTCACCACTAGGTGGCTTTAGTGAGCATTTGAACCTTAATGAGGCTTCATGAAATGAACCATTTTGCAGCACATTAGCTGAAGAGCCTCAAGGCTTCTAAAAGCTTCATCCAGGCGGCACCACAACGTGATTCTGCCTCCATCCCTCGTCAACCAGACCAGGTGTGGCCATCAGAGGCAGTGAGATTTAATTTAACCGGCCAAACTGTCGGAGCGCATTTAGCTTTAATTACGACACATACTCTCTGTGGCGACGCTTCAATAGACGTCTTCAATCTCAACACATCTGTTTCAATCCAGAGTTGCTTATTTTTTCTCCAGAATCTTGTAGAGATGATGGGAGAGTCGCACCACTGTGTGAATTCTCCTCTGGACCGACCCAAAGGTGCTCAGTGGGGGTAGGATCTGGACTCTGGTGGTTAAAAGGCTCCTTAAATCTCTCACCGTCTTAGCCTGATGGGTCCTGGTGCTGTCGTGTCGGACATTGTTGGCTTCTTGCTGAACCTGGACCTGACAGACTGCAGGAACCCCAGATCCAGGCTCATCTGTGTTTTACTTGATGCATGCAGCTGAAATATAAAAGCTGCCTGTAAGCAATCCTCTACTCCCCATGATGATACAGTTGCAGGTTGATCGTAATGCTGACGTTGTGTAGTTCTGGTTCTGACATATAGACACGTTGATGACTGCAGATCCAGTTTATGAACCTGCACTAAAGCGGATGATATAAAATAGTTTTTTGGCTCTTTTTAAAGGTTTTGTGAGTAAAGGTGGAGGCTGATAGTTTCATGATGCTGGTGAATCAGGGCCTCAGTGCCGGGGTTGGTTAATTGGATCCAGGTATGGTACCTGGGGGTGAAAATGGTGTGCGTCAAGCTAATAAAAGCTAGCGCGTTAGCTTAGTTACACCGGGAGGTTTTCTTCCAGGTGGGAACTTTAATGTTGCTCTCAAACATCGAGGCGTTTCAAATAAACAACACTTTCACACTACAGGTCTGGATCCTCAAGTCCGATTTTTTTGTTGTTGCTAAAATTAGATTTTTTGTGATGGCCGTTCATACTACTGTAAAATGCGACGTCACACAGCAGCACGCTGTTTACGGACTTAATGGTGAATGTAATTGTTCCTAGAAAAAGTTTTGTCAAAAAAAAATCCCTTAAAAAGAAAGAAAAAAACATGGATACCGGCCGCCGTCTCTCTTTGTTATTATTAGAAAACTCTTAAGCAACGGGAGCCGGCAATAGTAGTAGTGAGCGCTAGGACAGTAACGTAAAAGACGTTCAGACAGCGGACGCTTTGAAAAGAGATCCCATACCTCTCCTTATTAGTACCACCTACGGAAATGGAACAGATCAGATTTTCGGGGGGTGAAAAGATCGGAATTGGGCCGTTCACATTGCTGTGAGAAAGATGTGATTTGGGTCGCATTTCCCTGCAATGTGAACGTAGCCTTAGCCTGGAGAGAGTGAAGCCACAGGGCTATAACACGCTGAGGGAAACCCTGAGATGAGCTGAAGGCTGCTATCAAAGCCAGCTGGGCTTCCAGAACCCCTCAGCAGAACCTCAGGCTGATCTCCTCCATGTTACGCTGCATTCATGCAGGAATTCATGCCAGAACCGGTACTGAGTGAACAGAGATGAACAGAACCTTTAGAAACCAGACACTTGTTATAAATACCTTTTCTGAGACTCAGTTTAATTTAACTAAATTAGAAGTTTTTGTTCTCTGCAGCCAGAATCATAAAAACTTTCTGGTGTTTCACACAATGTGCCGAACGAGTCTTTATGAGTTTCTGAAACCAGGGTCCAATTCTTCTCCAGTCATTAGTTTTATATTGAACTTCTTCACACTTTGATAATAAAACACACAAAGCCCTGCGAATAAAGATCCAAGCAGACGGTAATTAAAACAGTTTATTAACATATCAAATACAGCCATGATCCACCCTCCTTCTGTACACCACTTATTCACATCAGGTATATTAAACTGGTCGGTTTAGCTGGAGAAGAAGACGAAATGAAGACGAGAGAGTAACTTTCACATTCCTAAAGCTCATAGATACATGTCCTCCAGCCACCCTTAACTGGTCTCTATAAATTAGAAAACAAACTGAAGTTAAGTTAGAAAACACCACAGCGCCAGGTTCTACTAGAACCACGCAGACGAGTCGGACCTTTGAATTTCTGCCTAAAGCTCATACAGCCGCCGTTAAATCAGCCGCGGTCTCTGAGGAACACGACGTCTTCAAGCAACACGATAAAAAGCACCGCTGGGCTGGGGATGAATTAGTCTGGAAGAGAAAGCTGTTCTGTAGGCACCAGAACCATCGGGACATAATTACACCTAGATTAAGAAGCCTGATCTCTATGGATGGAGTGTTTTTCATGCATGAAATGGACCGGCTGAGAAACCTTGTATTTGTGTTTCCTGTGTTGATTAAAGTCTAAAAGCTGTGAGGAGCGTCACTTTAAGTCTGGAGGGAAGCAAACCGGGCCACTGATGTCAAAGTGGACCCGCGCTGCTCATTAAAGCACGACTTGTTCTGCTGCAGAGGCTTTAGGGTTAGTCTTTGTGGTGTTGGGCCCGCGGGACCGCTGCCGTCCTCAGCGGTACCGACCCACTGGCAGCACCTTCATACAGGTGAAGCTGTCGGGATACTTGGAGAGCACGACCGGGTTCCCGTCCATCCGGACCTCAGAGAGGCTCAGACGTAGATAGTAGGAGTTGTCGGACTTGCAGAAGGTGTCCGTGTTGACCTCGGTGATGTTGTTGTCCTGAAACACAAGCAGGGATTCAAACCTAAACCCAAAAGAACCACGTTACAGCTAAACCACTCTAAGAAGGGGCAGCGTTGTGACTGGACAGCGCCTCACAAAAGTATTCACACCTCCATTCATCGTACAATGAACCTCAATGTGTTTGATGGAGATTACTGGTGTTGCAGGACTTGGTAAACTTTCTAGAAATGTAAATCTTTGGACTGCCGATCCGTCCAGGACGCGTCCTGCCTGTTGCCCAATGACTGCTTATGATCAGCTACAGCCCACCTGCCAGGATGACGCGGATAACGAGCTTCATCACCCAGGATAACGAGGTTAATGAGCTTCATCTCCCAGGATAACGAGGTTAATGAGCTTAATCACCCAGCATAACGAGGTTAACGAGCTTCATCACCCAGGATAACGAGGTTAATGAGCTTCATCTCCCAGGATAACGAGGTTAACGAGCTTCATCTGCCAGAATAACGAGGATAACGAGCTTCATCTCCCAGGTTAACGAGGTTAACGAGCTTCATCTCTCAGGATAACGAGATTAACGAGCTTTATCTCCCAGTATAACGAGGTTAACAAGCTTTATCTCCCAGGATAACGAGGTTAACGAGCTGCATCTCCCAGGATAACGAGGTTAACGAGCATCATCTCCCAGGATAACGAGGTTAACGAGCTTTCTCTCCCAGGATAACGGGGTTCAGATGGAAGTGAAAACCTTATAAGTGTGGCTTGCGTCACAAGAAACCATTTTCTCAGCAGGTGTTTGGGGTTCGGTCTCCACCAGCTCTGGACGTCTACACACTGAAACTTCTTCTTCTTCTTAGTAAAACAGTTGCAGCTCAGTCAGTTTGGAGGGAGAACATCCGTTTTAGGTCCTGCCACAGATTCTCAGATGGACTTTGACTAGGCCGTTCTAGCTACTGCATGCTCGGATTGGTTGTCTTGCTGGAAGGTGAACCGCCACCCGATCTCAGGTCTTCTGCAGCCTCTACCTTTTCCTCCAGGATGGTCCTGATTCAGCTCCATCCATCTCCCCATCATCTCTGACCTGCCACTGCCATGCTAGTTTTGATCTACGCGTAGAGTTTTGCACATAGGTCAAAAAGCTTAAGTTTAGTCTCCTCTGATCACCTTCTTACACGTGTCTGCTGTGTCTCCTTCAGGACATCTTTGGGCTTTCTTTAAACAAAGACCTCGATCCTTTCTTCCATAAAGGTCAGACGTGTGTAGCGCACCGCTAATAGGTGCTCCCACCTGAGCTGTGGATCTCTGCAGCTCCTCCAGAGCCACCATGGTCCTCCTGCTTCTCTGATCAATGCTCTCCTGGTCCAGCCTGTCAGTCCAGGTGGACGTCCATGTCCTGGTAGGTCTGCAGGTGTTCCATCCTCTCTCCAGGTCCACATGATGATCAGAGCTCTGGGAGGTTCTGTAGAACCTGACCCTGCTGTAAACTGGACCAGAACTTCCTCCCTGACCCGTCTGCTGGTTGTTCTCTGATGTTCTCTAAAGAACCTCTGAGGCCAGAACTAGAACCGCTGCAGATGGACTCTGGTGACTAACAGGCGACTCCTGCTGGCCCAGTTTTATTCAGGGGCGTCATGTAACTGGGGCAGATTTTCCTAATTAAAAACGCTAAAATCATCTCAACCCTCAGGTGATAAAAGACGCTAACGTTTGTCTTTTGCACCGTGACGAAAAAGGAAAGTGGTGTGAATACTTTTGTTGCGCGTTTCTGTTAAACGATCCCAACCTGCAGGTGTAAGATGCGGACGCTCTCGGGGATGAAGGGCACCGCCTCCAGCTGGTTGTTGGCCAGGTACAGGTTGGCCAGACTGGTCAGTTTCTGTCAGGGAAACATTTCCGTCAGAGACAGTTTAGTGTTGGATTTAAAGCGTTTCACAGGTAAACGGAAATAATCATCAGCAGAACATCTCTTAGTTGAAGCAATGGTTGTTACTGTCTGTGGATTTAATAGGTTTGTTTTCAGCTGTTTTGTATCTGTTGTCATGATTTTCACTGTTATAATTAACTAAAAGCTTTATAATGGTTCTGGAGACCTGACAGGTCTGTTTTTATCTTCAAAGCTACTAAATTCTGGTTCTGGGTTGGACTCTTAGGTCCATTCAAGAGACCAAATACCAGGTTCTGTTGGCATTAGGGCAAAAAAATCAAATTTATTATTTTATTTTACCAAATCTTTTAATTTCACAAAGAGAAATTAAAGAAATTATGTTTATAAACTTGCTTTTATGTTAAGCATTTCATCTGGGAAATCTAAATCCAAGCTGTGAAACATGCTTGTAAAACAAGATGGCCGCCCTGTTATTGTAAACAATGAGAATATAACTTAATGTTTGCTGCTGGTGGTTTTAAACAATAAGCAAACTAACTTTAAAAAGTAAATTAATAACTTAAAGTGTATTATGGTAAAAGAAAGTTTAATCAATCTAGTTTTTCTAACCATATATTCAGCATTGCTGCTGTTCTCTACATGGAAGCCCAATGAGTGCTTTGGCAAAATAAAATCCAGATTTTCCAAAAATGAACCCTTAATGGATTGTAAATCTGATTAAACCGATTTATCGGCCGGCCCTCGTTGGTGTGAAGCGGTTTCAGCGACCTACCTTGAAGGCGTTGGCTTTCACGCCTTTGGTTTTGAGCAGGTTGTGGTTTGCGTTTAAGGAGGTGAGTTTGGCTGGCAGCGCAGGAAGCTTGACGAGTCGGTTCTCGGCCAGAGAGAGCTCCTCCAGGAGGGTCAGCTTGGAGAAAGCGGCGTCGTCGATATCAGAGATCATGTTTCCTGTTAGATCTATCCTCTTCAGAGTCACTGGTGGCAGATAACGGGACAAAGGCGGAGTTACCAGCTGCAGCCCGGCTCGTGATTTCTGGTGCATTAAATGTCAAACGTTCACGTCTGGTTGGCTGTTAATCTACTGGGAAGTTTGATTCTCTCTAATTCAGAACAACATGAGTGTTTCTTCCTAATTTCTAAGCTAAAATAGGATTTAAATCCTTTAAACTGAACCGGACTCAGATTGGGCTCCAGCTCCGACCCGGCGGCCCGGTGCCGTAGACTCACCGGTGTCGCCGAAGTCGTTTCTGCCGATCTTCTTGATCTTGTTGAAGCGGGCGTACAGGTAGGCCGTCTCTTTGGGCAGCAGGGGAACCGTGGTCATGTCTGGACTGACCTCCTCGCAGTACACCGACCCGGACAGACAGACGCACAGCAGGCAGGTGGGCAGATCTGCAGACGGCCAACAGAACCGGTTCAGGGTTTAACCCGACTGGTGCAGGTAGGATGGACGGATTTTACATCCGGGTTCATTTTCTCTGTGAAATCATCTCATTTTTATCATTTTTATTCATTTATTCATTTTCTGAATTAAACAAGTTATTTAAACCGTTAAATATCGGATATTTTGGAAGATGTTTAATTTCTTTCTTTCTTGATACATTTTTTAAATTCCATTCGGCTGCTCAATATTTAAAATTGGATGTTTTGATTATTTGGCTGATAGTCGTTTAACACATCAGCAGTCCAACAGAACCTGCCGGGCTTCTCTCAAACGGGCTTTAAGGACATTTCTGTGAAAACAGGATGGATTCTTCTGTCATTTCTTTGCTCTCTGGTTTTAAAGCCAACGCTTCGTGAATGTTCAAACTCTGAAGCTGATTTAGGTTGACCCGCTCCATGCGAAGCAGCCAGAGGGTTCTTGGTTCTGCTGGGTTTCTGTTGGTACCCAGACGCAGATGCTTTTTCTCTTACCAGCGGCGTCGTTGCCTTCCTTTGGTGCAGCGGTGGCATCAGGCTCGTCAGCAGCAGGTAGCGCCCTCTGCAGGAGAAAATAAGCCGTGTTAACACGCTGGCCGGTTTGTTGGCGAGACAGAAACAGATTCTGGTCCGGTTAGCGGGTCGGGCTTGGAAATGTGCATGCCTGGGTTCTGTCGGCATGTTTACTCATGTTTAATACCTTTGACACATACAGTATTTATAGCGTTGGTATAAACGTGTTTACTTTAGTTTTATTAAATTATTGCTTTAAAAAAGGGAGCTGTGATTTACTGCTAAACACACTGAGGGGAAGGGAATGGGATGTTTTGCATAAAGCTTGGATTAGAAAACATTAAATCTTCTTCCAGCAGGTTTTCAGAAGCTGATAAAGCCGCCTGACCCTCCTGGTCTCTGTTAATCTAGATCAGTTGTTCTCCAGGCTTTCTTTCTTCGTTCTTTAGCTGCTTCTCCACTGATTTTCTGTCCAGTTCTTGTTTTTTTATTTGTTTTTTTTTGGTAATCGCTTAACTCTGAGCCATGAGTCTGAAGAGTCATCCAGTCGTCCTAAAAACAATAAATAAAGTGTTTTATGTCGACAAAAAACAGAGAACCTTGTTAAAAAAAACAATTTAACGGTGGGTCTTTATTTTTTACACGTTTTATCACCAGCCTTTCAAAAGGAAACACTCTGTTCCCATTTCTGTGGTTGAATCTATTGGTCGTTTCAAGGCAGAAAATTACATTTCAGCTCCAACCTGCAGACTTGGTGCCTTTTCATGTCTGAACGATTCGCAGGTTTAGAAACAATCAATCAGGACGCGGCTGGCGGCTCACTACGGCCTCCAGAGCTCCTGCAGCTCGCCTGGAGAAGCTGTCAGGTCAACCATGATGTCTGCAGCGGTTCTGGGTCTGACCCGAGGCCTCCTCTCAGGGGGACGCGGCCCAAACATTAAACCAGCTGGACTGGTTCCTGCAGGAGTAATAACTCCAGCCTGAGGTCCTCAGCTCCTCAGGGAGATCCAGCCTCAGACGAAGCAGATGGTCGCTGGTTCTGACCTGCAGTGATGCATCATGGTTCTGTTGGTACCAAGCTTTCTCTCTGGGTCTAAGTCCGCCGTTCTCCTCTTGACGTCCCCGCTGAACCCACATCCACATTAGTGAAGTGGACGGAGAGAAGAATGCACCGACGTTCAGTTCTGGTGAAGTCCAGCATCTCCTGGAACCAGTTGGACTTATTTCAGTTAATGCAGACCAAACTTTCACTGTGGATGAAAACAGACGTCTCCGTGTGAGCCCCGTCCTCGCTGCAGGACGCCGTGAGGGACGTCCTCTGAGACTAACCAGGAGCGCTGCGGTGCGTCGCTTTAATCGATGCAATAACAGCCAATTTTCCCATGCTGTGGTGTGCCAGGACAGAACCGTTTACCGGACTCAGGCGTGGATAGTTTTATCCCAACATTGAACTCTGGGATTCATTCTGGTTTGGAAGGTTCTGCTGGGTCCTGGAGCTCCAGCCGGGTCAGAGCTGCTGGGCAAACCGGGCTTTACCAGCAACGATCCATCAATGATCCCTGGAAGGGTGACGAGATGCTCCTCTGAAAATGTTTGGGTCCAAAGAACGTTCTCTAAAGCCGTCAACTGACCCGGACATCCCGTCATAAGAGCCGGAAGAAAAGTTTGGCTGCTGGGATCTAAGAAAAGAGTGAAATGCAGCCCATAACGGACTTCCCTGGTTCTGTCCAGCTTAATGTGAGGTCAGCGGTGGTTTTGTGTGGATGGACCTCTGGGTCTCACACTCTGAGCTGTTTGCAGAAGTCCGTATGGGTCCCATGGTGCTGCAGAAAGCCGGAGCTCCTGAACCACGAGACTCCCAGAGCCGTGGAGGGCGAGAACTTTTCATCCTTCAGGCCGAGCGGTTCTCAGAAAACAGGAAGTCACTAAGCTGGGATAACTCAGACCGTCCGTCTGACACAGAAGAAACTTTAGCTGCTGTTTTAACCGAGAGGCAGACGAGCCAACAAACAGGAAGCTGCATTTCTGATCAGAATACGGCATCAGCACCGGTTTGGTTGGGTTCCAGTCCATCATCAGAGGGCAAATAAGGAAAGATATACAATTTTCAATCAGGATGATAACCTACTTTTCCATACTTCCCATTTAAAGGTTAAACTGCTAAACTGATTCAGATTGGCTGTATTTCATTAAACTGAAGCTGTGGTCCATGTTTGTCATGTCCCACTTGGTTTCCTCTCATTCTGCGGATTCTTTCTGGGTTTTTCTTCTCCAGGAGGCATTTCCTGACTGACAAACCCGACCAGATGGTGGTTTTGGTTTATTCAGACGACACATGGAGAGCTGCATGGTTTGGAAAGAGGTTATTGATTTAGGCTTAGCTTTGATTGGTGTGAAAACACACAGGAAGGTGTTTGGGTCTGGGGAAGTAAATGGAGCCACAACTCAGGATTTATGGTGTTAAAAGTGATTAAACGGCTTCAGTCGGGAGGTAAAAACAAAAACATGAAAATGAGACACTCATCAATGCTGAACTAATAACCAATACAGAAATCCAAACCTCCAGACACTTTTAAAGAGTAATTATTGGTTTCTGGATACAGGTCTGAGGTAAACATTAACCTTCTCACCCTTGCTCTCCTTGATTTCAAAAACTCGCCGACGTATCCGTTCGGTAAAGATCCCGTTCTCAGCCGTGATTCCCCGTTAGACCTCCTGGCCGAGGCTGCCGTCAGCCACAGCACCAGCAGACAGGTGAACAGGAGCGCCTTCATGCTGTCCGAAGCAGCGGGATGCCGACACACCGCCGTGAAGAAGTTTGGGTCAGCAGCCGCGCTGTCAGCTCCAGGCTCCGCTTCTGATCAGACAAATGACTGTATTTAAAGGCTGAGCCGCTTGCTTCCTGCAGACTGTTTTAGCAGAGTTTATAGAGTGCAGCACTTAACCCTATCCTGACCACCCACCATCCGTCTGCAGCAACACACACACACACACACACACAGAGCGAGGCATCAAATATCCAGAGTCCAAGCAGCACTAAGCACCTATTTTTCTCTGAAATGTCCCTTAAACATGGCCAGGATGAGATATGTGGGGCCAAAACTGCAGAGACAGCAGAAAAGTGAAAGTTGACAACTTAAGTGTGAGTGTGTTTTGTCTGGAGGAATGTCTGTGGTCTCTTCTGGACCGTTCAGTAATGATTCATAATCAAACCTTCTGTTATTAGGCTGGATTTTCCTCCTTCTGCCTCTCCTCTTCTCCCAGCTGCTGGCAAAAATATTCATTTAGCCAGTTTTAGATGAATGCATGAGGAAAATAAACGATTACTGAGGATGGATGAGAACCTCCTGATCCATCAGCCTGTTGCTGATTATCAGTACTCTGCACCAACTGATGCGTTTAGACTGAAACGAGCGCACCTTACAGATGTGTAAGAGTATACAAGAGTATTTGGCAGTTTACGCTGACAACTAAATCCTGGATTTAATCAATTCAAGTTAGTACAGAATAAAACACAGAACATAAATAGGTGTTTGAGTCTTGGACGTGGCCCATTTTAAGGAAGGTATTGATTATAGCGGCATTAAAAACTGTCCCAGTCTACTGGTGTGTGATGTCAGCGCGACCCAACAGCAGCAGACCCGATGTGCTGGATGTGTCCAGTCCATCAGAACGCTGCAGGTTCTGAACAGGTCCATCTGGGAGGGAAGACTGTAGCTGATGATCTTCTGGGTACGGTGAGAGATGTTCTAATGCTCTGTAATTAGAGCTGGAGGAACATGTGGATGGCGGGTAGAAGTGGTCTGAGAATGCAGCCTTGAGGAACGCCCCATGTTTTGACCCTGTGGAAATACTGAATTAAATTTTATTTATATAGCGGCAAGTCACAACATGTCATCATCAAGTCTCTTTCCAAAGTCAGACTGCATCAGATTCTCCAGGTTGGTGAGAAAGTTTCCTCTCTAAGGAAACCCAGCAGGTTGCATCAAGTCTCTCCAAGCAGCATTCACTCCTCCTGAAAGAGCGTAGAGCCACAGTGGACAGTCGTCTGCATTGTTGATGGCTTTGCAGCAATCCCTCATACTGAGCATGCATGAAGCGACAGTGGAGAGGAAAACTCCCCTTTAACAGGGAGGATAACCTCCAGCAGAACCAGGCTAGAACCTTCTGCCGTAGGTTTCTCTTATTGTTTTAGACTACCTGGTTAATTTAGTCGGGGAGAGAAGGGTTTCTGATCGGGGAACCTCAGGGTCTCAGCGGGGCTTTTTGCAGATGTTCTGTTGGCATCTCCAGGCCAGGACCTCCAGCACTGGAGTGGCTGGGTTGGCTGGAAACAGTAGAGTCAAACTTCTGGAGTTCTACTTGAGTTTCTCAGTATTTAAGAAAATTTAGTTTTTTTTAGTCCAAGTTTCCACTGTTTACTGTTTGAGTTATGATTTATTCAGAAGTATTTATTGTTGGGTATCCAACAAGTCATTGAAATGAAAATAAAGTTTCACCATCTTCCTTCAGGCCAAAGCTCAATGTTTAGCTGTGATGTGACTGATATAAGGCAGCGGAAAAGGATAATGAGAGCAGAAGGAGAGCGCTCCTCCTGTAAATAGATAAAAACGGATTTATTATGCATCGCTGAATGATTTCAGCAGACCTAGCGGTCTTCTTCACGCTGACATAAGGTGCCCTCAGCTCATGACTCTTAGTGGAAACAGAGCTTCCCTCGAGGAGAAGCTTTTGGTTTCCTTATTGCTTCCTTCCTCATGTTCACTGGTCTTGAATGAAAATGTAGAAAATGTAGCCGTTTCTCCTCTTGAATCCAGGATCCGCTGGCAGCTATGAGGAGGTTTGGTTCTGTTATTTTGTTGCCAGTAGCGTTGATTTATTTGTTGAAAAAGTTGAAAACAGAAGTCAACTTTTTATTTATTGTAAACTGTAATTGTGGAGCTTTTTCAAGAATCAAGAGTGTTTATTGATGTTATGTAACCGTACTGACAGCTCAGAATTCACACAAAACACAATTCAAGACATCCATGGAAAAACCAAGAGGGATCGACCCTAAAAATGCAAAAACACATTATGAAGAAAAGCTATAATTAAAGTAAAACTGTACAACAGAAGAGAAGGACTTATGAGGAGGGAAAAATACTTCGTAATTGTTGATAGATAATACAGCATAGTCAGATAAAAATAAAATGTTCAAGTTGAATGTACCAAACAGCACATCCCGAGAAGCTAAGAGTTCCCAAAACTAAATTCAATTTCATTTATATAGCTCCTATTTAAGGCTTAACAATAAGTTGCATTTGCAATATAAATCAGAGAGCCACAATTTTTGACTATGTTTCTGTTTTAAAAACTCCTTTAAAAACACATTATATTATATTACATTATATATATTAACACTTAATATTGTACTTTTTCCTTGTATTTGTGTTTTTTTTCTTTTGCATATTTTTTTACTGTTTTATCATTTTTTGTATTTGTACAACACTTCAGTCAGCTGCTGTGTTGTATTTTAAGTGCTTTAGAAATAAATATGGTGTGGTATATAACAATTAATGGATCAGACACATCCTTAAGTTGTTGGTAAAATGTTTAAAGTGGGTTTGCCTCCACATGGAAGGGAAGAGAGCTGCAGCAGTGAGATAATCTAATTTTATTACTTGTTTCAGAGTTTATATAATCATTTTTATTTTTTTTTACCAGAAATGTTCAGGAATTTCTCCACAGCATTAAGTATCGGTCAGACTGTTTAATACGTAGATTTGTTGGTTGGCTGTACTTTATGTTTAACAAGGATTAATGTCCGGCATAAACCATGTCTAGGTCTTGCAGATGGTATGCCACAGCCCCCTGTGCTGTTCTCACCATCTGTACTAAGCAGCTTCCATACCACACAGTTATGCTGAGACATAAAACACTTTCTATTGTAGCTCTGTAGAAGTTTTTCAGAAGCTAACTGAGAAGTCCCGACCGTTTCAGGTTCCTGAGGAAGAAGAGCTGTTGTTGGGCCTTCTTCACTAAATGGAGGTGTTCAAAGTCCAGGAGAGGTCAGAGGAGATGTGAATGTCCAGGAACCTGATGCTGTCCACACCTCCACCACCTCTTCCTGTAGAGAGGAGGTGTTCAGTCCTCCTGGACCTCCTGTAGTCCATCATTACCTCCTTGGAGACGTTCTAACCAGACAGCGTCCTCTGTGGAGACGTTCTTCCTGTAGGTGAACTGCAGGCTGTCCAGGACAGCAGGGACGGCGTCCTTGATGGACTTTAGGAGGATCCTCTGGAAGCCCTTCATGATGACGGGGGTCAGAGCGATGGGACGATAGTCATGGAGGCAGGAGATGGTTGGTTTATGGGGGACAGGAATGATAAGGGAGGATTTCAGACAGGCAGGAACCGTGGAGAGCTGCAGGGAGAGGATGAAGATGTCCAGAAGGACCCCGCTAGGTGGTCAGCACAAGATTTAAGCGTCTGGGCTGACTCCATGTCTGGACCTGTGGCCTTGTTGGTGTTGACCTTTTTTTTTAAAGTGTCCTGTCTGGCAGTGTAGCATTAAGAGTTGCTTCTTAATGCCAAAAAGAGCCCAACAGATTTTACTCACAACTGGAGCATTACTGCTTTTGCTATAGTGCGGCACTTGATTTATGCATAAAGCTTTGTTAGATTTTATGCTGGGACTATTTCACGTTCAATGGTCACAAAAACAGGAAGGTAGAAGAGGAAAAAAGGAAGAGAAAAAGATCTAAGTGTTTGCAAGAGTGCACTTGCTGTATATGTAAGGTTTTTCCATAATGCTGACCTTCTCTAAGGTTATGTATTAGATAATGCATTACGTTTTTTTAATCATACTTAAAAACCCGAAAGTCCTGGAGTCATCATTTAGAGTAAAGATATTGCTGGTAGAGATACTGTCTCTGAAACTTTCCCAGCCCAAGTCCAGTCCTCAGAGCTACTGTCCTGCAGGTTTAGATCCATCCCTGCTCTAACACACCTGAACCAGGTGACTGAACTCCCTCATCAGCATTCAACCCTCTGAGACCTGCTGACGAGATATTAATTCAGATCCAGGTGTGTTGGACAAGGAAAACTTCCAGACCGACACACAGGAATCCCTAGTGATGGACACACTGCATAAGGACCATTTAGAGAGACCAGTTAACTCAGCAGTCAGGAGTTTGGGCTGTGAGAGGAAGCTGGAGTACCTGGAGAGAACCCTGATGAATCACACCGCGCTCTGAACCCGAGGTTCTGCTGGGTTCTGCTTATTAGCTCTGATGATAAAATGGAGAACAGCTTCCTGCCGTTATTGTTGACTAAAACTGAAGGATCCCGTGGGACTGTTGTTTCCGAGCTGTTAATTTATCTCCATTTATGTCTTAATTCTAATAGTAATGACAAACAGAACCATGTTAGAAACAAAGGGGAAAAATAACTGCAGTCTATAAACCCTTCTGGCGGCCTCTCCATTCCCATCCAGACTGGGTTATAAAAGCAGCAGAAACTCTGGTCGCTCAGCCCTCGCTGCAGCTGTTCTTCAGGTTGCAGCCTTGAATGTCAACCAGAGACGTTCCCAGGAGGGGTTTCAGTGGGTGGGGTGTCCCTGGACACGCTGAGACGAGAAGAGAGGGAGACTTCCCCCTGAAAAACAGTTAAATAGAAAACATGTGACGGTTTGAGCCTTCGGTAGGAAAGGAAAGGAGACAGAGCCAAGATATAAACATCCCAGCAACATGAGCCTGCACTGTTACAGGTGTGTTAGCAATTATGAGCACCTTTAAACTTTTATGACTGTGGGAAGAGCGCCAGTAACTGGAGAATGTGTTTTTACTGTCCCTAATTTTCTGTAGCAGACTTTAGGCTGCTGGAGTTTTTCACTGGGATTTTACTCCACTATAAAACGGCTTTAAAGGGGAAACCACCCACAACAACTAGGGATACATGATATATCGGCGATATGACATCAATATTAATGTCGGATATCGTTATTGGCCCAGGATGCACGGTGGCGCAGGTGGTTGCCTTGCAGCAAGAAGATCCTGGGTTGAATCCTGGCTGACTGTTTGGTTAATTCATCTCTCTAAATTTCCCAGAGGTGTGACTGTGTGCAGGGCTGTTTGTCTCTTTGTTACTCTGTGATGGACTGGCGATTAGTCCAGGTTGGACCCGCCTGTCACCCAGTGACTGCTATAAATAGGCAGCAGCCCCTCGTCTGCAACCCTGAACGATTAAGCAGGTTAAGATCATGGATGGATAGAGGGATGGATATTGGCCCATATTTTCCCATTGGTGCATCCCTAACAATAACATGGACATAATTCAGGTAATAAAGAGAGAAAGTGAACAAAGTTCCCCAAACCAATCCAACGATGTCTCATATCTTATCTGATTGGGCGGCTTGGTTACAGAGGAAAATAATAAACATAATGACTTTGTTCATTATTAAAGAATTTGAGGTAGGGCTGAACGATAATTCAATAGCGATATTTATTGATAGATGGAATAAAAGGGTCAATAAAAAATTCAATAAAATAACAGTTTTCCTTCCTTTTACATTCTAGCCATGTAGGTTAATATTAGTCATTTCATCCTCGCAACCAATCACAACACAGACCCAGGAAGCCCCGCCCCCTTCAGAGACTTGACTCGTTCTTTTTTAAAAACTTACAGCTTTGGTAAAAAAGTTGGTTGAATAAAGAGTTTAGTTTTATTCAGTGTTTGTGTCTTTATCTAAAAACAAGTTGCTAATCAACAGCATAAAATGGTCAGGGCTGAACTTAAAATATATGTTTTGAATTTGTTAATAACTATCGATATCAAACAATATGATTTCTATTTTATCAATGTGCTTTTTTTCTATATCGTTCAGCCCTACTTTGAGGAATATTTTCTTTTTCAACATTGTTTTATTTACATAAAATGTTTCCCACCTGAAGAATCTAATTATAGGAATTATATGTGTAGTACGAATAAATTACAATCAACACAAGCAAAGGTATTTATGTTAAACTGAACATTTACAGATTTTTTGTACATTGTTAAAGATAATTTAATAAAAATAACAAAAAAGTTCCTAAATACACTACAGGCCAAATATCTGGGAGCAAGTTGCTTTTTAATAGAGCAGTCTGAGCTTCTGGGACGTATTTCCAGCCTGATCAGACTTCACTATAACTGATATTCATCAGGGCTGCAAGATATTAGGAAGACATGCAAAAGACCATAATTTGCTTTCAATGATAGATTTTAGAACCAAATACTCTTCTATGGCGTCTTTCTGCTCTGGCTTTATTAATCCGCATAAAGATCCCAGATAACGAGTAGCTGATCCAGATGCTGGAGAAAATTGTTTCCTTTCCACCAACCGGATTTCATTTAGAAAACTGCGGATATAAGATAAGAAGTTTATTTGTCATTGCAGACGGTTGTCCGTATAACAAGATTGTGTTGATATCTAGACCGAGAAATAAAATTAACAAATAATAAAGTTGGTAAAAAATAAGTCATCGGTTAGACGCAGAGCCAGACTTCAGTCCAATACAATTTTATTTATAAAGCACTTTAAATTACCAAATGGACCAAAGTGCTGTACAGAATAACACAAAACCATTTAAAACATTAAAATGCTACAGAAATGGAATACAATTAAAATGCATTAGCGGCCTTCCAGTAAAAAAACTAATAGATTAAGCAGAAGCTAACATCAACTTCTCACATGGTGTAAAAGGCAAATAAATTAGTTTTAAGAAGAGATTTAAAATCAGACATGTAGCCTGTCTGATGTTCAGTAGTAGCTCTTTCCACATTTTAGGACCTGCCACACTAAACGCACGGCCCTCCCTAACCTTCCGTTTTGTTTTAGGCTTCCTAAGGAGCAGCTGATCAGCTGACCTACGCTGCAGCAGCTCGGACAGGTAGCAAGGGCCAAGGCCATGGGGAGCTTTAAAAACAAATAAAAGCACTTTAAAACAAATCCTAAAACATACGGGAAGACAATGAAATGAAGCTAAAACAGAGATATGCCCATAATTGTGTTTACCCGATAAAAGACATGCCGCTGCATTTTGCTCTGTGGGCAATATAGGAGTCACTTACCCCCACATAAAGCGCTTTACAGTAATCCAGCCAAGTAGTGACAAAAACATGGATTACTGTCCATTGGCTGTATTTATTTATTTATTTTATTTATTGGGTTTTTGTGTGTCCTGTCTGGCAATGTGGGAATAAGAATTGTCTTAATGCCAAAAAGAGCCCAACAGAGTTTACCAGTGGAGTCTTACTGTTTTCTCCATATCTCCACTTATTTATATATGCAAGAAGATTTATAAAATTTTATTCTGGAAATATTTCATGTTAAATAGACGCAGAAACAAGAAGGTTTCTGCGACTTTATTTTAGCCAGCTGTCTTAACTGATAGAAGCTGGATGTCACAACTGTCCTTATGAAATTTAAGGTCAGCATCCACTTTAGCCCTCAAGGTCAGTAGTAAAAAATTTCCTATATTGGGACGAATAACCTATCTTTATAAGAGGAGTTTCTGCTGTGTGATAAAAACCACGACTTTTGTCTTACTGTCATTAAACTTTAAAAAGTTAAGAGTCATCCATATTTTTAAGACATTTAGACATTTTAGCTGTGAACTGGCAGAAATTCCATCCTTTTAAAGTGGGATGTAAACCTGACTATCATCAGCATAACAGTGGACGAGCACACCATGCTTCCTTAATATGTAGCCAACTGGAAGTAAATACAATGCAAAGAGAAGTGGGCCCAAGACTGAGCCCTGAGGTACCCCACATGATAGAGGGGCAGAGGATGACATTTGGCCTCTTACGTTGACACGGAAGGTTTGATCTTCCAGATAGGATTCAAACCAGTCCATTACTACTCCCCTGATGCCCACCCATTGCACCAAAACCAGAGACTTGCCATTAAGCGGATTTAGCAGATGCATAGGGCCCCGAACAGTTTCTCAGCTGCTGGAGAAAAGCTGGTTTTCAGTCTTGACGTGCGTGTATGAGACAGTTTGAGTCTCCTGCCTGAATAATAAATTTCAGTATGTCCTGCAGTCCTGGTTTGCACCTTTTAACTCAGTTTACCGTTGGATGTGCGTCAATATTAGCAGACCATGGCCGACTAAATGTTAAAAGAAAAGAAGGGCTTAGTGAGGGTTCTAAAGATGTGTAGAAATCGCATATTTAGTTGAAATTTCAAAGTCAAATCCCATTTAGCAAACATGTATCACGCTGCTGCTGTTAAAGCCAGGGGATACTACATAGTAGAAAGCAAAGTCTACACAGGAAAACCCTTATATTAGCTGACAATTGGAGTAAATAATAAATAATACATAGTAATCCTATTAATTTAGTGGCATAGTGGACACTCACTGCATACACAAGGATATTACACAGGTATTAGAGTTTTCATTGATGCTGCTGGTTTGAAACCAAACTTCAAAATGTCTAAAAAGAATAAATAAGAACAGGAGACAAAACTGGTAACCCTGGTTCCCTGAAAACTGAGAGGTTTACCATCCAGACTCAGACGGGCCGTTCATCGGCTCTTCAGAAAGTCACAATCTGCACACGAATCTGTCTTCTCTCTTTGAGCAATGAGCGGCACAAGCAACGCCTTTCTCAGCGTTCCTTCTGTGATGAGGCGCCATAAGAGTAATTTTCCTAGAAGGACTCCAAAAACATCTCCTGCTCTGAGCTGGAGGATCCATCGGGCTGTCCATAAATATGCCGGCAGATCCTCCACCCAAAATCAGGCCCTTGCTGATGCTAGAAGATGAGAGAAGGTCTTACAAGGCCACGTCTCCTCCCATGATGCAAACATTCCCCTTTGGAATTTGCAAAGGATGAGATGCTGAAAGGAAGAAGAACGTTTTATTCTCTGGAGAGACCAAAAATCTAGATGTCTTGATACCGGCATGGAGAGAAGATCCACCTAGAGATGTTTTCTACTCGGCACATTGGGGGAGTCTTTTCCTTTCAGAGTGCTTCAACAATGGAGCTTCAGGTTGAGCGTCAGACCAGAGCTGGCTTCATGAACATCTACTTCTCCTCAGAGCATAACGTCTGTTTGGGACCTTCCTGCTTGTTTTCCTGAACCAAGTCCTGCTGATTATGTTTAGAGATGGAAGGCATTGGAGGTTCATAGAGATGAAAGTCCAGTCTGGACCATGGATGCCCTTCATGATGCATCTCCACCATATGGAGCAACGTTGCCTTTACCCCGCAGGACAAACTTAGATCAACTACATCTAAATTAGCTTTTATAGTGATCAACCATAACTGGAGGCACTGAGTCCAGTTTTAACATGTTTAGTTAGTTTTTCTGTTTCCTCTCTTTGCATTTTGAAACTCAACTTACAACCTGGTTATGATCTAAATGAAAATGCAAATATTACACGTTTGTTTCCTTTGTTGAACTGGAGTGTAGCAGGGAAACTACTAGGGTTATAACGACACATCGATCCTGATCAATATATCAATTAAATGATTAACGATCCAGTTACATCGATTCAAAATGAAAATATCAATCATATCATCGTTTTTAATATACGTCTTTATTTTAAAATTCACAAGGCATGAGACTAAAGTGAGCAAATGATCTATTATTATTATTATTATTATTTGATTTATTTATTTATTAGAAGAATGTTGTTGTTGATTTGAATGCCTAATGCCTGTAAGAGCTTAGAAATCAAATGGTCAAATAATGTTTGGGTTATTTTGTGAGTTATCATAAATAATAGTGTTAGATGGGCAGATTATATCACAATATATCGATCACATCGAATTGAAATCGTTGCAATCAGATTTTGTTATATTGGGAAATATCGAATCGTCATCCAAACAAATCGTATCATATGTTTAATCTCATGTTTCACATGAAATTAAACATACCTTCTCCTTTTGTAACAAAAAGGAAGAGGTTTAATTTCCCTTCATATTTCGTCACATAATCTCATTAGTGTTCTTGTTTCCTAAACTGACCAATGACGTTCCAACAATGTGTTTTTTTAAATTAAAATAATATTGTAATGGCGCTTCTCTGGAAACATGGAGCTTTATGATTTTTTTCTCTGACTTTCCTCATGAAGCTGAAAAGTCTTTAATAAGCCGGCATCTTTGCTTGACTGAGGATTTGTGCGTTTGGCTGAAATAG
The DNA here is from genome assembly GCF_011125445.2 of Fundulus heteroclitus. Classification (NCBI taxonomy): domain Eukaryota; kingdom Metazoa; phylum Chordata; class Actinopteri; order Cyprinodontiformes; family Fundulidae; genus Fundulus; species Fundulus heteroclitus. The sequence continues at coordinate 2,247,169 of NC_046380.1, read as the reverse complement.
CAGGTTAATGTCACTGTTTTGACATTTTATTATGGCCTAAATTAAACTAATAACTGCAGCGTTTACGGTGCAAAAGGTTTTAATTTGTTAGGAAAATACCTGCTCTGTTAGGTCAGGTGCACATATTAACAAATCTGAGCTGCAGGAGATTTCTCCGTCTCTCTTTTTTTTAGGGACTCTGATAAAATTATACTAAAAATCCTTTATTCCATTGTTTTTGTAATCATTTTGTTATTAATATAGAAACCAGTTTCACTGCCCAGTCTTCCAGTTTGCCCGGTGCATCAGAGGTCGATTACACCGAGGCTTAACTCCCAGCCAGTGTTCGTTTATCTGACATCAGGACCTGTAGACCCTCCAGGGAGTTCTGGTTCTCCTCCCAGTGGGACGAACTGGGGAACCTGCTCAGAACGGCCTCCTGATCTGAGCTCCAACAGCAGCTGACGCCCTTCGCTGTGGAGGAACGGCGGCTTGTCTCCAGGCTCCCTGCGGTGCAGAGGAAGCTCATTCTTGTAGCGGCGAGCTCAGTGTTTAACCAACGACTTCAGAGTGAGTCACAGTGAAAGCAGTTCGTTCCAAGCAGCTGTGGAGCAGAGCAACGCCGGTCCGTTTAGCATCTAAATACCTGCAGATGTGAAGCCTGTAGACTCTGCAAGTGTTTGTCTGACTGCTGCAGCGTCTCCTGGTTCCTTTACAGTCGGCAATAGGACAAAATAATCTGCTGTCAGCAACACCAGAGATTTTGTTTTAAGGAAGATTTGATCATTGCTCTGATAGAGTCTGGATTGAAGACTCTTCAAGTGAAGAAAGTGGACCATTTATGTTTCTGGGATTTATTGTTTTTTCTAACATTTCTATTCTTTATTCAGCTCAATTCAGCGTTAAAATAAAAGGTTCATCTAAACCTTCAATCTCATATGGTTGTCAGTTGGTTTCACATTCTGTGTATCGTCCCATGGACTTGTAACCCCCGGTGGGTGGAGGCAGATGAGCGTTCACACTGAGCCTGGTTCTGGTTCTGCTGGAGGTTCTCCTCCCTGTTAAAGGGGAGTTTTCCTCTCCACTGTCGCTTCATGCATGCTCAGTATGAGGGATTGCTGCAAAACCAATGACTTCACACCAGCAAGTATCCACTGTGGCTCCACGCTCATCCAGGGGGAGTGAAAAACAATAATATATATATATATATATATATATACATATATATATTTTTTTTATTTATTTATTTATTTATATATATTTATTTATTTATTTATTTATTTATATATATATATGACTGAACTAAATTGAAACAGGCCTGTTTCAATTTAGTTCAAGTCAGTCCAGTGAATTATTTCAGTTTAAATCAGTCCAGTGAATTCTTTCCCAACAGCAGATAAAATGGACTTTCTGAAGGTTTTGAGGCTAAAAAGACTGAATGTTTGTGTTTGATGCTGAACTCTGATCCGAACACGCTGGTTCTGACTGTAAAATGCTTTAGCGTCTCATTTCTTCTGACAGCTGTGGTCTGTGTGACTGTGAGCTGGGTTTTACTGTGACAGGTGGAAGAGAGTGAAAAGTAATGACGCCCTGACGGCTGCTCAGACCGAGGACCAGACGTCACGCAGCAGCGCCTCAGACACGCCGGACCACCTGGCCAGGAGTCAGGCAGCCGGGCCGGGCCCAAAACTGACATGATGTATTAACATGGCGATGAAAAGTGTGTTTTGGTTGTGACAGAGCCACCCCGCATGCTCTGGGTCACTGCCAGCAGCTGCAGCCCCAACACTGATGGTTTTTATTTTAGCTCAGAGACTCGTTACACAGTGATTGGGAGTTAAACGTTAACACAAAGCAGCTACTGGCGTTTCCACAGCTTTTGAAGAAACCGAGCAAAGTCACGTCCAACACGTCTCTGGATCCCTCCTGGTACCGGTACCAGTGGGTATCAGGGACCAGATGCAGGAACATTAAACTGATTGTACTAATGAATTTGGTATTACTGGACAAATTTACTCACTGGGCACTTTATTAGGTACACCGCTTAATTATTTAACGCAGATCGAGACACAATTGTATGATAGCAATTCAATATATGTAGGCATCTAGACGTAGTGAAGATGGCTGGAAGTTCAAACTGAGCACCAGAAAGGGGAATAATAGAGATTTAATTGTTTCATGGTTGTTGGTGCCAGACCTGCTGGTTTACCGGAGGAACTGCTGGTCTCCTGGGATGTTTGCTCATAATCATCTGCCAGGTTTACACCGAATGTTCTGGAAAAAGGTAAAATATTCAGAGAGCAGCAGACGAGTCAGAGGAAAACAGGGAGGCCATGATGGAAATACCCACCTGCTACAACAAGGACTTCCAGAATATCCTGATTTATACAAGGGTCAGGGTGAATACTCGATTCTGATTGGCTGCAGGGTGTCCTTCAAAAACTGTTATAAGACACCTATAAAAAAAGTTATATAGTCAAATAGCCTGTTTGATCTAAATTATTACGCTAACTCAAATGTTAGCGGTTAACGGAGGGACAGTTGATGCTGGTGACCTTGGTAATGCGTCACAATGAGAAATATTAGCTATTTCAGCCGTTTCTTGTGAAAAACGATTTTAACAATAAAAAAACATTAAAGTATTTATAAGTGATTTAATATTTCCATCTTCCCATGGTATAAGCAGGATAACGAGCTTCGAGGCGTCCATTATCCGTAGTTAATGGACTTTGGCGGAAGCAACCATCCAACTCAAAGCATCCGAGTCGTCCATTAATTTATGATAAAGGACGCCCCGCTGAGCGTTATCCCATATTTATTGGATTGAACTCACTACGTATTTCTCCGTATAAAATGAGTCTGCTTGGCCTGTAAAGCCTCTTTTTGTGTCAGGTGGTTGGGTCAGAATTTGGTGTAAACATGGCAGCTTGTGTTAATGGACCCAGCTGCTGGTGGTGGCATCATGGTGGGGGAATAATTTCTTGGTACCATCTAAGGACGATGGTTCTGACAGAGGTTCTCTTTTCCAGACGGATGTCACTAACTGTTTGTCTGTGTTCTTGATGATCTGTCAGATCAGAACCTGGTTTATTGCTTTTTGAGATCTTTTAGCTTCATGTTGTCCGGTTCTGGTTCTGTTTAAGTTATTTCTTGGTTTTTGCGAGTCTGACAGAAATCAGGACCCAGTTTAGTGTTTGGGTTTGTAGCAAACACCTCTAGCAGAACCATCTTTAATATCATAACTGGATTTACTGCAGGTGCAACACCATAGCAATGTTTCTCTGCAGTGAAACAATATACCTGGTGGCATGAAAAGTTCTGACCCGGTTCTGACTCCGTTTCCAGTTCCAAACAACCAGACTTTCCTACGGTCCTCTAAAGCGGTCCTGGTCTCCAGGCTTCCTGAAGGTCCCTCTCTGTTTTGGGGGATTTTGCTGTTTGCCACCAGTGATGACCAAGTTGTGTCGACACGTAACAACTTATCGATGAACCGGTTTTAAATTAGCTCTAGCCTGTAACTGGACTCATCTACCAGGTCCGGTCCGGTTTGTTCCTGCTTCTCAGACACGCCATGGAGATACGCTTCTTCTGTTGGAGGTGATTTCAGACCTGCTTCTCCGTTTTCCCAGCACATCTCCTCCAGAATACCACATAAATCTGCAGAGCAGTCCAGCGACTGGTCGGGTCCCATCTGGTGCTGTTGTGTGATGAAAAATGAAGAACTGCTCAAGTTTCCAAACATTTGACTCAACGCGGCATTAAACATGGGAGTGCTTTGAGCTCGCCAAAGAATCTGTTAAATGCGGTTTTTAAATGTTCATCAAAAGCACCACAAGAAATATGCAGAGATGTCTCCTAGAGAGTCTTTTGTTTTCCTCTCCTGCTGTTTGACAGCGTTAAATTAAAACGGTTGTTTGAGTCGACTTTCTGTGAGTGCTCTTTGTTATTCCCGGTATGTTTTGGACTTTGGGGTCCCCTGGACCAGAGGAGGCATTCTGTCCGCCAGTTTACCGCAGCAGTGAGCTCTTTTCCTTCTGCTGAGTCTTGGTTCCAGTCCTGGCAATCAGCCTAGGAATTTCAGTCCCGGAGGACGGCCTGATGGGTAAAACAGAACGACTGCAGCTTCCAGAAGGAGACCACCACTTTAGTTTTACAAACAACAGGTTAGGCTTGAATTTCTGCTGCATTTTTCTCTTTTCCTGGGATTTCTCTCCTCAGATGGGAGAATTGTTCCCTTTTTAATAGTTTTTAACAGTTTATGTCTTCCCATGGATCTTAAAGTAATGAACTTCTTTGTAGGTCATTACTTTGACAGATTGTGTGCTTAATTTGCACCATATTGCCACGGAGCCTTGACTTCATGTAGGGATGCGGTGTTAGACCTCACGTTCCCTGCTGTCACGGCCAGATGCAAAGCAGATGTTTGGGATGCACGAGGAGGAAGGCCGGGATTTAAAGTTTGCCGTTGGACATACGGCTTTATCGCGGCCCACATGCTGTTCTCTGTATGGGAAGACTGATAGATTGCTGAAAAGATAAAGCTGCCGTTAAGAGCTTGGAACTGATTTAACCTCCTAGTCCGCTTTGATACAATAGTGAGCCAGAGTGTTGACCCAATTGTAGCATTATTGGATTTCTCTGTTTCTGTTTTTAATCTCTTCTGGGTCTCTGTAGCTTTTTTTTTTTGCTCCGACTCCATCGGGTTTTATTGAACTCAGCTGTAGATTTTTGATTTAGTTTGACCGGGAGATTTAGGTTGTGTTGCGCTGCGGGTTTATCAGGATCTGGTGCGTCTGTCTGTGGAAGCTGAGTGTTTACTGTAAAGAGCTTTTCATGCTTCTCAGAGCCTGGAAACTCTTATCCCAGCATGACATTTACCGTCAGTCCTCCCACTAAAAACACCTTGGCCCTCCACATCTGGGGCTTTTCCAGCCGTGAGAGTTCCTGGGCATGTTTGTGCTGTTGTTTACGGTTTAAGACCTAAACCTGGATGTTTAATGTATGCTAACAATAGGATTCATGAAAAAGATTGAACTCAGCTGGTGGTACTCATGGAAAGCTTTATACTAGACGTAAAGGAGACGTATCATGCTTATAAACCCTTCCTTTTCACATGTAAGTCCTTCAGCTGTGGTCTGTATAAAGTGGAACGGCAACACATTGGTCTGAATTCCTCCTCAATCTATCTCCATGTTAAATTCAATATAATTAAATTTTATTTATATAGCACCAATTCACAACACACGTCATCTCAAGACACTTCTCAAGTTCATTACTTCCATCAGATCCTCCAGGTTGGTGAGAAAGTTTCCTCTCTAAGGAAACCCAGCAGGTTGCATCAAGTCTCTCCAAGCTGCATTCACTCCTCCTGAAAGAGCGTAGAGCCACAGTGGACAGTCGTCTGCATTGTTGATGGCTTTGCAGCAATCCCTCATACTGAGCATGCATGAAGCGACAGTGGAGAGGAAAACTCCCCTTTAACAGGGAGGAGAACCTCCAGCAGAACCAGAATCAGGCTCAGTGTGAACGCTCATCTGCCTCCACCCACTGGGGCTTAGAGAAGACAGAGCAGAGACACAGAAAGCTCAGAAGCTCACATTGACCCAGGAGTACTTTCTATGGTAGAGAAGACAGAGCAGAGACACAGAAAGCTCAGAAGCTCACATTGACCCAGGAGTACTTTCTATGTTAGAGAAGACAGAGCAGAGACACAGAAAGCTCAGAAGCTCACATTGACCCAGGAGTACTTTCTATGTTAGAGAAGACAGAGCAGAGACACAGAAAGCTCAGAAGCTCACATTGACCCAGGAGTACTTTCTATGTTAGATGGTAATAGAGGATGAACGCCCCGCTAGAGTCTTAGTTTAGGAGTCATCTAACCATCACAGTTTGTCCCTTAATAAATTTGCTCAATTCTGAGTTGGTACTGGTGGATTTGAAATGAAACAACTAAAATGTAACTGAAGTTCAGACTTTAAGGTTTAATTCAAGTGGTTGAACAAAATATATGATTAAATATTTAGGGATTGTAGCTATTTTTATACAATCGCTCCTCATTTCAGGGGCTCAAAGGTAACTGGACAAAAAGAATAACCCTAAGTAAAATATTCAGTATCCATCCATCCATCCATCCATTTTCCAAACCGCTTTATCCCTCATGGGGTCGCTGGGGTTGCTGGTGCCTATCTCCAGCGTTCACTGGGCGAGAGGCGGGGTACATCCTGTACAGGTCGCCAGTCTGTCACAGGGCAAAATATTCAGTATTTAGTAGAGAATCATTTGCAGGCTATGACTGCCTGAAGTCTGGACCCCATGGGCATCACCAGATGCTGGTTTCCTCCTTAGTGACGCTTTAACAGAACTTTACTGCAGCCGTCTGCAGTTGCTGCTTCTTTCTGGGTCTTTCTGCCTTAAGTTTCGTCTTTAGCAGATAAAATGCTTTCAGATTGGTTAAGATCTGCTGATTGACTCGGTCGTTGCAGAATATTTCACTTCTTTGCTTTAAAAACTCCTGGGTTGCTTTTTGCAGTAAGTTTTGGATCATTGTCCATCTTTACTGAGAAGCTCCATCCAATCACCTCTGCTGCATTTGGCTGACTCTGAGCAGAAAGTTTATCTCTATAAGCTTCAGAATTCATCTGTTGTCACATCATCGATAAAGACAAGTGACCCAGAGCCACTGGAAGCCATGCAGCCCCACACCATCACACTGCCTCCACCATGTTCTACACAAAATCTTCTTTGGATCATGAGTGGTTCCAGTTCTGCTCCAGACTTTCTTAGTCTCATCAGTCCAAAAGATGCACTTCCAGAACCGGGCGGCTTCTGTTCTGTCAGTTCTGGCCTTTCTGTTTCTGAGGCTGATTAATGGTTTGCACCTTGTGGTGAATCCTCTGTATTTACTCTCATGAAGTCTCTTTATGGCAGACTTAGTTACTGATGCATCTTCTTCCTGGACAGTCTTCTTCACTGAGGGGATGCTGTGAAGGTTTTTCTTCACCGTGGAAAGGATTCTGCTGTCTTCCATGGGCCTCCAGGCCTCTGAGTTCAGGAGCTCACCAGTGCTCTCTTTTTTTCTCAGAAAGAACCAAACTGATGATTTAGCCTCTCCTAACATTTCTGCTTTCTCTCTGATGGATTTCTTCTCTTTTCAGCCTCAGGATTGTCTGTTTCACCTCCATGGAGATCTTCTCTGACTGCATGTTGTGTTCACAGCAGCAGCTTCTAAATGCAAACGCATGGAATCACCTCCAGACCTTTAAACTGCTTAATTGATGACCGGTTAACGAGGGAAGAGCCCATGCAGTCTTCTTATTTATTTTGCAGTCTTGAGTCAATTGTTCGATTACTTTTGGTCCCTTGAAAAAGAGGCGGCTACATATTAAAGAGCTGTATGCATAATTCACTAGCTGTAATTGGGGCAGCCTTTGGAGGACTGCGACTTGCTTGACTTTTGCTAAAAATGTGGGTTAAACTTTTGTTTTTCCTATTATTTGACGGAAAGGAAATAGTTGCTTTGTGCATGAAATGTCTTCTCGAATTTATTTGCTTTTTCTATACAGAAACTCTTTAACCTGTAAAAGCTACACAGCCACACCAATCCTCACAATATACTGCAGAGGACATGATGGTCTTAAACTTTCTCCAGATCAACAAAACACCAGAACAGGGAAATCAAACTCCTGCGACCTCCTCGGCTACTATGTCAGAGTAAAGATCTGCTCCTCTGCTCCACGGCCGTGAGGAAAGACACACTCCTGAATACGTAGGTTCAGAAGAGCCATAATGTCTGGATCAAGTTCTTTAAAGAGCTCCTTTCACTGCGTGACCACATCGTCAGTCCTTTACTGCCTGGGATGGTCCTGGTCAGAAAGTTCTTCTCCAGGGTCCTTCTGATTGGATGCCTCTTGAACACCTGATGGAGCCAACCTCAGATAAAAGGCACTGAGCTACATGCAGCATCTAAAAATATCAGAAAGTAGTAACGTGGTTTAATATATTAAATTATACGAGCCAACCCTACTGACTGGTGAATTATTAGCTCTCCTGCAGGCCGATAAACGGGTCTGTAAGAAGTGAACCGGTTCAGCTGTAATGGGACGAACATATTCATGCATCTAGAAGACAGAACACATAAATTAGGAGCTTAAAATGATTGCGGTTGTAGGCAGACCGGACCAGAACCGGTACTGAAACTAGTTGTAAATGAGACAGATGTCCGTTCAGAACCGTCGTTTTTTTTCCCCTCCTTTCATTTTTCCGGTCCTGATTCTGTGTCTGTCAGCAGTCTTTGTGTCTCGTACTGGACAACAGACCTGCTCCAATTAAACTGTCATCTGGGACACGACGCTTTGGACCAGGCCCGTCTGAAACATGTGGAGAGCATTACTGGCTGACTGGGTTCCAGTTTGCGTTGGTATTGGAGCGATGCTCCCATCCCCTGATGACTACTGGACCTGTTATCCCGGCATTCCGAACATTTTCCTTTTCCCAGAACCGAGGAGCTCAAAAAATTATCCTTTGCTTCAATCTGAACCATAATTCAGCCTCAGTTTCTACCGTTGAGTTCTGAATGTTTCAGGTTTAAAAGAGGCTCAAACGGTGCTTTTACAGTTTGGGTCCAACCAAGACAATTAAACTCTATATTAGATTCTTCTTTAATAAATAGACCTAGAAAGCTTAGATCTGCAGCACGTACGCCACCAGACTAAGGTTTGGAGCCACCTTTGTCATTCTACGGCTTTTCCTTTAATTACTTTCTGCAGAACTGTGAAGCAATAGTTTACAGAATAACGTATCAGTCCGATAAGTACTACTGGGCCGATATTAAACACCTGCTATTAATTTCCATCTTGTGACCGTGGCACTGATCGTGATGCAGCGCAGCACTGGACTGCAGCGATGTTAGCGGTGCAAAGGTACCAAATGACATTTTTTTTGCACACCTTGCTGTCCAGTTGGGCTGGTTCTGATTCTGAATGGACAGCCGGATCCATTTTACTGTCGGCTGAGAACCGCCTCTAACAACATTCAATTCAATTCAATTCAATTTTATTTATATAGCGCCAATTCATGAAACATGTCATCTCAAGGCACTTTACAAAGTCAAGTTCAATCATATTATACAGATTGGGTCAGATTATACAGATTGGTCAAAAATGTCCTATATAAGGAAACCAGTTGATTGCATTAAAGTCCCAACAAGCAGCATTCACTCCTGGGGAACCGTAGAGCCACAGGGAGAGTCGTCTGCATTGTACATGGCTTTTCTGCAATCCCTCATACTGAGCATGCATGAAGCGACAGTGGGAAGAAAAACTCCCCATTAACGGGAAGGAAAAACCTCCGGCAGAACCGGGCTCAGTATGAACGGTCATCTGCCTCGACCGACTGGGGTTACAGAAGACAGAACAGAGACACAACAAGAGAGACAAAAAAGCACAGAAGCACACATTGATCTAGTAATCTGTTCTACATTAGATGGAACAACATGATGTGGTTTTCTGCAGCATCTAACGTTATTCTGTCGGCTCCTGGTGACGAATCTCTCAAAGCTTTCCTCAGACTTTCTGCTCTTACTGTTGTTAAATGGAGAGCTTTGGCATTTTATAGAATAGTTACTGACCGCCGGCTGGTGATCTGCAGCGATACCTCGGCCGTGCTGACGCTACACTGCAAAAACGGATCTAAAAATAAGCGAAATGTTCTTAAACATAGTGTTTTTGTCCTTGATCTGAGCAGGTAAATATGATCATTTGCCAATGGAATGAGTATTTTTACCCCTAAATTAAGATAATTAGACATTATGCACTTGAAATAAGATGATGATGAATTGTTCCTATTTTAAGTGCACAAATCTTATTCTATTGGCAGATCATCTTATTTACCTGCTTAAATCAAGGACAGATACACTAATTTGAAGAAAATTTTACTTATTTTTAGTTCTGTTTTTGCAGTGAACCTGGAGTTGTTGGGAACATTAGTTGATTCAGTCCATCTAATTATGATATAATCGATCACAGCGGCATCAGGTGGTACAGTAGCCCGCTCTGTTTGCTTCCCCCTCCTCCTGCCGTTCCAGCTCAGCTGCCATATTATTTCATGTGGCGAGCGTCGGCTCTTTGGAGGCTGGGGGATTCTGGGAAGTTCCCATGTTAATGTAATTATGTCTGTTTAATAGGACATTGTGGTCTTGAGTGTTTCCTTTAGTGCTAATTGTGATGAGGAGAACACAACTGTCCTCTCAGCAGTCGGCTCCATCTGGATAAAATCTCTTTTTATTGGACCGCTCTTCAAAAGCTCTGGCTTCAGCATCACTACTGGCTTCAATAACAGCGAGTCTGTGATTCTGGCTCTGACCCGCTGTCTCCATATTTCTGTCTGTTTCTCTCATTTCAGCTATATTCACCGGCCTTGAAGCTTATTCACGGCAATCTGGTTTAAGGCCGATATATTTAAATCTGTAACGAAAGGAGCTAAAAACTGGTTAATCTGTAAAGAATCTCTGAAACCTTTACTCTCGTCCATTTAAAGCTCAGAACAATCATTTCTGGGTTTCTTCGGACTGAAAAGACACTTTATGTACTTTTGGAAGTGATGCATCCTGGGATCTCTACGTCTTGTTTCTCTCCTTTGCCTCCTGCTCTCAGCTCGAAGGACGCAGCAAGGCAGAAAAAATCTAAAAATCAGAACTAGCACTTACAATTATTATAATAAAAAGTAAAAAGTGACAACAATTAACCTGTAGACAAGGTCTGTAACACTATAACATAAATATAGCTCATTAAAACGGTCATTTGGTCACTTTTCCAATAAAATAATGTATTAAAAGACTTTTAGGGGTTCAAGGCATTATGCATTTGTTGTGATTTTTTTTTTTAAATCTATTGCAATTTAGCAACAACTGTAAGAATGATTTATTATTCAGTAGGGCTAGACGATAATTCAATAACAATATTTATCGATCATAGATAAAAAGGGTCAATAAAAAGTTCAATAGAATAACAGGTTTTATGCATTCTAGCCAATCATGTAGGTTAATATTTCATCATTACATCCTCCCAACCAATCACAACGCAGACCCAGGAACCTCCGTCACCAAGCTCCGCCCCCTTTTAAAGAGTTCAGAGAGCACGCGTTTTTTGTCTTTTTTGGTAAAAAGAAACAAAAAATTGGTAAAAAGTTGGAGAAAAGAGTTTGAATTCAGTGTTTGTGTGTTCTGTGTCTAAAAATAGGTTGCTAAGCAACAGCATAAATGGCCAGGGCTGCACTTAAAATATATGTTTTGAATTTGTTGATGATTATCGATATCGATCAATATTTCTATTTTAACGAAATGCTTTTTTTTCTATATCGTCCTATTCTCTCGCCTAACAGCCATGGCGTTGGGCTTTAAGAGGAAGCAGAAGCACCAAGAGAGAAAGTCACTTTCACAGGGAGAAAATGCAAACTCCATGCAGAAACAGCATGACCCCAGGGCGGGATTCAAACCCAGGACCTTTTTGCTGCAAGGCATCAGTCCCACCAACCGCTCTTAATTAAAATATATGAAGTTCCTCGTTTATAGTCATATTACAGTTGATCTAAACTCTGTTTCTACAAAAACCCTGCTTTATAGCTGATCTCTGCTCCTCTCCTCTCTGAGGGACTTTTTGTTTTCTAGACGCAGATCAGACTTAATAAACCTTGAACGAAGCCGTCTGCATTGAGGCTGGAAGGTCACAGAAACTCAGAGCACTTTTCATCCCCTTCATCTGCAGCTCAGCCTCAGACACGATGAGAAGCTCTTCCTTTTCTCAGGCTTGGTGCCAAACAGACTTTGGTTGAAGCTGGAGCACCAGTAGACAAGTGTGACTAAAAGAGGACAGTTTGGCAACCTGAATGATGATAAATGAGGGATTTTTTTCCCAGATTTTACAGTATTATCTTCAGTATTCATACCCTCCCACAGCCGTGTTTTAGTTTCAGCACATTCTCACAAGCTCCTCTCCCACACGGCCATCACAAGCCCGGTTTTTTCCACTCCAGCCAGACAGCCGTTGGCTTGTCGTCGTCGTTGCTCATTTTTCATGTCAATCTTTTCCCTGCAGAAAACATCAGGCCGGCCTGGGATTGTCTCCCGTGAACAAACAGGCCTCTCAGTCCTCGCCTGTAAACATTTTAATTTCACCGGCCTCATTAAGCCTTGGCTCGGTTGTTGGGGAGTTGGTGGTCCACGGTTCAGATGTTTTTGGACAGTAACTGTGTGCTGACTGAGCTCTCAGAGCCTAAATGTCCAATTTTCTCCAACTTTTGAGCGTTCTTTGCTGTGATGTTGGCATCCTGAGCGTTGGTTCCTCTGTGAAAGCATCTGCAGCCGTCTGCAGAGACTCTGCTCATTAGTTGTTTGGGTTTGTTGGCTGAAGCAGCGCAGACTGTTGAAACGTTGAGAAAGCCTAGCTGGGCTGAGGACTTTCTGTTTGAACTTGTAGAAAAATGCTCAGTACTCTGTCTTGTTTTCTTCTGTTAAAATCTTATTTCCATTCTTGTGAAGACCTCTGATCATTCTGACAAACCTCCTTCTTTGTCCGAATGCCCTTTGACCTGCTATCATTTGGGTTTTATTGCCTAAATATTGCTAGAATCAAATCCAGGTTCTGCTCTCTAGCATTATGTGATCTGCAGATTTCAGGAAAAGTACTTTCTTAGGATTAATGCTGGTTTCAAACAAACCCTGACTCCTGCTATCATTGATCTAGAACAGACGTCACCATCCTTTTAGAAGTTGAGAGCTACTTTATTGTTACTGTGTCATGTCTACCTGTTCCAACCTTTGAACTAGAAGAGTCAGAGCTGACCTTAACTTTATGTAATATAAACATGTTTTTAATGCATTTATCATTTTAAATATATGTTAACACAAGTATAATTAAAAAGGAAGAGCAACAAATTAAAATAACATTTTAGATGCAGCTCATTGGAGGGTTGGGCTATTTTTAAACAGGCTGGAGGACTCCACATGTGGTCCTTGGGGGTTACCTGGTGTCTGCAGGTATCATGTTGTTGACCCCTGATCTAGAACTTAGATCATCTCCAATAAAAATCCTGTAGGTTAAAAAAAAAACAACTGTAAACATCTCTACAAAACCCAGAAAAGCCTTATATTGATCCCCCTGGCCAGTCATCTACCCTACAAAGATATCTGAGAGTTAATGCAAGTCACCAAACTAGTTTAATATGTTTTTAGGTCTTAGTGAGGACCTGTGACCCAGTCCTGTCTCATATGCAATGCGAGTACTCTGGGAATTCATGATTTTAGGCCATTTATCAACGGTCGTCAGGAAACAGCAGAAGGAGGTTTTGAAGGGGGACTTCTGCATGGAGCCCTTCCATCTCTGTGACCACATCTCTTTGTTTTTAAGTAGTTTTAGAGAAGCTGTTCTTAATTAAACTCTTACTTAAACTCTTGAGAGTAATCCAGAAAACTATCGTCTAGTTTTGGATCCAACCGTAGCACAGAAACTGTTAAAGATTACAAACCTCATGTGTAATATGGATCAGAACAAACCTTTCAGGTATTACTGGGCCTTAGTGCAGCATTTGATACCGTGGACCACATCGTATGAGACAGGAACAGTCAGAGCTGTAATCATTGTCATAAGTTTGTTTTACAACAATGACTCTTAGATTCTTCCAACAGCACCAAACTTACCAAGGAGTAATGTAGAGTAAACCTTTTTATAGACTATCACTTTAATTTTTTATGCTGATGACACACTGCTCTATACTGCCATATCTCCTCATGACCTCAGAGTTATTGATGCATTATGAATTATATTTGACATTCTAAGTCATGAAATGCAGAGCATTTGCTTCACCTGAATCAGTTTAAGTTATTGTAAACTTACAGCCCAACTTCAAATCCTGGCAGTGAATCATCAGATCAGGTCCATAAGATCAACATCAGGTTTGATTTAAACTTAAGTTTAATTTGCTTCAAAAACATTCAGTCATCTGAAGAACATCGCCAGTGTGACAGCTTCTCTCCCACTCTAATGTAGAGATTTTAATTCATGCTTTTATAACTTTGAAAACAGATTATTGGAATGTTCTGCGTTTTGGGGCTCCTAACAGAAGTTTAGCTACTATAACAGACTTAAATCAGGCAACCGGACTTTGTGAATATGTTTCGACACCTGGCCAGGAGGCAACCTGGAGTTAGAACCGGCTGATTTTAGGCACATGGAAGATCATCCTCCTAGGAGTATTTCAAAACGGATACAAATCCACAACTCGTCCTTTGGTCATTAGAGTCTGTTGTTTGGTGTAAATTTTCATGTTAAATGAGAATCCTCATGAGACCCATTGTGTAATTACTTTGAATTGAGTTTTGGTGCCAGGTTATAGAAAACTGAGACTGCCAAACTTTCTCTCTCAGTTCAGTGTCTGTTTCTTTATTTAGACAAAGATGGCCTCCTTCTGAACATCATTGTCTTTAAAAGGTTGTCCTTTGCGCTTTATGTGTCAGTGGACCGCTGAATCTTGCCCTGATCTGCTGGCTGTCCTCCGCTACGCCAGGCGTTTATGCAGTTATTGTTTGGTTTCTCTGATGTAGGAGCCAGAGCAGTCCTCGCTGCGCCGGACCGCAGACACATGATAATCCGCTGTGGTATTTTTATAGTATTTTTATTCTTTAATTACTTTTGTACTTTAAGTAAACAGCTTTATAATTTCACATGAGTAAAAAGCGTGATTTGATGCTTCAGCTTCTACAGAAGTGTTTTTAAACCCTAGTATCTATAATAACAAATACTTTTGAAACCTCTGCAAACATCATCTACAATTAATTCATGACTAAACTTAACTTTAAACAGTGATGCACATGTTAAATCCATAGATGTGACCGTGTGTTTTTATTCAATAGAATAATAACTCCTGAATGTAAAAGCAGCTCCAGCCTGGATCTGAAGCTGGGAGGAATATTGAACTGGCAGAAGCAGGTTGATAATTCAGTAGCTTGACTTCTTCAGGGTTGATGAGTGATTGAGGAGGTTTTTGGTTTATTCAACTGAATTCAGTTTATTTATATAGCACCAATTTAAAACATGTCTTCTCAAGGCTCTTTCCAAAGTCAATTTAGGAGAGATGCACCGATCTGATATCCAGATTGGATATCGACTTCGATATTGACTAATTAGGGTATCAGATGAATGATGCCGATCACTTGTTCTTTGTTATTAATATACGCAGCGACACAGTTACATCGATCTAGTCATCACCAGTGATGAGCAAACATAGGACAACAATGGAGCACATGGATCGGTATCGGGTATCGGCTGATACACTCAGCCCAGTTATCAGAATCGGATTGGATGGAAAAAAATTGGCTGGGCAGCAATCCCTCATACTGAGCATGCATGAAGCGACAGTGGAGAGGAAAACTCCCCTTTAACAGGGAGGAGAACCTCCAGCAGATCCAGAACCAGGCTCAGTGTGAACGCTCATCTGCCTCCACCCACTGGGGCTTAGAGAAGACAGAGCAGAGACACAGAAAGCTCAGAAGCTCACATTGACCCAGGAGTACTTTCTATGTTAGAGAAGACAGAGCAGAGACACAGAAAGCTCAGAAGCTCACATTGACCCAGGAGTACTTTCTATGGTAGAGGAAAGTAAAAGGGTAATAGCTACTTTAGTGGCTTTGAAGAGATAAAAAGCAGAAATAATGTCAGTGTTTTTCTCCTGCTGTTACCAAATTGAGGCATTTTAACCATTTGACTTCCAGCTCCATATTGTTCCTAGAACAGTTAGATAAGATAAGAAGTCCTTTACACATTTCTGATTCTGAGTGTTATTTTGGCTGTTTTTAATAACTGTACATGATTATTTTCTTATGTTGTAAATTTGCCCAACTGCTTTTTCCTATTCTTTTTTTGTTTGTTTGTTTTAGATCATTTTTATCCATGTGCACAATAAAGGATATTTCTATTCTAAAATATTAATGATTTGAATTTAGCATTAAAGGTCAGACGTGAAGGGTTTAGTGACATCTGCTGGCAAAGTTGCAGATTGCAACTAGCTGAATATGCAATTCTAATTAAAAACAGCATCGCTCCAAGATTATTTTGTTGCACTAGTGCAACCAGAGCATTGGCTGGTTGGCATGTCGTGATGGAGGACAGTGAAAGATGGAAGTGATGTGAAAACTAACAGAGGAGAGAGATGAAGAGGAGTAAAATCTGAGGATGAGGAGGAGTAAAATCCCCGAGGCTAGGACTGTGTCTGAGTGTGCGAGAGTGAGAGTGTGGCTGTGAGACGTGGCAGAACGAAGCCCGGCCAACCGGCAGATCTTTTCCATATGTTTCCTGGAGACAGACTGAGTGGGGCTGCTCCCCTCCACCCCTCAGCCCCAGCACAAGGAGTCTTCATTTAAACAGACTAAACCCAGTGAAGCAGCAATGCCCCTGCAGCCCGACGCTGGGACACCAGCTCTGCCTCCTCTCTGGCAGGTGTTGTCTTTCTGGGAACCGGCTGCTGTTTGGTCCCACTGGGAAATCAGGAGAGCAAAGCAAACTCTCAGGTTTTCACCTTGGTCATCGTTCCCATTCGTGTTTCTCTCTGAATGGTTTGTGTTGGCAGAGAAAGAATAAAGAACCCAGATTTTTTTTCCGTTTCAGAGCTGTGACCTTTGTCACTGATTCAGAGAGCTGATTAAATCCTCCAAACATTTCCTGACCAGCACCAAACTGCAGACAGAAAAACATCGACCGTCGATTTTCCCCAAATCTCAGTGGAGACCAAAGCAGAGCTAAAGTCACCTTTAGACTCAGTCTAGAGTCCAGCTTAATAAACACCATGTTAATAGCTGTCTGCTCTTCACTCTGCTGCAATATTGTTCCTACGGTGTTCCTCTGCTGCCCCCTAGTGACGAAATACAGTAAAACATCTGTTAGCGTTGCTCCTGATCCTTACAGAGTAAAGGATAAATGGTTTGGGGCAAAGCGTATAAAAACCCAGTCACCACTTATTTCTTTTAGACTTTAACAATGTAGCCATGGTTCCTCTGATAACGAGACGTGATCGTTAACAATCATTTTACAGAGTTTCTCTTTAGACATAGGCTGTTTTATCACTCAGTACAATTTAGTAACAGACTTTTTATTAAGTCTGTTAACTTGGACCCATAAACCATGTGGTAATAAAAAGCTTCTACTCACATCAGACAATTTAAAGTCATTGTTTCCACAACTTTTCCCATGCCCCTGTGTTCCGGCCTGTAGTTAATTATGTTTCTATTCTTTCCATGTCGGCAATCAAGAAATATGTTTAAAAAAGCAATAAAAACAAACTAGCAACTTTTGGCTTGTGCCTGTTTCAAAGATGAAGTTACATTTGACACCTAAGTAGCCGGCATCATTCCTGGAGATTTATAAGCGATCTGTGGGGAACTGAGGCTGCTTGTAATTCTCCATTGAGGCAGATGACCATTTCTGACAACAACTTTCTTTCCAATCTTGGCTCCTCTCTGAATGGCATTTCTACTAGAATACTTTATACTTTTAACCCTTGCAGTGTAATTTTGCTTCTCCTATTCAGAGTTTAACTGCAATAGAGTAACATTATTTTGTTATTTTCTTCATTCGACTTAAGAATTGTGCGAATCCACCATTTATGTATTTTTGCTGTGATTTTGTAGTCCAAGCTGAAGTATGCCAAAGCCACAAAGGGATAAGTGAAAATGTTCGATTGATTCGTCACACTGTCCACCAGCAGACTACAAAGATGGCCGAACAGGGTGGAGTGAAATGTTCTGCGACCTGGAGGGGGGGGGCAGGTGGGAAGCACATGAGTTGCTCTCAAACACACTTCAGACCAGGGGTAAAAAGCGGGAACGTGTGGCAACAATAATGAGGATGTGACGTGACGCCACCTGTCAATCAATCATGGAGGCTTATCACTAACTGGCCAATCAGCGATCCTAATTTGTCCCAAAGTGAAACGCCCTTCTCCTGCAGGAGTTACAGAACCTTTTACCTCCGACAACATTTTCAGGTACGGACGCACTGCAGTCAGGGATTTTATTTAAAATTGGAAAAATTGTTAAATGTTGTCAGTGGGGAAAGTACAATTCAGACAAGCATTATTCTGAATGTTTAGAGAAAATACTCTTTATGCTGTTCTTTTTTTAAAATATAAACACTCAACAAGTTAAGATGACAGCTAAATAGCTCCCCTTCAGCCAGGCTGCATGGCGGAGCAGAGTCAGCTTCTCAAGCAAAACTCACTCATGTGCTCAGAAGGCAAGGATGTGATGACAGAAAAGCAGAGGGCATTACACAAAAAAATGTATCATGATAGACAAAAGACATAATGCTAAAAACACGGGAGGGCTTTTTTTTGGGGATTATTAGTGTTTAAGTATTTTATTCTATTCAATGTATTTGCTTTTATCCACTAACCTAATAGGTTTCTGTTTTCTTATGTTTGATAAATATGTTCAAGTCTAATAATGTGTGAGAAAACCACCATTTTCTGTTTATTCAGTCAGTATTTAATACTGGTGGCTCAACAAACAGTTAAAATATAATGATATGTATCTTAAAATTCAGCATATTGTAAAAAGAAAAAGACCATTCATGTTATATAAAGACACTAGGGTTTTTAAGAGAATGGCCGTTTATCAATTAATCATTAATCGATGGATAAGATTGATAAACTTTAGAATAACTCATTAATTGATAATTTGCATAACTAATTCAGACCAAAGCATTGCGGTTCCTCTTTATATATACCGCAACTGAATGATTTCTATGTGAAAAGGAAGGCATTAAAAACCATGATACGTCCCCTTTAAAGCTGTTCTTTTCTGCACGTTTAAACTGCTTGATTGTTCATAATAAGATAAAAAGTCCTGCGCTTCTATGATGAGCTTTTTTTTAATATTGCAAGAATCCGTTCTGTTCTCCATTTTAAAGCTGTTGTTTGGGACAAAGACGTCAAAGACACACATTCCTGAGGTGTTTCAGGTTTATTAAAGACATCCTCAATAAATATAGCACCATTTCAGAGGAGACATGTTTAAACAAAAGAAGCTCGGACGTTCGAATCCAGAAACTATCCGGATGATTCAAACTTTGAGCTTCTTAGGATCAGTCTGTCCTCAGCCCTGCAGAGGAAGTCCGACTTCTGCTCCGAACCGACTTCAGCCTCTAAATACTGACGACACAAGCATGCAGAGAGATTACGTACAACATCCACTCAGCGCCGCCTCCAGGAGGGGAAAAGCAACATTTAAACACCTGGTCTGTTACAGTTTTAGTCTTCTGTAGAAAATTATAACATCCCAACATTAAAAATGTTCAACAAAAGAGGTTTTTACAAAGTTTTACAGAGACAACAAAAACACATCAGCTGGATCCCATCCGAACCAGAAGGAAAAGAACTAAAAGCAATTTTATTTAAAGATAATAAAAGAACAGAGTGGTTTTCATAATAAGACAAATATGCCCCCCCCCCATCCCCTCTGAAAGCAGTGACGGTATTATATTGATCGTTCCTGTAGTTGCAGTAAACACTCCCTGCTGTTAGCTTATGACTGAAGAGTGAACATTTATCAGAATAAACCACCAACCATCAACAGCATCTCCTGTAGTTTTAATATATGTGAATATAATGAAAGATCAATCTAATTTGAGACAGTTTACTGCCTAGGGATTTATTTCGTCTCCTTTTTTAATCTCCTTCTGTCATGAGGATGTTGGGTCTGTTTCTGAGCCGCCGCCGTCTCGCTCTACTTCCTCCTGAAGTTCCCGAGCTGGATGCCCCGCCGGTTGGCCACGCAGCGGAAGGTGGCCGGCTGAATGTTCCAGTATTTCACCGGGTTGGCGAACAGGCTGATGGTGCCGTACAGGTTCTTCTTCTCGCTGGCAGACCTGGGACAGAAGTCGTTGTATCCCACGGTGCTGATTTTGTTGCTGTGCAGAAAAATCACCTGTAAGGAGAAAAAGACTTGAGCGATTTTTTTCTTTATCTCCTAACTGGTTATAATTCAATCCGTTAATGTTTGCTGATCTTCAGGAAACCTTAAAGAAAACATCCACCGAAGGATTAATCTGTGCTCGATATCAGGTGTTCTAGTTTTACTTGTGGCTCTGATGCTGTTTAAGTCTTAAAAACGTAAAAATGTTTCTGCACTTTCTCTGGTGGCGTTCCTCAGGGGTGAGTTAACGGTCCTCTGGGATTATTTCAGATTATTTCTGTCGTGGCCTCCAGTTTCCAACGGGCTGTTGTCATGCAAGCTGATTTGTGTAAACTGGGTTTTAATTTAACTGGTAAATAAACGGGTTTAACATAAAGATAAAAGTGCAGAAGGTTGCTCAGTAAACGTGTTAGTTTAGAATCCAACAGAGAATGAAGATTATCTCAATTTAATTTTTTTGGTTTATTTATAACACAAGTCCACAATAAATGCAATTTAATGCACTTTAGTTCAAATATTCTGAAAGATCAAATCCATTTCCTCTCCATTCACTAGAACCGTGTTCTGAGTCCAGTTAAAAGCACGATAAGACAGCTCAGTAGATTGCATCAACCGTCAACAATGATGCAATCCTACCTCCTAACCAAGCATGAGGTGACAGTGGGAAGGAAACACTACTTCAACAGGAGAAATAACGTCAGCAGAACCTGAATTAATAATTCACTTATTAATTGTTGAATAACGGTCTATTAGATCAAAATTAGCTGATAACTTCCTCTTATTAGAGGGATCTTCTTTCGTTGTTGTAGTGTGGCCGCCATCCAAAAGAGGGCGCTGCTGCTCACCCTGAAGCAGATGATGATTGTTGTAGGAGAATAAATCATGGTGGAGACATGCTGGAGCAGGAACATAAAACGGTCCAAACATAGTCCCGTGTGGGATCATTTTCCACTGTTTTAATGCTGGCAGGGATGCAAAATGGATTTTATGTGTTTCTGTTTTTAAGTATAAAAGCTCAACAAGCCTCCTACGAAGAATCAAAAACGTCTGTTTTCAAGTCAGGGAGCCTCTTTGTCTTCTTGCTTACATTCAGTTGCCAGCACTACTGATTGTATGCTTAACCTCCTCAGAGATATTTTAGGTTGTTATTTTTAATGGTTTGTTTTTGTGTTAACATTTAACTTGATTTCAGTTAAATTTTATTTATATAGCGCCAATTAACAACACATGTCATCTCAAGGTTCTTTCCAAAGTCAGCTTCCATCAAATCCTCCAGGTTGGTGAGAAAGTTTCCTCTCTAAGGAAACCCAGCAGGTTGCATCAAGTCTCTCCAAGCAGCATTCACTCCTCCTGAAAGAGCGTAGAGCCACAGTGGACAGTCGTCTGCATTGTTGATGGCTTTGCAGCAATCCCTCATACTGAGCATGCATGAGGCGACAGTGGACAGTCGTCTGCATTGTTGCATCACCTGCAATGTTTCCCTGTCTTTAAATTATAGTTTTAAATCTCTCTGTTTATGGGGGATCATAAACATATTTCATTCTATTCATCGTATATTTTTTCTGTTGCGTAACCTCACAGGTTCCTGTTGTGTTATATTTTATAAATATGTCTAAGTTTAACATTGTTTGAAAAACCACATTAATTCAGTCAGTATCTGATACAGATGACACAGAAGTTTAAATATGAGGTTCCCATTTTATTTAATTTAGTATATTGTAAATAAATAAGCCCCTTATGTTCTTGAAAGAGCCTCTTGAATCATGGAAAACTTTTTTAAGAAAATCACAGCTTATCAGTTCAGTTAATTATTAGACAATCGATAAGATCAATCACTTTTAGATTAAGTCATTAATTGATAACTTTCTTCCCTAACCAGAACCAGACTCAGTAGCATCCCTTCAGTACATTTATGGGTCAGAGCTTTTGTTTGCAACCTTTGTCTGATTTTTATTAAACTTAAAAGAAAGAAAAATAACACCTGTTTTCATTTCAGGTTAATTTAATTAACAGGAGATAAATGTTAATGTATTCCAGTTTTAGACTTCTGATATCTGAACATTCAGGTCTGATGGGGAATGGAAGTAGATCCCGCGCAGGAACCCTGGGGTTCTTCAGTGAGGGAAGAGAACACCAGGGGGCGCCATTTGCGTTCATAAAACCAGTTGATAAAGAAGTTAAATTTAAATTACTCGAGGCTATTTTTTGTTGTTTTTCTGGGGTTTAGAATGTATTCCACACTGCAAAAAGGGAACTGAAAGTAAATAAAACTTTCTTGAAATTAGTGCATTTGTCCTTGATTTCAGCAGGTAAATAAATTTATCTGCCTGTGGAATGAATATTTTTACCTCTAAAATAAGATAATTAGATATGTTTACTTGAAACAAGATGATATAAATGAATTGTTCCTATTGTAAGTGCAAAAATCTTATTCCATTGGCAGATCGTCTTATTTTCCTGCTCAAATCAAGGACATACACTAATTTCAATAAAAATTTACTTACTTTTAGCTCCCTTTTTGCATTGCAATAAGACCCAAATATTTTTAATTTTCAGTATTTTGTCGTTAGAAACCATGAAAAGAAACCAACTGGACTTTTTTTTGATGGGAGATGTTAAATATTCATATTTTACATTTAAAAACTGCTCATCTAAGAGAGAAAATAAGCAGAAAATAAAGTTCTGTTCCTCCTAACTCTGCTGCCGTCTCACCTGGAGGTAGCGCAGGGAGCCCAGGCCCGGCGGGACCCTTTTCAAGCGGTTGTGGTCCAGATGGACCTCCCGGATGTTGGGGATGCTGGCCAGGCTGCCGTTTTCCACCGACCGGATGTGGTTGAAGCCCAGTCCTAACCTGCAGGACGGATTGCAGAAGCGTTACTGTCTGCAGGATGGCTTTAGTTCCCGTAGCTGAGGGGAAACCTGATGTTTGGCCCGGGCTTCATCGACACAATCCATGTTCAACAGAATTACATATTTCACTGAATAAATAATAAGGGCTTCATTTATTTTAATCAAGTTGAGGAAATTAGTTTCTGTTGAAAGATAATAAGATTTTGGGGGACTCATTTGTGGATAAGTTGTAAAAAATAATAGTTGTTGATGTCAGCTGTGTGTCGGTTGGACGGCCGTCACCTCTGCAGGTTTTTATATCTCTTGAAGTCCTCCACCTCCACCTTGGAGATCTTGTTGTAGTCCAGACTCAGCTCAGTGATGGAGGACGGGAGGTCTGGGAGGTAGAGCACACCAAACCCGATCAGCATTAATGCTGCTGGAAGCTTTTAGGGTTAAACCTAGCGTGACCTCTGACCTTTAGGCACCGCCGTCAGTCTGGCCTCTGCTATTCCGATGTAGAGCGTGGCGAGGCCGTCGAAGGCTCCCGGCTCGATGCCGCTGTTGGCCAGAGGGTTGGCTCCCAGCTCTGTTTGGAGAAGCGGAGAACATCTGGTTTCATCAGAACTCATCCATCACTATGAGGAAGAACGCAGACGCGCAATTACAACAGATTTGTTGTGATGGAAATCCCATCAGTTGCTCCAGGAGATCTGCACACACTTGTTTAAATGAGCCATAAATATAATCAATCAGGCGGTGGGAGGAAAGGATCGAAGGTCAGCCGCCGGCGAGCTGCTGATGGAAAGTTAACATCTGCAGGAAAGAAAAGGACAAAACTGACGAAGGTTTCAGTCAGGATGGGATTGTTTTATTGCCTTAAAATGTTCTAATGATTCTCAGCTCTTCATTTTAAATAAAAGCAGCTGATTGGCAGAAGGCTCGGCTGAGGTCAGCATCTGGCGGATAAATCGGACCTGTTCCAGGTGTTTTCAGGGTCTGACCGTAAACCTGATGAGTTAATTTACCGGCATCCACCCTGAATTTTATTTATTTTTATTTAGGTTACAAGTTAACTCAGAAACAAACTATTTAAAAAAGAGTCCCTGTCCTTTTAATGATTCACTCTGGGAGGGCGGGTGTTTGGTTGGTTCCATCCAGTGGAAGAAGGACCTGACGTTTTAACTGATGCTCTATGGCAAGCCGTTTTAACATAAATTCGGTTTTGTCTGACTATCCGTAATTACATTCCAGATATCTTAAAATGCATTTTGACTAGAAAAAACTACATTTTGACTATCCGGAATGGTAATTTAAGATATCTTTATTTACATTCTGACTAGGAAGAATAATAATTCAAGATATCTTCAATTACATTTTGACTAGTCAAAATTCCTTTCAAGATATCTCAAATTACGTCACCGGATTCGTCATTGAAAGCGTCACGCATCCGTAGATGTAATTTAAGATATCTCGAACGTAATTATGACTAGTCAGAATTACAATTTAAGATATCTGAAATAAGACATTGCGTGTAAGCCCCTTATTGGCTGTAAGCTGCCCAAAGCTGCCTGAACATTCAATGGCGCTGGCTGTTTTCGACAAAATTGTAAGAAAATGCCACAATATAGAAAGAGCTTTTTAAGTATGGGATATGCAGAGAGGGCGAAAATAGTATACTTGAAGAATGGTTAAGAAATTTGCAAAGAATTTCGGATTTACTTGCTGCCGACGCACACAATGCACTGAAAAACGGCTTAAGCTGAAAGCGCTACTGTCGACTCATGTCCAAGCTGGAAATAAGGAATATTCCTCAGCCCGGACCAGTTCTGTTAATAACCAGATGCAGTTTTTATACTGTGGTAAAGCATCTGCCTCTTGGGAATTATGGTAAAGCCAGCTAGCTCTTGATTTTCACATGCGAGACGGCACAAAGCATTACAGCACCCTCCTTTAGCTCCTCTGAAAACAAAAGCGCACGCCTCCGGTTCCTGTGTGATGACATATGGCAAGCCGTTTCGTAATTCAAGATATCAGTAACGTCATTTTGACTAGTCAGAATGTCAATTTAAGATATCTTAAATGGAAAAGCTGAATAATTCAAGATATCTCTAATTCATTTAGAGATATCTTAAAAGGAATTTTGACTAGTCAAAATTACAATTCAAGATATCTTAAAAGGAATTTTGACTAGTCAAAATTACAATTCAAGATATCTTAAAAGGAATTTTGACTAGTCAAAACTGCATTTCGCCTATCCAAAAATACATTTAAGATATCTTGAATTATGGTGGCATTTGAGATATCTTTAATTAGAATTATGACTAGTCAAAACTCAATTTAAGATATCTTGAATTGTAATTTTGACTAGTCGTAATTTAATTGTAGATATCTGAAATGGGTATTTCAGATAGTCAGTAATTCATTCGAGATATCTTGAATTGACGTCTCCATACAACTCAATGGAAAATCTGATGTCATTTCGACTAGTCAGAATGTAATTAGAGATATCTCGAATAGGTATTTTGACTAGTCAAAATACAATTTGAGATATCTTAAATTGCTAAAACGTCTAGTCATAAAACAATTTGAGATATCTCGAACGTAAGGGCGGTAAAACCGAATTTATGTTAAAACGGCTTGCCATAGATGCTCTAGTTTTTATCTGGACTTTCACCAAAGAAGCTTTGGGACGTCTAATCAAATGTTTTTAACCAAGTGGCTTCTTTCTGCACTTAGATGCAGGATCTTACAGTTCTGGTGTCCAAAAAAGCGCTATATAAGTTTGATGTATTATTATTATTATTATTATTATTATTATTATTATTATTATTATTACTTGAAACAGTAATTTTCTATTGTTGGTCCTCAATTGTGAAATAACGGCTCCTGTACATCAGAGAGGCTTCTTCACTGCCGACCTTTAAAACTCGCCTTAAACCCACTATTATTCTTTGGCTTTTAACGCTAGTGAGACTTAGTTTTCATTTTTAGTTGGTTTTATTGTTTCTTTTAAGCATTTTTATGCATCTTTTTATTTTTTTTATGGATTTGTTTTAGCTTGTAGCGATGTACAGCACTTTGTTTTAGCTGTTGACTGTTTTTAAGCGCTTTATAAATAAAGGTGGTAATATTATTATCATTAAGATACGAGGTGAAGCCTCGTGTCCATGAAGGACATTTAAGTCTAAGGCCACGGTTCCTGAAGGTTCCTGAGGGTTCCTGAGGGTGCTGGTGCCTATATTCAGCTGTTCGATAATTATCAACAAATTCAAAGTGCAGCCCTGAACATTTCATGCTGTAGCTTGCCGATTTATTTTTAGATACAGACAGAAACACTAAATTCAAACTCAACCCTTTATTCAACCAACTTTTTTACCACGTTTTTGAAAAGAAAAAAATAATGTGTGCTCTCTGAACTCTTTGAAGGGGGCGGAGCTTGGTTCCTGGGTCTGCGTTGTGATTGGTTGGGAGAATGTAATGATGTAATATTAACCTACATGGCTAGAATGCATAAGGAAAGAAAACTTATTCTACTGAACTTTTTTCTATCATCTATATACGTCTATCGATCGATATATATTGAATTATCGTCCAGCCCTACTTTCCAAACAGCTGAGATCATTAATGCAACATAACTGAGATGTTCTGTTCAGCCTTGCACCGCCTGACTGACTGATGGATGGTTTCCTAGCAACAAAGTCAATTAATTAGTTTAGTGGAAGTCAGAGGAAGTTCTGCGTCGACACGGACGGAGAACGAGACACCGCTTCTGGTTCTGGATGCTCTAAAGTCAAAGTCTTTAGTTCGAGTCTAAATGGCTGCTTTGAGTCTCAGTGGGAGTGAACCGGGTCGGTCTAACGCCTGGTTATCAGCAGCTAGAGGCTTCCTCTAATGTTATGAACTGATCTCTGTGACTGCAGACCCACGTCTGGGTTTAAGAACGCCCGGCCGTTGAAGCTGCAGGTCTCACCCAACACGTGCAGCTTCCTGAGGCCTTTGAAGGCCTCCTTCTGGATGCGGTTGATGTTGTTCTCGTGGAAGCGCAGCTCGATGACGTTGGGAGGCAGGTTGGCCGGGATGTCCGTCAGCAGGTTGTAGGACAGGTAGAGCAGCTTCAGGCGCTCCATGTTCCTGAAGGCTTGGGGGTGAATCTTGGAGATCTTGTTGTTGATCAGAAACAGACCCTGTTGGTGGAGAAGATGAGAGAAGATGTTATTCGTTTTTTTCGCTTTGGCCCAGAATCAAAACGGGACTTTTTCCACATGTTTAACACGGCCGAAGTGCTGCTCTCTGTGGTTCTGCTGGACAGGAATGTCTGAGCAGGAGGAACCAGATGTTCTGCTGGTTCTGGTGCGGCCTGGGGACGCCGTTTGTTTCTGTGCTGCTCAGAGTTTCAGGCTGTGATCTGGGTTGATCCGCTGAGATGAGAGAGGAGAACCCGGCCCTCAGCTGGGAGGACGCTGCCGGGTCTCACTTTCTGGGATCACGGTTCTGCAGACGTCACAATGAGGAGGTGAAGTCTTTGGACCTTAAATAAAATGCACCAACGGATCCATTCCTTCACAATAGGACAGGCATGACTGTTCAGCCTGAATCCTAACAGGCGTGATATACTTATTTATTTATCTCTGGTCAAACTGAGCAGAATTTGTGTTAATGATGCGAGAATCGATAAAATAAGGCTCTGATAAAATCTTCTCGTTGTGGAGCCTCCAGCGAGACATAATTAAAGTAAAGCTGCGTTATTATTGTTAGTCACCGCTGGCCGATGTCAGAGGAACATCTGGTTGTTGATAACATTGTTAGAATAGCTGTGAGTCAGGGAATAATTAAGTCCTGATTCGGGTCGACTGCAAACATGAACCCCAGACTGTGAGTCGCTGCTGGAGATAAATACTGACGAATAAAAATGTAATATTTCCATTCCAGCAGCATAGTCATTGGTTTTTGTTCACTTTCCATTAATAATCAAATTTCTAACACATCTTCAGGTTCTGCCTCCCATTGAAGGTTTCTTACATAAAGCCTGTTGAGGCCTTTAAAGTCGTCCTCCTTGATTTCGGTGATGTCGTTGTTCTGCAGGTCGATCATCAGCGTGTCTTCAGCAATCTTCTCAGGAACAGAAATTAGACCTGTCGGCACAAATAAAACCTCCTTAAAGACACGACCGATAAACGTGTGAGGAAGAGACCGAGGCCTCAAGTTTAGGAAAGTATTAATTATGAAACAGTCGGTGGTAATTGTGAAAACTCAGCAGTGCTTTTGTTGTTGGTGACAAAGTTAAATAAAATTAATTTGTGTTTGAGCAACAAATACGTTGATTTAAGAGTGAAGGTTGAAAAGATCCAGATTTCCCTCTGATTGCTGTTAGGGCCTGGTTTTTAAAAGGTTTATATGTATTAAAACAGGCACAAAGTGATTAGTTTGCACAAAGCTGGTCTTCAAACCAGGAGCAAAGCAGTTTACGTCTCTAAAATGTGCAGAACTGTGAGTACAAATGTTTTTGCCTAAGTGTCTTTCTAAATATGCAGATCTCAGGCTAATGACCAGACCGCACAAATATATAGGAGGAGATATGCAAATGTAAATGTGTAATATCCGCAAAGCGATTCTCCAAGGCTGAAACTGAGAGTTTTTGCCTCTAGAGAGTCGGATGCAAACTCATCCAGCATCCAATGCCTGCGGTCCTTGTGACCAGACAGGAGGGACTGATATACTGACAGAGAGTCTCTCTGCATGTGAACTTATCTGGGCTGTTAGAATAACAACAGCAGAATGACTTTACAGGAGAGAGACGCAGCATCCGCAGGGTGAGTTGGTTTAAGGTAACCTTAAACCAAGGCGACAAATACCAAACCTGACCCTAAACATTGTGGCGTGCTTTTAAATAAAGAAAGCTGAATATTATCTGCCTCCTAAGAACATACTGTAGTTTGTGAAGATGTTAAACACTAGAGAAAAAAGACAATTTTACCATCCTGGACTGACTGGAGTCTCTGATTCATGAACCGGTAGATTAATAATAAACAGGGATAAATCTGATTTGTCAGCTGTAACATTTTCTTAGTAAAGAAGACATGAAATAAGAGTTTTTCTTCTGTTTTGCAGAACGTCTGCTGACATACAACCTTTTTTCTTTATTTTAAAGAATATTTATTGTCTGTTAGACAATGTTTTACACAATAAATTCAGGTTTTGTGCTGAAGAAATTATGTTAAGGATTTGATCTTCCTGTTTCTTTGGCAGCAGCTCCCAAACTGCAAGCAGTAGAGACAGTTTATCATTTAAATAGGACGGACTAAATCTGTGTTGCACTTCTTATCCACTTTGATGATCAGGTGCGACACGACCACTTCTTGCTCTCACAGCTTTCTTTCTGTCAACTCAATTTAGCGGTCATTACTTGGACCTTTGAAAATCAGAGTGAAACATCTCTGTATTCGTTTGTCACACGCGTACCAAACGAATACAGAGATGTTTTAAAGCGGAACACGTGTTGCAACGCTGCAGCCTGTCGTGCAACTTTAAAGCCCAACACCAAAACAAACCGGAGCGACTCCCAGCTGTCACTAAAGTCTGCTGTTTAAGGAAAGTTAAGGTTCCTCATGCAGAACCAAAAGTCTGTCAGCTTTTTCCAAAACATAACTTAATTTTCTCCAGAAACAACTTAAAGCTGAATGTAAACACCACTGGTACCAGGGGAAAATGAGCTGAGGTCCAAATCCCGCTGCCTGCAGCGTTGAGCCTAAAACATGTTGGCAGGACTAAGGAGATGTCCGACTGTCATCCTCAGTTATTCAACCAGGGACTTGGGGAAACTTGTGGGAAAATCACACATAAGTCTCAATAAAATAAAATAACAAGCTGTGTTATTATCAGGTGGTTGTATTGTTGTGTAATTTATCCAGATACCTGCTTGAACTGATAATCATTAATTAATTAAACATAATTTAACCAAATCTCTGGGTAATTCTGTTCAAATTGTATTTTATTCTTGGTTTTCCTACAAAAGTATCTGCTCTAAATAAAATTCTACAGATATATTTTAACTGCTGCAAATGTTTAAAATCTTTTTCTGATTTGATCCTTCAGGAACTTTTATGTCTATTTAGAGAAGACATTTATGGGCGATCGTGAATGCAGAACTTGGTAATCATTAAATTAAAGTGATTAAATTAGAATTTATTTGTTTTAAACAAACTGATAAATCTGTTTTAAATCATGTTTTTTGTGGTCAATAGTAAAAAAAAAAAAAATCATACCCCTGCATTGATCTGTCAGCGGTAACATCGTCATCTCGATATTTGGTCAGTTTTCATCTGGCTAAAAACGTGATTAAATGTTTTGACAAACTTATCTTTTTCCAAACACCTCCAAATTTTAGAATTTTTTTTGTTACTGATCATTTTTGTTTGTTTTATGGTAAAAAAAAAAAAAAAAGAAGGAAAGCTGGGAGAAGAGCTTTAAGCTCAGAATCAGCCAACATGATGATGAAGATGGATCAAGGTTTAGCTCAAACTGAGACGTCAGTTTTAGTGACAGAAAAAAACATTTTTAGACAAAAATGGAAACTTTTAATTAACTTTAACTAGAAAGCTCAGAGTTGTGCTGACAAGAGCGTAAAGTTTAGTCTAACCCTGATCAGAGCACTGCAGCACTCCTGGTGAGCAGCGGCAGTTAGCTGGGCAGTCGTCATCATCGTAATCATCATCGTCGTCATCTTCATCGTCGTCGTCATTATCGTCATCGTCATTCCAATCTGCCATCATGAGGTCGTTGTTTTTCATGAGCTCCATGACGTCCACATGCCGGTAGGGTTTGGTGTGGCCAAGCGTCAGAAGGCAAAGCAGGAGGAGGATCCGCATGGTTCAGTCTCAACACTGTTTGGTTAACAGCAGTCGCCACCAGGGGGAGCTGTAGGGGAAGAGAGGTCAGGTTAGCCATTAAACCAACAGACCCAATCACACGCTCAGAATTTCTATGCCAAGCATAAATGTGACAAAACTCATACGTATTTCTATGTTGGAGGTTGTTATAAATACATAAAATAAAAATGAAAATGTTGGTTATTAACATCTTTTGAGTTGAATAGAGAGAAGTTACCCTGATTGAAGAACCCCACCACACAAACACACCACACGCTTGCTTATGCACGCACCTCCTGCAACCCTGCCAAGGCAACTACCACCAGGATTACCCTGTATTCTAGGGTAAACCCTGAGCTTCTATACCACACTGTCACGCTGACACACAAATGATTTCTATTGTAGCTCTGTAGAAGTTTAGTGGAAAATCCAGTCCGTTTCAGTTTCCTGAGGAAGAAGAGCCGTTGTTGCAGTGGCGGCTGGCCCATAGGGGGCGCTCGGGCGCTGTCCTCCCTAGATGTGGAGGGGAGAAGTCAAAATATATATAGATTTTAAAAGTATTATTAATGTCAGTTTTTACTTAATAGTACGTGGCTACATGTAATAAGAATTATTAAAACACTTCTACTGATTTACTCTATCATTTAACAGTGCATTTCCACCAACAGAACGTATCATTTCTCTTCTTCTACACTTGTGGGGCTGTGACTCAAGGAGCCCTACAAGTGTAGCGAAATAACCAATCCTATACCGTTGCTAGGGAAGATTTATAAATATTTGGCCAATCAGCATCGCCAAAATGAATGGCTTTGGGGCTCCTGGAGTAGTAGCCCTAGCTGCACAGTGATAGGTGCACTTCACGCGTGACGTCACGAGCTACATCCGGGTCACGTTGGTCGGCAAAAACAGAACTGTTTTCACTTACCACCGTGACAAAACGGGTGAATTAGAGCGTACTTTTAGTTTATTTTTGGAATCTAAACAATGCCTACGACTTGTTGTGCTCCCGGTTGCACACAGAGGCATTCCAAATCGTTGGATGTACGTTTGTTTCGTTTACCGAAGGACAAAGAAATAAGAAAGAAATGGATCATTTCAATGAAAAGGATGCAGGCAGACAATCCCAATGGACTGGGGGAGCCATCATACCACGACAGAATTTGCAGTCTACACTTCATCTCCGGTAAATACAACTTCATTTTGCACTAGTCATTGTTCTACTTAAATCATTATATAAATAAAAAATTAGGATACATATTAAAGTCAAGATGTAAACGTTTGTTTTGTAATAATATACGTACATGTACAATGTATGCAAACCCTCTGGCATGAGTCTGTGAAAAGGATTAATAAGACAAAAACACCAAAATAACCCTTTGTGAACAATGTTTTTTTTATTAATTAAATGCTTATTGTGGAATCGTAGTAATTTTCCGACTTTTAATTTAAATGCATGTACTGGGTTAGGTAGGGAAATCTATTGGCCAGCCCCACCAAGATTTTTTTTCACCAGCCGCCACTGCGTTGTTGGGCCTTTTTCATCAGGTGATGTTCACAGTTCAGAAGAGGTTGGAAGAGATGTGAATGCCCAGGAACCTGATGTTGACCACGCCTCCACCACCTCCCCCGATCAGATATTTTGGCAAACCGTAAACAATAATTTCAAAGCGCTGATTTTATGTTTCCGTGTGGACATGTGAGCGCCACCTTTATTGTAACAACAACTCCGTAGCTTCACCTCTCTCCACAACCCACACACGCCTCACTCTCACAAATAACAACAAAGATGCCGTTGCCCGCTGTTGCATTCGTACTGAGGCAAAATATCGGCTTTGGTATTGCTGTTAGTAGCGCCTTCAAACTCGTCCTTTCACGCTCTACGCAGTGTGTCCCCTGCCATCCCACAAAAAGATCACATTGAACATGCATAGATGTTTGTGTCTGATCCTCCACCGTGTTGGTGTGTTCACTTTACGAGTTGTGTGCGCATGCCCGGTGTTTTTTCATCTTTTTTGTCACAGCGCCACCAACGGGCCTGGCAGACCTACTACAGCGTTTTCAGTGATTGGTGCCTCCTCTTGTCTGGACGCACATTGTTTCCTAATCATTTCTGAAAACATGTGGGCGGGTCTATGACTCATCAACCGTCTGATTGGTTAACCCGAGCTGCAGCTCACCTGCAGACCAATCATCTTGGCATATTACAGAGTTTGCTCCGCCCTCTTGCTTTGATGGGAAGGGCTGACAGACATAAATTCACTATGTCCTAAATCACTGCATCTCAAAGTATTTAAATACTGAAAAACTATGTTTTTAAATTCATTTCAATTATCTTAAAGATTTTAGTTTTGAAGATATTGAAACATTTAAATAATTTCATATTCGTTTCCCTTAAATATTTGCAAATCTTTTTAAATAAAATATTACTTATTTATTTATTTGTGGCATTTCTCTATACTAGTGAAGTTTGAAAGGTTTGGGAAAGTCTGGAGTTGAATATTGTCATTTTATGCAGTCGGGTCTGAAAAAGTGTTTGATTTTCCAGACTTTTTCCATTATTCAAGGATTAAAAATTAGGTTTTATGTTTATTTTTTCATTTATCATGGAGAAAAGCAGTGAAGATTGCCTCTAACCAAAAGCTAATTTGCAGTTTTCCATCCTTCAATCTTTGCTTTGCTTCATCAAACCTCGTTTGATGAAGCAATTTGATCATTTGGGGTTCTGTAGGATGGACAAAATTTGGACATGTTTTATTTATATATATATATATATATCCTGATCTGTTTGACAAAGCAACCACACTGCTGACATTGCTTCTCTGCTGCTAAACATCATCCAGTGATGCAGATGCATTGTTGTCACATGACTAAAATATCACATGGTGACCCCCTCACTTCCTCCTCCAGATACCCAAACAGCAACAGGGTGGAAATAAACGTCTGTTAATATCGGCCCAGTTACTTGTTAGACTGATACTAGTAGGTAAAAGAATTACAAAGATTGGCCGATACCGATATTAACGCTGATTTGTCGCGCATCCTTTGTTTTTGTGTTGCTGACAGAGAATCTGCAGTTAAATGCTTCATTCAGAAATCTCCATTTTGGCCTTCAGACCCTCTTGGATCCAGATTATAAACCGGACCCGTGGTTCTTTAACTGGGTCTGGTTTAACAAAGTACCTCAGATAATCTGTATTTGGTTTAGGAAAATTCAGTCCAGATTATCCTTTCCAAGTGTGAAACAGAGCGGATCAAAGTGGATTCAGAATCCAAAACACACTTCAGCATCACTTTACTTCATTATTGTTAGAGCAGAAAGATTATAAAACCCAACCAGGTAAATGTTTTATTCTCAAATGTCCCAATAACTACCAGAAAACAGTTTAAATGTTGTAAAAGTAAACATGTAGAGATCCAGGATTCTTACAGACATCAGAGGTAAACATGGTGGCTGGCTGACTCAGACGCGCCGTATAAACAGAGGACGTGGAAACCCGAGCGAAGCGTTGCAGGGAGATGAAACGGCTTAGAGAATGAATGAGAACCACCTCGGGGTTCTGCCCGTCTCTGTTTCAGTGACAGGAGGCTGCTGTGCTGCAGGTTTCCAACCTTTCTGCCTGCAGAGCAGCACCAACACCTCTGCTGCTCACAGATGCATCGACTGGGTAACAGACGTATGTTCAGGTGAGGCAGAGGGCGGATAGCGGCTTATTTAACCAGTCAGTTAATTAATATGGGCCGACCTCCACGGCGATGCACCCTCCCTCTGGTTTGAACATTTCTGCAACTCTCAGTCTACGGCTGATTCTGTGTAGAACGCGCCACTAAAATATGTGTTTTCATTGTGCCAAAGGGATTGACTGTATGCATGAGAGCTGAATGTGTTTAAGTTCTATTTG
The DNA here is from genome assembly GCF_011125445.2 of Fundulus heteroclitus. Taxonomy (NCBI): domain Eukaryota; kingdom Metazoa; phylum Chordata; class Actinopteri; order Cyprinodontiformes; family Fundulidae; genus Fundulus; species Fundulus heteroclitus. The sequence goes on along the minus strand of NC_046380.1, from coordinate 2,212,640 downwards.
ATGTTTTCAACATGTTGTAGAGCTTCGGTTTGTTCTGCGGCAGTGGTGTCTAACCTAGCAGGTGTTAAAAGCCTGCAGAATAGAATAGAAAAACCCTTTATTGACATGCATCAGCAGCAGCAACAAAGTTACAGGCAAACAGAAGCGCAGAGACACACGGAAAATAAGCAGTAATAATAATAAAGATAAAATAAAGACTGAGCAGTAAAATCAAAGATGCAATGCAAGATAAATTGTATAAATAATACAGAAAAGATCAGTTGCAGATTCTAACAAATGGTATATTGAGATAAAAAAAGGACCAAGTTCAAACCCTTCCTTTGTCGGGCCTACAGAACCCTGTGTAATAATTTCCTTATAGAGAATAGCGACTGCTTTTCTGAGTTTTTCTGAAATAGTTGTTAGAAAAGGTCAGGGTCCTGAATCATTCTGTGGAAAAAGTCGTTTCATGGACAGTCTGGGGGAAGTCGGACTGAAAGCTGCAGAAACCGAGCCGTCTCAGTGGAGAACCTCGGATCTACAGACTAAACATCAGTTTTCCTCTCCGACTCCACAGAAACACAAACCTTTCTCTGATGTTGGTGGGAGTTATGTCTGCTTTCATTGGATACAGACTCATTTTAAGGGTTTCTTCAGAGACTCAGAACCCCTAATCCAACCTTTCACACATTCTGATTCTTTCTTTACCCTCACAATGACTTTAGATCTGCTAAGATTAAATTACCTCAGAAACCTTCATGACATCGGAGCTTTTACGACTTTGCTAAGCTGTTATGCTCAGAAGCTGTTAAATAAGTGTCAATAAAAGTCAAAATGTCCTTTAAATGTGGATCGTTACATTTGTATTACCTCAATTCATGATTATTCTTACCTTTAAAAAGCTATTAATGGAAAAAACTGAATATGAACATTAAATATATGAAATCTTGAGGGAGTGCAGCTCCAGCATGGCTGTTTTTACGTTCTCCGTGTTTAAAAATGGTGGTGAGAAAAATTAGGATATAAAAAACGCTTCCCGTTCCCCACAGCCTGCCGACGTCCTGAAGCCTGATCTCTGGTAGATTTTGGTTGCGCTGCTGTATTTGTGAATCCTACGTTAGTTTTTATTTTTTAATGTGGTTTGTTTTGTTTTTGCCGTTCTCTGCGCCTATCTGTGGTGTTCTTTAAGTGCATTTAATTACCCATCGTATCTAATGTAGTTCCAGAATGATACAAAGTGGGATACGATGTAAAATCCTAACAACCTGGAAAAAATAAACCTGTGGTTCCTCTCGCAGAACAATCTTTAAGCCGGAAGCGCCGGTTCTGCAGAGATTTTCCCATCAGCTGAGCTGAAAAACAAGGTGGTAAGAACTTCATGTCCAAAAACCTTCTGGTAATTAGTAATTAATAAAATCTTTGTAAATGCATTATTTTTGTAGATATGTGGATATGATCATTTATTCCTGGTCCAGTGTGCAGTTAGAAACTCTTATGAGGAGGAAACTTCCTTTAGGTTCAGTTTTATATACAAAAGAGACTGTTTATTTATATAGTTTACTCGAGCCTATCAATCGCTGCAGACTAACTGTGAGGGCTTTAGTGCTGATTTGGATCAAGCTGGACCTGGTACGCAGATCTGTCTGAAGATTTAGGAGCTAACTGCGTGGCCAGCATGTTGGGGTGTCATAAACGGATCTAAAACCTCAGGTGTAAGGTCAGCATGCATCATGTAACGCCTCAGAGCTGAAGCTCTGCAGGTACCGTCATCAGGAGTCAGAACAGGAACATCCTTAGAGTCCGTACCCACCAGGTTCTTCTTGTTAAGAACTGGGTCCGGGTGGGAGCTGTTTGTACCATATTGTGGCTGAAGACGGTGGTTGATTTGAGTTGGTGCTAAATACCATCAATTACAGATTACAATTTTTATAGTTTATCTGAAGAGTAAAATCTGATTCATGGTTTTTATGATGCGCACTTCATCCTGAAGCTTTTGTGTCATGAATTTTATCAGCAGGACCATGAGGGCCCGTTCAGCCCTTCTGCAGCCAATAATTAATTTCAACATACATGCTGACTAAACTTTATGAGGGCAGAGCTGGCACATTAAAACTATAAACACAAACACATGTTAGTGTTCATCTGCAGGGTTTCAGTGAGTTGGTGTACCACTAAGGGGAACATATGAACCAGAACAAGGTGTATCGTCTTCTCTAGTACCTCTGTAGAAGTATCCGATTGAGAAGGTAAACCCAAACATTGAACCATATCTGGTTAAATGCAAAAACCTTTAAAAAATCGATGTTCAGCGATGCTCTATATTTAATCTGATTGAGATTCATCGGTTTTCTTAAGGAGGGTGGGCAGAAACATTCAGTATCTAGAGCCCCTTTTCCATTACAAGACCCAGGATTTAAAGCGCCAGGCTTAGGTTTCCCGGGGTAAAACAAATCCTGGGCCTTTTAAGTTTGACATGTTTCCATTAGCTAGGGGCCGTTTATGCAAAACGGCTCAATGACGTATGGGGAGGTTGTGAGGAAAGCTGCAGTACCACTCCGGTCCAGGAGATGGCCTCAAGAGGACAACCGCAGTTTGCAGAGAAACAGGATGGAGAACACACAACTGGTTTTGCTGTCGGCGTTACATCTCCTTAGCTCCTTTTACATCGGCCCTACCCTGTTCTGTCTGCTTGGCTCTAATCTGGTCTACTCCTGTTGGTGTAAATAAATCAAAATAAAGCTCAGCTTCCCTTTGAGACTAGACTGATCTGTCTGCTCCAAAGTTTGCCTCATGGAGTTAAATTTTAGATTTTTATGAGTTTTCCTCAGCCACGGTGTGGACGATGAGGAGGATTTTTAAGTACAATACCGAACACTTTTGATCGCAGCAAAATTATTTTAATAGGTTATAGGATGTACGTACTGAGCAGATTAGACCCCCGCTCTGCGTTCTCTGCCACAGAAGGAGGAAAGCAGAAGGCCGGCTGTGTCAGTCCGCCATGACAGCAGCAACTCACCAGTGGGCACTAGATCCTCCAGGAATGACATAAACTCTTAAATTTATGTCAGTTTGAGTTTAGATCGGTTTTTAAACGGCATTGCTGCTGTGACCTGTTGCGCCTGGGTATTCCTTCTCTGGATACAGGACTTTCTGACAAACCAAAGCCAATCAGCAATCAGGCTGTCCTCAGGGCTGTGTCCTAGGCCCTCTGCTCTTCACCATGCAAACACGACCCGCCGTGAAAACCTCACTGTCCAATTTCCAAATTACACCGCTGTAGTGGGACTGATCTGAGACGGAGGAATACCAACAAAGGGACGAGGTGAAGTTATTGCTGGTTACAGAAAATAACTTACGTCAGACCACCACAAAAACCAAGGAGCTCATTGTGGAATTCAGGGACTGGAAAACTAACATCCAGTAACTATCCAGACAGGTTTGAGAGGGAATTGGACTTCTGGTTCTATATTGTTTTATAAAGAAAACTACTGAGAGACCAAAGCTGGATACGGGTCACGCTTTGCTCGCTGTATTTAGCCCAGTTTGATGAGTCAGTGAATGTTTGTGGTCTGGTTTACTATAAAAGCAAAAACGGTGGTTAATAAAAGTGAAATACTTGGTGTTGATGCTAAATGTTGGTTTTCAAGCTGATTTCAAGGAGGAGATCCAGATTTTGACCGAACCACTCAGTACTGAAACCTACGACGACTTAGGAGCGATTTTAAAGAAAAGGAAATCAGACAGTTCTTCTTGTTGATTGCTTGTTTTGTCTCATATGAGCATCTGTGCAGCTGCAGATGTTTTTTATACAAACTGAACAATTCAAAGACGGCCTGGAAAATCACTAACAGGTTCTGGTTCTGGAAACAAGTCGTTATCTGGGGGAGAGAGCAGCGAGTCGTTCTGACTAGGAGGTCAAACTCTGAAGGTTGTTTGGTGACGATGTCATTAATCTTCATTTGGATCAATTTTCAGATCAAATTGGTAAGAAAACATGTGAGTTTTAAATATCCGGCATTGCTGCAGGTTCAGCTGAGCGGTCCCATTTCTCCTCTGACCCCCAGAAACGGGCTTCAGCTCACGTTTCTCAGACAGACCCGTTTGGGCTGATGCAGCCGGCCGTGCAGAGGTTCTGAAGGATCACTTTCTCAGCGTTTCCTCCTTTATGGAGTTTCCTGCTTAAAGGTTTCAGAACCGTTGAATGGAAACGGGTTCCTGCAGCCAATGTAAATATTTGTCCAGCTCTCACCTATTCAGTGCCACTATTAAGTGATTTATACACCCCCTCCCCCACCCTCACCCCCAGCTCGGCTCGCCTGGTTGCGTGTCTCTGCTGGTGCTGATGGATTCAGAGCCCCTCACTTAAAAGTTCAGCCCGGCCCACAAATATGTGCAGTGGTCGCCTGTTCTGCTTCGCCAGCAAATCCTTCTCAGACGAGCCCCCCCCCCCCCCCACATGCCCGCCTCCCCCGGGCCCATTTATCACAGAGACGAGGCTCTCGCTCCGTGGAGGTTTACAACTTGGCACAGCGACAGAAAGTGGAGACAAATTTTCCAGCTGCTTGTTTCCTTTTCACTGCATTAAAACCCGATAAGTTTCATTCGCCTCCAGTCAGACCGGCTCAGATGATTGATGTCTTCATCTTTCAGGCAGCATCCAAAGCACTTGACTACTTTATCGGATCCCGGTTTGGTTCTGCTGGACTCAGCAGTTCTAGGTGAACATAAAACCTGGAGTCCAGGATGTTCACCTCACCATCAGAGCTGCAGATGGTTAAAACATCCTGAATTATTGGGATAATCACATAATTTAGTGTTAGAGGTCAGATGTTTTCTCCGTTCCTGTTAGTGGAAATCAACTGTCTGCAAACCCAACCAGCCGGTGTGACTCAGTCAGAAATAACAGCGTGCCGGTATCAGTCGGACGCTCAGAGACGCCTCCTTCCCCTCCAGCAGAAAGCTCCTCTGTGTCTCACCATCCCTCCGCCAACAAAGCGCCGGCGGCGGTCTGTGAGTGAATGCAGGGTGTGTCCTACCTCAGGTGTGTCCAGGTTTAAACTCCAGGCTGTGAGCGCAGCGGCAGCAGCTGGGAGGCTGAGAGATGGATCCTCACTCGCTACGTTCCCAGTGAATGAACAACAGCATCAGCCTCTTTCTCCTCCAGAGGAAAAAAAAAAAACCACAACGTCCCCCAGAAACACCCCCACCAGCGGAAAAGCTCAGCTGTTTGGTTCTGTGAAGAGCTCCTGGCTCTGCGTCTGAATGTGTGCAGGACTGGGGGGGGGGGTTTGCAGGGACTTTGGTGCGTTTGGTCTGCAGCTTTGAGGCGATGCCAGGAGGCTCAGGTCTTATAAAGACGTTGTTGGGAGGTCGGTCCCCTCCCTGCAGCGCTGACTGACGTGTTAAATGTTTCACAGCCGCATGAACGGAGCCGACACCGAGGCCTGGTGGCTCCCAGCCCAACGGGGACAAATTATTCTGTCTGGTCCAAAGAGACCAAACTGTCCACCTGAACCGGATCCTGCAGGTCGCTCCTGGATCTTTGGTTTTTATTCTGTTGTTTGGGCAACATGTGGATTTTACATAAAACTACGCTGAGATAACAGATAGAAGATGGCAACATTAACCTCCTGTTTAATAAGTGACTTCAGCTGCATAGATATCTCACTACCTCACTGTTGCTCTTACCTGGTACCACTTAATGTAAAACGTCATTCCATTTGTATGTAAGTCACCTGAGCGTACATAAGTCACCCTAAATTTATGCTTTATTTCCCCTAGTACTTTTTATTTTGTTTTTTATTGTTGATACACTGTGGACACACTGTATATACCTTATACCTTATGCACCTTTTCCTCCTTTTTGTTTATCAAGCCAATGTGTGACAAGTACATTTCTCCACTGTGAGATCATTAAATCCCTGTCTCTTATCTTAAGACCCCATAATTATAGTCTAAAACTATATTTTTGATTATTTAGATTATGTTTTACTGACAGTTTTTCTAAAAAATTTTGATTAATTTTCATCCTCATTTACAGTCAGGAGAAAGAAAAACAGTCCAAAAGTCTGTTTGGACTAAAGTTATCAGTTACTGAGAGGTTATAACAAACAACATAAAATAATTAAATAATAAGAGCAAGAATTTGCTTTTCTGTTTAAAGTAAGCATTTAAATTCTTTTATTTAACCAGGTAAAAATCTTATTGCGATTAAAACCACTTTTCTAAGAGTGGCCAAGACAGCAGCTCAAATACACATTTGGATACAACACTGCAAAAACTGAACTAAAAATAAGTAAAATGTTCTTACAATTAGTGTATTTGTCCTTGATTTGAGCAGGTAAATAAGATGATTCGCCATTGGAATAAGATTTTAGCACTTAAAATAGGAACAATCCATCTCCATCATCTTATTTCAAGTGCAGTATGTCTAATTATCTTATTTTAGGGGTCAAAATACTCATTCCATTGGCAGATAATCTTATTTACCTGCTCAAATCAAGGACAAATACACTAACTAAGAACATTTTACTTATTTTAGATCCGTTTTTGCAGTGAACACAGTAAAATGATCAGTTTACAAAATTCAGTCACAACATCCAGTCAAGCTCTGTCATTTATAAACAATTTAAATTCTTCCAGAGATAAAATATTTCTCAATTTCAAGTCCTTCTGCATCATTCCAGGTCTATGGGCCAGAGGATTTAAAGCCTTTTTCCCAGTTCAGTTCTGACAGGATCTGCATCAGGATGAAGTCCTGAGAACGCCGGTCATATCAGTTAAAGTTTCTACGCATATGTAGACATAAATATGTCAGCAGAAGTCCAAGAATAGATTTGTAGATAAAGCCTACTAGTTTACAGAGATGGAGAATTGTGTATGAAGAGCAGTGATCTACACTATAGCAGCAATCAGTGATAAACAGCATCCAAGACTTCAGCATTTAGATGTTGAAGTCTTTGGGTTGATCTGTTCTCCATGAAGCGACGCCTCCAGCTGAGTTTTCTCCTGCTTCAGACCCTTCTGGCTCCTCTGATGCTCTTCAGCTCTTCAGCTCCAGGCTTTCTGACCGGAGATGGTTGGTGTGTCTCTGCTGAACCACTTCCTGGTTGATGTGGCTGATAGTTTTAAACCGTCATCCTGCTCAAACACCCCGTTACCATCCATGTTCTGGTTTCAGTCCATCAGGTTTTTATTTTTAACGAGGCCCAGAGGAGAGCTGCTGGAGATTAGCGGCCCCTGCAACCCTGCAGCTAGAGACAGTGGATGTTTGTCCTGGTATTTCTAAGAGGCCATGAAGGCTGGAAAAAGGCTGCAGGGAACCGGCCCACAGCATCACTGATCCTCCTCCGTACTTAACAGAAAGCTCAGTCCTAGAAACCAGTTAAAGTCGCGGTGGAGTGTAACTCTGCATGTTTACGTTGGTGAAGGTGGGACAGAAATGCAGCGTCTAATGGCTGGCATGTTCGCTCGCCTTTCCCATTTCGAAGAGAGGCCAGTTAACGGTTCCTTGACACTTTGATCAACTTAAAGTATGAATTACTGAAAAGCTTCACTTATATTCATTCTATGTGGCTGGTTAAGGGAGGCAGTGTGGCGGCAGTGATTTAAAACAATCATTAATGTGGGAGTTTTTCCGCTCTGAATAAATGTAATCAGGGTTAATTTTAACATTTATTTAATTTAATTTTAATTTTAATATATATTTGTATATATATATATATATTTGCACATCTTTACCAGAGTTAACTAAAGATGGAGGAGACTCTCAACACCTCTAAAACATTTTTATATTTCTACATTTCAAAGTGATTATTCCTGCGCATTTTTGTGTCCTAATTTCCCCTCTAATGAAACTCCTCCTGATTGCTAATCAAAGGGGGCCAATCAGAGTAAAGCAGGTTTTATCTGTAGCAGCGGAATCATATTAAGAATAATCCTGATTTTTATAAATCCTAACATAATCCAATTTTAATATATATATATATATATATATATATATATATATATATATATATATATATATATATATATATATATATATTTGCACATTTACCATTTACCATGAAAATTAATGCAACTTACTGTGATTTTTCTAGATGTATGCAAACGAAATTTCGTTCTGTACGCACTTTGTGCATACAGAATGACGAATAAAGCTGTCTATGTCTATGTCTAACTTCTCGAAAATTTTTATATTTCTACATTTCAAAGTGATTAAGATTAGAAACAGTCAAACGTGTCCTAATTTCCCCCTCTAATGAAACTCCTCCTGATTGCTAATCAAAGGGGGCGGAGCCTGTGAGGGTGCTGACTGTGGCCAATCAGAGTAAACCAGGTTTTATCTGTAGCAGCGGAATAATACTAAGAATAATCCTGATTTTTATAAATCCTGACATAATCCAGCTCGGCACCCCGGGGACTTTCTCCGACCCTCCTGTCACGTCTGCATGGAGCTCACCACAGGACGCCTTTGTCGTCTAGTCGTGGAAACTTTCCTTACATGTGTTTTCAATCTGTGCTGGGAACAGCTGGGATTATCTCAGCCATCGGGCAGTTTCCCAGGAAGCTGCCAGGCTGCTCGTTAGCAGGGAAGTCACTGATTTAAGGAGGTCTTAGAGAGATCCTTGAAGGTTGAAGCTTCAGACTTTATGTTCTGCTGTCCTTTGCATCGTAGCGAACAGGAAGCCCGTTAGCTCTGAGATGGAAAAGCTAAGCGGCGCTCGCCCCCCCGGGGGTTCCTCTTTCCTCTTAGCGCTGGTATTTTCTGCTGAGCTGAGCTGGAACGCCGCAGCTCGCTGTGGAGCCAGACCGTTTAAATACGCGGGCCTGGTCTGGCGCTCTGACAAACAGGAGTGGGATCTGATCTGGGTTCTGGTTTCCCAGCATCTTCTAGGAGGAGAATTCATATTTTCCAAACCGTCCGAGGTCTGCTTAAGACATCATCTCATCAGCGAGGAGCCAGCAGAGTTCAGCGGCCGACCATGTTCTCCGCTGACTGATCTGTTTCTGAAAGCAAACACAGAGTCAGGAGGTTCCTTTAGACACGAGCCGCTTCACAGAGGAACCTCCAGAAGGGCTTCTCCACGGAGAACCACTATCTAAAGTTAGAAACTGGCATTTATTAAAATGTTGGCACAGTTTAAGTCGCAGAGAAAGTGAGTCAATTTTTCATGAATTTATGTGACGTGATTTTAGATTCAGGCTCTTGGTCGGGGTTGAAAACCCTGATTTCATTCATGTTGTTCATACTGAAGCTTAAATAAAACACACTATGGGGGGTGGGGGGTGGGGGGGGGTGTCAGTCGCTTCGTGGACAGTAGTTGTCTTGCAATCAGAAGGTTGTAGGTTTGATTCCAGCTTCCACTTGTCACATATTAATGTGCCCTTGGGCAAGGCACTTAATTCCGTATTTTTCCTACTGATCCACATATCGCTGTGAGTGACGTGCTTTGAGGGATTGCTGTAACAGGGAGAAAGTTCAGTCTGTTTATCAACTTCATAATTAATTATTAATTAAGAAATCTTAATGTTTAATTTCAGGTCCAACAGTAAATGTTTTTATCTCTGTGTCAGAGTAATAAATAAATAAATAAATATATATATATATATATATATATATATATATATATATATATATATACATATGTGTGTGTGTGTATATATATATATAATATACATGTGTGTGTGTGTGTATATATATATAATATACATATGTGTGTGTGTGACACACAAACATCGGAATATCGGTTATTGGACATGACCACAATATTACTATCGGATTTCGACATCACCCCAAATTGTCATATCGGTGAAACTCTACTGTACTTTTTTCTGTTTATGTGATTTTGTCTGGCTCCACTTTCAACTATCTATAAGTAAAACATTCAGATGTATGCATGCATTAGATCTCCTCAGTGTAACAGCTGTACATGATTTCCCTGTTTACCGACACGGTTCTCCAGGTTGTTATATGATGTCAGGAGGAGCAGCTGTTGAACATCTAGCATTCTGGAGGGTCGGCGTTTAATTCCTGTCCTCCTCTCTCTGAATGTTGACGTGTTTCTGGGTTTATCACAGATGAATCTCCACATCAGTCCAGGTTGGGCAGGTCACGGTCATTCCAAAAAAAAATTTAAACTTTTTTAGAAGTTTGAAGACGTTTAGCTTCCCATCCAGGAAGCTTTCTCAATTCAAATGTCTGGAGTAGTGTGGAGCTCCAAGCTTTTTAGTATTTCCTAACAAAGGCCTTGTAATGGTTACCTGACTCCGCCAGATAGATTTGCTCCGCATATCCATCTGGAAACCTTCCGTTGAAGTAATTTTGGGAAGGGGTGAAAATACTGGTTAGCTGATTGGCCTATGTTGGTGATAGACAAGCCAAATAAACCAATCAGATCAACGAAGCATATGACATACTCGTCAACATGCTTCGACGACGAAAACACAACCACAAGCCAAGCTACTCTTGCTGCTGCAGGTAAAGGCTCGTTAGCTCAGCAAAGAAATACTCTGTAATTCCGATAAAACTTGCTCGATAGCCACGCCAACGCTAGTTTCATCGGCTGAAGCCGCCATGTTGTTTAGACTGAACTGTTGCGCTTCTCGTTGCGTCACACCTCAACCCGCCTCAAAGCCAACGCTGATTGGACGTTCGTTTGGTGAACGGCTCCAAATTTTCTTTAACGGAGAGTAGCCAGACTGATCTGCGAGTGAAACCTTGAAAGCTCGCGAGATCAGGATGGTCTCACGAGGCTATTGTAATGGCTTAGATAACATGCAAATTAACCTGAAACTGGTCCACGCCCTTAGTAATGGGGAGTCGTTAGGGCCTGGCTTACAAAAGCAATGTTTTTATCACCCGTATGGGGGTGAGGATTGACTACTCCAGACATTTTGAACATCTTCAAACTGCGGAAAAAAAGTCCAGTTGTTTTGTTTTTTAATATTTTTTGGGTTGGGCAGGTTGTTCTGGCTCGGTTCTCTGGTCCCAGAACCACAGCAGCTCATTAGGACGCATTTCTGGGAAAGGAGCCGTCACAAGGGCTGATGAACCAATCAGAGGCAGACATGGAGCTAGTGGCGCTAGAGATACATTACAATGTGGATGCTAATAAATGTAATAATTCCTTTAGACTCTGGGAGACGTTTTAATTTAACAAAGACCGGCTCACATAAACATATTTCTATGACTTAATTTAAACAAACAGTTGCGGTTATAAACAAAGAGTCTTTAGGACGCCACCTGCTGGATAACTGCTGGTTCTGATTAAATCTTAAATTCCAGCAGGGGCATTTTGGAGGCACTAGGAGGAAAGACGTTCTTTTGTGAGAGGTCAACTCAGAAGTGTTGGCGTCCACTGCTGAATGTTTTCTAGCTTTTAACGTGACAGAACTTCATCAGCAGGATAAAGCATTAACGTCTCTGACTGCAGCTGCAGATTCCTGACGAAAGCCGCTGTTATCTGCGAGGAAGGACCGGTTCCCCTGTTAGCACCTCAGTCTGGGTTTCCACATGGTCATAACTGTGTGCTGAAACAATGGGCCGCTCCGAGCCAGGCCCTCTCCCCCAGCATGGCCGGGTTCTGATTAGATCCTGATGTAGACCTGCTTTGTGTCGCTCTCTGAGCACGCAGCCTTTGTTTGTGTTCCTCCTCTCGGCTTTCGCCCTGATCTGTGATGCTTGTCTGGGGTTCACGGTGGTTCTGTCCAAACGGATCACAGCGGGAAGCAGATGATGAGAACATCTTGATTGGCTGACTGCCGCGCCTCATGATGATGAAGTTCTGAGCATTTAATGGACCTCAGAGGGAAGCTGGTTTGTGGTGGAGGGGGGGGCTTGATGGCGTAATTGTAGTTTTAAAATTTCAGCGTTCCTGAAGAGTGATGGTTGGCGCTCCTGATGGGAGGCGGTCAGGCTCTCTCTGAGGACCTCATAGTTTCCAGTCCTCCCAGACATCTGCGACTGGAGCTGGTTGTGTTCTTCACTGAGGAGAATTTCCTCCTTCTGGCCTTTTAAAAGCTGAAAGTCACCGGGGCGACCGGCAGCACGGCGGTGCCAACAAGTTGCCTCAGCGCTGTTGTGGCTGCAGTGCCAGGAAACATTTGAAAGAGGTGTGACCCTGAAGCTCTGCCAGCTGCAGATCTTTCCAATCCAGCCTGATGTCACCTTCCACATCTTTACCTTCAGTCTGGAGCTGAAAACATGACACACCAGATGTGAGCTCTGTCACGTTTTCACGCTGCCTTTTCACAACCGAGTCCTCCTTAAACCGTTGTCCATCCAGAGACTTCAGCCTCCTTCTCCATCTCCTAACCCAGAACCTTCAGGTCCGGTCCAGCATCCCGACCAGATGAACCCAGCTGCAGCTCTTAGAGCTGGGATCAAAATTATTCATACCCCTGACAGACTTAGATTTAAATTGTTTTTATTCAACTAAGAAGTTTGTTTCTGACATTAAATGCAGTGACGCTCAAAGATGCCCTAAGATAAAATTAGCCTCCATGGCTAACTGGAGTTTAGGACTCATGTTACTTAATATGCTCTGTCCCATCTCAAATAGATAAATAAACAAAAGATAGTAAGACGATGCTTTATTTTGTCATTATACATCGGGCTGGACGATAATTGAATAACAATATATATCGACTGATAGACGTATATCGATGGTAGAAAAAAATGGTCTTTAAAAAGTTAAATAGAATAAACGTTTTTCCTTTCTTATGCATCAGAGCCAATCATGTAGGTTAATATTATATCATTACATCCTCCCAACCAATCACAGCGCAGGCCCAGGAAAAAAAGGGGGGAAAAAAAAGAAAGAAGAAAAAAAAAGGAAAAAAAAAAGGATTGCTTTGCCCCCTTCAGAGAGCACAAGCTCTCTTTTTTTCTTTTTTAAAAACTTGAAGGTTTGGTAAAACGTTGGTAGAATAAAGGGTTGAGTTTGAATTCAGTGCATAAAATGGCCAGGGCTGCATTTGAAATACATGTTTTGAATTTGTTGATAATTATCGATATCAATCAATATGATTTCTATTTTATCGATATGCTTTTTTTCTGTATCGTCCAGACGCAATAGAACATACAATGTACATATTTCATGGATCAGATGGAGGATTAGCCTGAGCCGCTAGCCGCTAATGGCTGACCTGAGCAGCATGTTTTTTAGTGGAAGGGGAAACCGGAGCATCTGGAGGACTATCAGTGTTTAGAAATATACAAAAGATGTTTACATTGAAATAGAGTTGTTTACCAGGGATTATTTATATTCTGCTCAATAATCAGTGGAAAAAGCTTTATTGTGATCCCAGCATTAAAAACCTTCTTCTAGCTCCTGAGCAGCTTCCTGCTCAACCCCTCTGGTTTTCTTGCTGATGAGCTCCAGGTCTTTGAGGTTGGAAGGCCTCCTGAACATCACCCTAATCTTTACCTCCCTCCCCAGATTCTGGGTTTCTGTCAGGCCCGGTTGAGCCGCACCAGAACATTATTACAACTTCCTTGCTTTACTTTAAACCTAAACTTCCAGAGGTTGTGGGTGTGACGTTTCGCTGCCTCTTCAGATGCATTCACACAGCATAGCGATGCGTAATGATGCGTAGCGCAGCTCGAAGCGGGGGGGGGGGGGGGGGGGGGGGGGGCTGTTCGTCAAGCTAATAGCAGCTAGCATTAGCTTATGTTGTCCAGGAAGTTTATAGCTGCGCTGACGCACGTTCAAGAGCTTTACTGACCTTTCTATTTTACTCTCAAACATCTGTATTGTACTAACCATTACGCTTATTAAAAATTATAATGGACTAATTTCAGTGTAATCTTGGCAACTTTCAGCTCGTTACGCTGAAATGCACTAACGAGAACCCTGCTCTAAAGCAGAAGCTGGCCTCCCTACAGAGTAAGTTTGTTTCTGGGATCCTAGTCATGATCCATGTCTCCTGACCATCACAGCAACAGGAGCAGAGGAGGGTGGAGCCTCCTGGACGCCGTCCATCAGAGGACGTCTCCAGGACAGACCCAGAACTCAGAGGGACCGTATTTTGTTTCTGGGCCTGAAACACTCTAGGATGCCCCCTGAGGAGCTCAGCTGGACCTGTTGGATAAAAACAGTTCTTGCTTGTTATTTTGGGGCAACAGTGGCACAGAGTTTGTCCTGCAATTGGCGGGTTGCCGGTTCAATCCCCCACTACGATGTTTCAGTTGTTGTGTCCTTGGGCAAGACATTTCACCCGAATTTCCCGCTGCCGGTGGTCAGAGGGCCTGATGGCGCCTCTGTCAGTCTGCCCCAGGGCAGCTGTGGCTCCTAACATAGCTCACCACCGTCAGGGTGTGAATGGGTGTCGTGTAAAGTGCTTTGGGGAAATCGGACTTGATAAAGTGTTATTCAAGTACAAGCCATTTACCATTTTGTAGCTGCTTGGTCACCATCTGAATGTCTACACGGTAAATTTACATTAAACATTCATCTATGGATGCTTCAACTGCACCAAAATGAAGCTGAAAATTCCTAAATCTGACAAATGTAGAAAGGAAGGAGTGTGAACAACACAAACGAGGTCGTTGTTGACTTCAGGAAAAATCCGCCGAGTCGCCCTGCAGTGGAGCGAGTCAGCAGCATCAGGTTCCAGGGGTGCAGATCACACTCTGACCTGGTTCCTCCTCACCTCCATCTGGTGAAGAGAGCTCAACGTTTCTGACTGCTGGCAGACGCTGCCTGACCAGGGCTCAGACAACCATAAAGGCCTCTCCCACCCACATTATGAACCGTCCTCCCTGCTGCCCTCTGGCAGGAGGTCCAGAAGCTTCAAATGTAGAACAACCAGATTCCCCAACAGCTTCATTCCTCATGTCATCAGACTGATAACCTCCCCCCCCACCCCCACCCCCATACATACAAAACTACTTTACATGGTCACTGTGAACTGAACTCTACTGCACCATCATCTGGTCTGTTGTTTAAATACATCCTGCTGCCACATATAATTGCACTATTCATGTTGTCTAACAGAACTTTTCTGTACATATAAAATGTATTTTAAAGGAGACATAAAGAATAATGTTATCGTTATAACAACACTGACAACAATTTAATATGTCGTTTCTCATTTGTCCGTTGCTGCTGTGAAACACCAAGCTATATAATACACTGGAGTGCTGATTTTGCCGAAAAACTGAAGTCACTGGCCGCCATCTTGCTACTCCCTACTCTCACAGAATCCCACAGGATTTGCTTGCAATAACAAGCAGTTTTCTGGCTGTGAAAACATTTCACAGGTAATTTTACAGTCAGTGGATTTACTAACACTATCAACTACTAGGAAATTAGGTGCTGAAATATTTTACATGTTATTCATATTAAATATATATATATGTATATATAAGTATGTGTTTATGTATATATGTATACACATATGTAAATATATGTTTTTGTATATTGTTATTTATATATTTAGAAATGTTAAATATATATATTTAAATTAATAAAATGCAAAATATTTCAGCACATGACTTTCTCAGTACTTGATAGTTTTAGAACATAACATAAAAGTATATGGCATTTGACATTTTAAAAGTTTTAATCCCCCCCTGAACATGAGAAAAGCCTCGTTATTCGATGCTGTAGCGCACATATTCCCTAGTTACTGGGGGGAAATAGGGAGTACCAATATGGCGGCTGGTGGCTTCAAAGCGACTCGTTCTAACAGCCGGCTATTAGCACTCCAGTGTATAATAGAGATCAGTGCTGTGAAATGTTTACTTCCACAGGACGGGTCTATGATGTGTTCTGTTCTGGTTCTGGTCCGCTTCTCTTACTGGCCTCCATGTTTGCAGGCTGCTGCTCTTTTGCCAGAATAAAATACCAAATGATGCGCTCGGTGCTGGGAACCCTGGGAACTCTCATCTGATTGGCTCAGGAATCAGGAAGTAAACACAGGTTACACTCTGAACCGAAGTAGTTCCAGACATCTGGGTTTGAAAGGATTAAAAACGTGACATTGTTGATGGAGAGGATTGATTGTTTATATGAAATATTACTTCCATCCTGAGAAATGAGAATGATTTAGGTTGATTTTACGGTAAATTTCTTACTTATTGCTCCTTTGAATGTCCTGTGAATGTGCCGTTGAATAAGGTCTAAGTCTGTGTGGGAACGCTGTTCTCGGATCTCATGGAAAGTATTCTGAATGGACCCGGTTTTTCCTAATTGCTTTTTATCAGACCAAAGATTAGCCGCTGTTATCTCTCCGTCCTGCAGAGCCTCCATGAGGTCATGTGACTGACGACTGCTGGGTTCTTCCTTCATGTTTTTCATTTCTGAATCTAATGAGGAAAGCAGCTGGCTCCTTTGGCAGCTCTGCTGAGTTTTTTCCTGGGGGGAAAGCTTTAATCTTGGAGCTCCGGCTCACTTGAGGAGAGTTTTCCAGCTCAAACATGCCGTGACAATGACTGTTGGTATCTTCTGAGGCCTACCACACATTCCAGCTCCTTGTTTTTAATCACGTTCTTACCTGTGGGTCTCTATTCTCTACAGTGAGGACTGAGAAGGTCCTGGTTCTGTTGGCAGGAACGTGGGTTTGGTGATCACCAGGTCCAGCGTCCTCTTTTCAGATCGCTGCTGCTGCAGGAAATGTTCCCAAACCTCAGGCTTGCTGTGGCAAATATTATGATTAGGTCGGCTTTTCCAGCTTCTGCTGAATGGCTTTGGCATGCAGCTACAGAACCACATTTTCTCCTGACTCATTCAGTATCTGTCATCCCGGCTCCACGTCGTCTCCGACGCCTGAGGTGATCATCGGAGAACAAATCTTCAAATGAACGTTCTGCTTTGATGTCCTGGAGGTCCAGACGGTGGTGGAGATCAGGGAATCTGCTGAAACTGGATCTCAGTTCTCCCTTTTTTTCTCCACCACAGCATTTTAGTTATTGAAGTCCGGACTTTGACTAGACCAATAGAAAACCTCGATTCTTGTGTTTTCCAGCCCTTGTGTTGTAGATTAGCTACAGAGTTTGGGATGATGGTTCTGTTGGTGACCTAGTTTGGACCAAACTTCATCTGTTGGACAGATGGAGTCATGTTTGACTCTAAAATACTTTGGTGATCAGAGATCATAGTCCACTAACTGGCTGCTAGGAGCCCAGGTTCAAAACAAGCCCACGTCATCATCCCTCCATGACCGTGCTTTACAGCCTGAAATCTGAGAAAACTATCGCGAATCCTGATTTTTTTTTTTTCCTCCCCTCAAGTGAAACTCATACATTTAACAAGCATGAAATATGTCAAGCCTTTATTTCCTAGAAAATGTCAATCTTACAGCAGATGGATGTTTCAGAAAGCATTTTAATGTATAAATGTTTAATTAATTAATGGACATATTATGGGGTGGAGGTTAGAGCAGTACGCTTGCATTCTTAGAAGGCCACAGGAACTCGGTTTGATCCTCACAGACGGCCACCCTGAGCGTGACCCTTGACCCCAGATTGCTCCCCGTGCACCAATCATGTTGCAGAACCGCTCCCTGAAGGGAGGGTTAAACGGAGAGACACATTTTCCCACTGGGAATATAAAGGGAAATGTTTATTGAACCTCTAACCTGCTGACTGAGGCCTACAGAGTCTGAGGTGGAGCTCCTGGTTTCTGCTCATTTCCCTGAGCTTCCCGCTCTAACATTGGGCTGAACCTGCTGGATGTCCATCCTGGAAGCTGCTGAGATGTTCTCCTCTCAGGATGATGGACCTCAGCTGGTCTGGACCTGATAACCCATCCCAGGTTGATGGACAGCAGCAGTTGCTGCTCTAAGTTCATTGCTGAGGTCTTTCCACCCTGACATTGTGCTAACGCCCCTGTATGTTCCCAAGGAGCAAACAAAGAAACTTTTTTTCTCTGCTTTTACAGTCGATGAAGACGTTCCTTTTCCCGTGACTGCATGTAAATAATAAATCCCTTGCTAATCCCACCGGATCCCATCTGTTTTATTCACTGAGGGAAGGCGGACATGTCCTGACAGCTACTGTTTCCTCGTCTGCTGAAGCCCTTAACTCTCCCGCTGAGCATGTTTTGGCCTGATTTACATCTGTGACTCAGGCGCCGCCCTCCTCACCTTTTAGCGTCTGTGGAAGAAAGAGCTCAGAGCGTGGAGCTGCTGAGGTTGTTAGAAAATAATGTGTTCTGGTGCCGCTGCAGAGAAATTCTTTCCATTTCTTTATTAGTATTTTACAGCCTCCGGGGAAGGAGTTCTTTCCACTTTACAGAGTCGTACATGTTACCAAAGGACACAGATGTGTTTGGTTTCTGAAGCCTGGAGGAGTTCAGTCATCGACTTAACAGCCAAAGGTGGTCCGTGTGACCCAGCAGAACCATTTACCAAACCCAACACGTCACGCTGGTACAGATGAAGCCCAGGCAGGTCGGGGAAGCTCTTTGTCCCACAAGGTAAATCACATCTAGTCCTGTTGTTCCTGAACATCAGAAGGAGGTTCTGACGGGCCGTTCTTTCCTATTCGGACCGACTCCAAACCAAAACGCTTAAAGAAATGTCTGTTAGTCCGTGGTTCTGTGGATCCTCAGGCGGTTTTCTGAGGTTTCAGGACCACGCTGGAGGCCGAGCGGACACAGGAGAAGGCGGAAGGCGACACCTTGTCGGGGTCGATGTAGTTGTTCTCCATCCTCAGGGCCACCAGAGTCGCTTCCTCCTGCTGCTCCGGGTCACAGATGCTGTCTTCAGAGATGCTCCTGGAAGTTTCAGCACAAACATCCCGTTAAACACACCTTAATACAAAAACTATTTCACCTTCCGTGACAGTTTAATCTCCAGGATTTCTTTTACCGCCTCCCCCCTGCTTTACTCTGCCGCTCTGTCTGCAGGCTGGTTTTATTGCACTGATTTTATTTCCCACAAGGAAACGGTTTAAACGTCTTTCCTTTTCACTTCTTCCCTTCATTCACATTTAATCTGTCTTTAATGTTTTTTTTAACTATAATTCAGGAATCTCTCTGGAGGTGTTTCTGAGCTTTGAGAAACTTAATCGGCTCAGATGTACAAAACATAGGGTGGCGTTGAACCGTAGCATTATTAATAAATCATGGCAGACGTAGCTCCGGAGAAAAACCTCAATTATCAAAGCACCTAATGGTGGAAAAACGCTAAATCCATTTGTTTCCATACATAAATCTCTAGTTCTTTTGATGCTTTTCTGTATATATTTTATTTCTGTGACCTTTAAAGAGCAAACTTGCTTTCACAGATCATTAGTTTTACTTTCCATGTATCAGAGCGTCTCTCCCTGTCGGTGCAACATTACGTCGTATTATGAGGACCCATCCAGGACTCCTTCCTCACAGAAACACATCTCAGTGTGTCGCTCGGGGGGCGGGGGGGGGCGGTCCAGTCACATGGACCCTGTAACAGAACCTGGTGTGACTTTGCTGCTCTGGGCGCCGAGCAGAGACGCTCAGGTGGAAACCGGACTTTTGTTTCTGGTTGCAAAGGCAACCCTCCATCCAGTGGACTTGTGGCTTAAGCCGGGCGTACACGGTACTTTTTGGGTCGATTCTTCAGTCCTGTGACAATTCTTTGGATCGGGCTGAGTTTCAGCTGCATGGTGCGTCATTTAGCATCCAGGGGGTAAAAAGGGGCGATCAGCCTCTCACCACCTCTTTCCCATCAGGAATCAGACGGTCGGATGAAAATCAAACATGTCTGACATCCAGTCAGCCCTCCTGAGGTGATGCTGAGCGCCTCCTGCTGGTGAAGCAGAACTACGAGACGATTTCCCCCAACCTCCACACTGAGCATGTGCAGACAAGGCTAAAACATAGGAGCAGAGAGAATCATGGCGGCGATACGTGTGACATGGAGTCAAACTACGGAGGAGCGACTCGTAGAATTACCAAAGCAGTGTTTGGTTCTAGTTAGCCTCCTATTTTACATCGACACTTCCGTCTTTTTCTTCTTCTACTGTTTACGTTTTGGCTCCCGGATAGACGAGTCCGACAAGCGCCATCTCTAGCAACTTTTTTCCAATGTAAAAACCACGTCGGCACTGAGTCCAACGTGTGGTTTTTAGACGTACAGTGTGAGTAGTTAGAGATGGAGATCTGTGAACTTATAAACCCTGAGGTTTAATCGTACAGTTTGAGCTGAAGCTGAGTGCAACGATTGATAATATCGTAAAGCGTACGCCCGGCTTTAACGGCGTCTCAGTCGGGCTCTGCTGCGTTCACCGCTGGTCTCTGGTTCAGAGTCGGTACCCATTGGGTCTAAAGGCTGCGGGTTCTGTACCTGATGCGGTTGTTGTCCAGTCGGAGGAAGTGCAGGTTGGTCATCTCGCTGATTCCGAGCGGCACGTGGATCAGCTGGTTGTGGTCCAGGCACATCTCCGTCATGGAGTGGTAGACGCCGAAGAAGGACTCGGGTTCGATTCCCTCTCCATCCAGCTTGTTGAAGGACAGGTAGAGGTATTCCAGACCAGGATCCATGTGGGCGAAGATGTAACCTGTGGAGGAACAAGAAGGAACGTTCTGCTTAGATCTATAAGGTTCTTTGTTTAGTACATCAATGATTGTCCTGCTACTACCCTCTGTTCTCCCACCGGTCCCAGATTTGGCTAAAGTTCTCCTTAATTCTTCATTTTTCTTGCATATTTTGGTTCTGCTGCGACTTGTCAGACAAATAAATCCCATCTTCTGGGTTTCTGATGGTCCAGTACAGCAGTGCTTACCAAAACTGGTCCTCGAGCATCTAGACAGATCACTCAGATTATTTTATTGCTTTCCTTTGACCTACCAGGTATCCTCTCTATGTTGTTTCCCGCCAGCACCAAGTGGACCAAAGACTTGGGCAGGTAGGATGGAACCAGGTAAAGTTCATTATGCGACAAGTCGATGGACTCCAAGTTCCTGCAGAAGATGAAAGAAGAGAGGTTCTGCTTTAACGTCCCAATCAAAGCTTAATGACTGATTATTGGACCCCGGAGGGTCCCGGCAGACGACGGTGGTTCTGTTTGGGTCCGACCTGTGGTTGAACCAGGCCATGGGGGCGATCTTGGTCTCGTCCAGCCTGTTGTGTCTCAGAGAAACCACGTTGAGGTTGGTGGTCTGATTGAACACCGTCTCTGAGATCTCCTCAATCAGGTTGCTCTCCAGATACAGCTCCTGAAGGAGGAGGAAGAAACGTCCGCCGCTCTTTAATCACCACATTGCTGGAAAACCATCTCAGAGCTTTTAATGCGTGACTCGGTTAAAGAGCTAATCATCCGGTGTTGTTGGACCCGGCTCAGATCCATGCCATCTGAAGTGTGGTTCTGTATTTACAGAAGGTGTGTTGAGCCTCGCTGAGCCACCCTGCTGGTACTCTGTGGTCAACCCAGGCTGTAATTAGTCGGTTAGGTCGGTTTCCCGCATGTGGGAGGTTCAACATCTCAGACGAGGAGAACCTTCCTGGCTTCACAGAGCATGAAGCAGCGGAACGAACCTCGGAAAACTTCATCAGTTTTATTTCCCTGCTGGTTAGAAACGCTTTATCTCCTGTTTTTGTCAACTTGAATAATGATGTGACGTTATTTGTAGTTTTGTTATAATATATTTGTCGGATTCATGAGATTTCTGAATCTTTTACTAAACAGAAGATTTACTTTTGCAAGGATTTTAGTCTCTAAACAACCAGTTCTGGATGTTAAAGGTCATAAACACTGGAACCTGTTTTATCTTCTGTAATGTGTCTCTAATTAGGTGTAAAAAGGCTAAACTACACTTAATTAAATGTTTCTTCATGAATCCCCAGCAATGACCAGAACTTCTTCTGGAGGTTTCTTGAAATGCGAATCGTCTCTGATGGAGGGACTCGTCTTAAATCAGTGTTCAACCTTTAGGAGCATCAAATAAACAAATAAACTCACATTTTCCAAGTTAGAAAAACATTCAGTCCGTCCAGCCATCTAATAGAGATACATGGACTCTGGTTCTGACCCGGTCAGAACCTGGGTCTGCCACAAAAGTAACATCCTCAGCTGAATCCTCTCTGGGTTCCCAATGTGGGGGTCGGGAGATGATTTGATGCTGATGTGCTAAAAAGATTTAATATTTCTTACACTTTTTTGTAAAAGTTCCTTATTTATTCTCGTAATTTCAATATTCTGCCTTTATTCTCACAATTCTCAAACAAAACTGGATGAAACATAGATGAAGCAGTAAATCCAGACCTTCATCTCTCAGCCTAGCTCCTCTTCACCACTAGAGACCAGAGAAACACCTTCGTCACTGCAGAGGAAGACTATTGCTCTATCCGTCTCCTGTTTCATGGAGCTATCACTGAGATGCTCCGGTTTCAGTCCGCCCTGCCGAGGTTCAGGTTCTGAACTGTGATTATCGGACCCTGAACCAGACTTTAGACTTCATACCAGCAGCGACTTGGGAAGACCCTGCGGGACAGTCCGGAAAAAGTTTCTTCCCAGCCTGAGGTAGGAGAGCTGGATCAGAGGAGCGAAGGCCCGCGGGTTGACGTTCCCTTCGCTCAGCAGGTTCCCCTCCAGCTCCAGAATCACCAGGCTGCCCAGACCTGAAACAGGAGAGAAAACTGTTCTGAGCTTTCATAAAGCCACAGGAGAGCTGGACGAGTCTGGTTTAGCACACCGGAGAACCTGTAAATTACTAAAGAATAAGAATTAGACCAACACAGGGATAGAGTACCAGGCTGTCGGTATTAGATCCAAATATCTAAACTCTGAGGAGTCAATGAGTCAATCTGAGACCAGGAGACTTCATCACAACCCAAGACCAATTTGAATTTAAGTGATTAGTGTTAAACCGACTGATATGATGGGATAGTTGATCATTAGCAGTGGTTTCAGTGCAGGGTCCAGATCTAACAGCAAAGGTCCCATAAACTCATGATTTGTTGTCGATCAGGCTGGTTGCTGGAGTTGCCTGTCGGTGTCTCTGTACCTTGGAAGCTGTTCTCATCTATTCCTCTCAGGTTGTTCTCGTTGATCTTCAGCTCATGCAGGGTGGAGGGGAGGTCAGGAGGAACCATGTCTAGAAGATTCTCGTCCAGGTAGAGACGCCTCAGCATCTTCAGGCCCTGGAACCCACAGACTGCTCAGACTGGGAACCATTTTAAGTAGCGATGCACCGATATGAAAATCTGGGCCGATATCGATTTCCGACATTAATATTGCTGATATGTCCAATAACCGATATTTACCAATGTGTGTGTGTGTGTGTGTGTATATATATATATATATATATATATATATATATATATATATATATATATATATATATATATATATATACAAACATTTACGTTTCTTTGTATATATATATATATATATATACAAACATTTACGTTTCTGTGATGTATAAATTTAGTAAAACTTTGTACCGACTGAAAACTATTCTATCGTATTTTTCGGACCACAAGCTGCACCGGATTATGAAGCACATTAAATAATATTCTCAAGTGTGTAATATCAACACTGCAAAAACGGAACTAAAAGTAAGTGAAATTTTCTTTACACTTAAAAAGTAAGTGAAATAAGTATATGTCCTCGATTTGAGCGGGTAAAATAAGACTATATGCTAATAAGATTTTTGCACTTAAATTAAGAACAATTCATGTCCATCATCTTATTTCAAGTGCAGTATATCTAATTATCTTATATTAGGGGTAAATACATCATTCCACTGGCAAATTAGTTAGCTGCTCAAATCAAGGAAAAATACACAAATTTCAAGAAAATTTGACTGTTTTATTTACTTACTTTTAGTTCCCTTCTTGCAGTGCGCCCCTCCATGTCCACAGCTCTATCGTCTCTGTGAGGAGGACAGAGAAGCTGGACTACACTGCCCTGTTTCTAACATAAGGCCAAAATAAACTTTATATTTAATTAACTTACTGGGTTTATTGTTGCTAGTGCGTACTTCAGGCTGCCTTACATGAATGCACTTCTAGTTTAGACATTACAGTCAGGCAGTCTGGTAGACAGCTCAGGGGTCCTCAGGTAGTGACGCAGTGTACCGTAATGCTCCTAATATCCACTGAGTGAAGCGACTTTGTTGCTAACTTAAGTCAAATTTACACATTTTAACAGATTTCTGAGTGCATTGTAACCATGAGGGTCCGATGTTGATGCCGATATCATCATGAATCACTAATTTTAAGGACACTGTCTAGTTGTCAGAGCATCTTGGGTCCTCATTATGTCCTGCAGATATTAATTTATTAGGCCCAACGTGTTTTAGTTCATCACAGTCCAACGTGTCTGGTCCCTGGACCTCCAGACAGCTGGTGTTCAGACAGAAAGGCACCATGAGGGTCTGGGCTTACCGTGAAAGCTTTGGCATCAATTCCAGCAGAGGTGAGCTTGTTCTTCTTCAGGTTGATCCATTCCAGGTTGGGAATGCCGTTGAAGGCATCTGCTGGGATGCTGCTGATGTTGTTTCCTGCAGGTTAGGGTAGTTTTAGTCCTCACAAAGACTATGAAGGCGTTTCTGATTGTAATACGTCTTGTAGTTTAAAGCCTCTTTAATCTCTTTGGCCCCGATCAGAATTTACTGGGCGTCTTCCATCCAGTTTGTTCTTCAGGGGTTCACTAAATGACAGCTTTACTTCCTGTTCAGCAGGAAATAGAGCTTTGTGTGTGTGTGTATGTGTGTGTGTGTGTGTGTGTGTGTGTGTGTGTGTGTGTGTGTGTTGTGGTCCCCATGTTGAGTAAAATGAAGGTCAGGATGGTTTTAGGTCTACCTGCCAGAATAATCTCTGCTGGGTTGTGAATGTCTCCTCACCTGCAACTTCTCCAACAACCAGCAACTAAAGCTACGTCTGATAAAAATGGAGGAATTCTGGGAAATGGAGTTTGTCTCCTCCTGTGACTTGTCCTCTACGGTCGGACTGGAGGATGTCTCTGCATCAGCCAGGACAAACTACCGGGTCGTGCTTTCAGCTCTGCGCTCATAGAGCAAACGGACCGTGAATGAATACGTACTGAAAGACAACCCTGTGTCCCCCAGTTGTCCCCCGTGTCTCCCCCCCCCCCCATGTGTCTCCCCTGGTTGTCCCCCGTGTGTCCCCCGTGTCTCTGCGACTCACCCTCCAGGCTCAGGGACTTGAGCTCCGGGACGCTCAGCGGAGGGAAGTGGGTCAGTCGGGCGTTCTCGCAGGTCAGGGTAACGTCAGAGATGTCACAGCCTGGAGGAAGGCTTCCTCTGCTCCCCACCTCCTCCTCCTCCTCTTCCTCCTCCACCTCTCCTGCTTCCTCCTCCTTCAGCTCATCTGTCGCAGCAGGAGGCGTCGGGACCGGAGATGGGAGGCGCTCTTCTTCTTCTTCTTCTTCTTCTTCTGAGGGCATCTGGAACACATCTCCTCTCAGCCACACCTCCACCTCCTCCTTCGCCTCCCTCTGTAGCTCTTCCTCCTCTCTCCTTCTCTCCTCTTCCTCTCTCCATATTTCCTCCTCCTCTCTCCTTCTCTCCTCCTCCTCCTCTCTCCTTTTCTCCTCCTCCTCTCTCCTTTTCTCCTCTTCCTCTCTGCCCCTCTCCTCCTCCTGGCGCCTCTTCTCCTCCGCCTCCTCTATCTGCCTCCTCCACTCCTCCTCCTCCTTCATCAGCTGCAGCCTCAGAGCCTCCTCTTCCTCCCTCCTCCTCTCCTCCACCATCTTCCTTTGCATCTCCTCCCGCTCCTTCCTCTCCCTCCTCCTCTTCTTCCGGGCCTCATCCTTCTTCCTCAGACGCTCCTCCTCCTCTCGGTGCTCCTCTTCCTCCCGCCACAGGATCCTCTGGATCTCCTCCTGGGTCAGCGGGGCCACGGGCTCCTCGGGGTCACTGGGAACTGGGGAGTCACCAGAAAGTTCAGGGCTGAGCTCCAAGCCTGGGGGGGGCGGGGCCACCGTGCCGCCGGGCAGCCAATCAGGAAGCAGGAAAGGAGGGAAAGAAAGATGAAAGGGGGAGAGGAAGAGGAGAGAAGAGGAGGGGGTAACTACGGAGGTGGTGAAGGTGTGGGGAGGACAGATGGACACAGACGGGTTAGTTCTGACGGCGGTTCTGGACCGGCGGGTCGGAGTTCTGCTGTGGACCGGTCCAAAGCCTCCAAGCTGTTAGGTCTGAAACTCTGACGCGTCTCCAAGGTGCAGCGCTGCAGGCTTCCTGAAGGCGGCGCTGTTCCGCCCGCTTTCACCTCAGAACCCTTCAGGTAACTCTGACCTGTTGGACCTTCAGGCGGGAGGAGCTTCCTGTCAAACCCACGCTGAGACGTCCGGGTGGAGAAGCGTCTTTCTCTCAATTAATCGTTTATTGATAATTAACGTCTTAACTTAAGTTCCTCTGGAGGCCGGAAACTTCGGGAATTTTATTGGACCGTTTTCCGGGTCTGGATAAGTTTTGAAAACCCAAAAACTTGTTTGGAAAAATGTTTGATTTTCCAGATTATTTTTTTTTCCTGATAATCTTGAACAAATGCAGATTTTTTTTCCATCTTTTGCCAAATCCTACTTTAATTTTACCGTTTCATGTTTTACTGCTTGGACACAACATGAATAATAAATCTCACTACTTCTTGGACCTCACTTTAAATTTAGTCTGGACCGTCCTCTGGTCAGGATCATCTGCAGGCTGGAGATTAGATCGTTTGGATTTAATCTTGTTTGTTCAGCTTTCAGTACCTGGCTGGTTCTACAGGATTAAGAAAGCATGGCCGGTTGCTAATAGGACAGCTGAACCGGGTCGGGGTTATACGCAAACTACGACACCCTAAAAGTAATATTTTGGGGAATAAAGTGTCCAAGGCGAATAAATTGCACCTTAATCTGCAGTTATTTAAGGATTCTCTGGCGTTAATTAGGCGAATTCTAGACTCAGAATCAGGCAGATGGTTTCACAGATTTCCAGGAAAGCAAAAACCCAGTCTGAGCAGAGTTCTGGTCCAGGATCAGTGGATCCTACAGATCAGAGTAAAGGCTGAGCAGTTCAGGATGATTATAATCCAGAAGGTTTAAAAAGATCCACTGGATTCTGGAAGGTTGAAATAAAAAAGGTGGAACACCAAAGTCCAAACGGTCTAAAGACGTTCAGGTTCTGTTCGCTTCATGGAGATCTTCTCAGAGACCTGACATTGTTCTGGTCTCAGTCCTTTGAGGGCAAACCAGGCATATGGAGTGAAAATGTATCAGAAAACCTTAACGACCTTCAGGAAGCCTGCAGAACTGCCGATCTCAGCATTTTAAAGAGATTAAACAGGAAGTTCAGGAAACCATGAATAAAAACCCAGAATTCAGTGCAGTGATGTTTCCTCCTGCCACTGAGTCAGCTTTATGTCCGACCTCTTTGACACGAAACCCCAACACGTATCTAAGGACAAACATGTTAAAAACATTCACAACATGTGTCCAAAATGCGCTGCAGACATTTTAAAGCCATGATGGGAGCAGGCAGCAGCATGCTGAGGCCTCAGAGACGGAGGATCTGACACCCCCCCCCCCCCCCCAGCATGCCGCACCATGGCGCTCTCACATGTTGCCTCTCTACCTGGCTCCATGCAGACGGGGCAGCACTGCCCTGCGGGGGTGGCGGGGGCCGAGCAGTGCATTCTGGGACAGCTGGTCTCATCACACACCACCCGCCCTTCGCTGCACAGACACGTCACGCAGGGCGACGGCGACCAGACGGCCAGGTCGAACATGGTCAGCCCGCCGTACTCACACCGGCTCTGCTTACCTGGAGCGACAGAGACAGCAGAACCCGTTCAGCTCCCAGCAGAACCGCACCGAGTCAGAACCATCAGAACCATCAGAGTCACATTAACATACGGTGTGGACCCACATGGACTAATTATGTCACTTCACTGCAAAAAGGGAACTAAAACTAAGTCAAATGTTCTTGAAATTAGTGTATATGTCTTTAATTTGAGCAGCTAAATAATCTTATCTGCTAATGGAATAAGATATTTGTACATAAAATAGGAACAACTCATCTCCATCATCTTATTTCAGGGTTAGGGTTAGTATATGTAATTATCCTGGATCTGATCACAGTTTCAGACATTCTCCGAGGACTTTATCTGAATAAACAACGGTCTTCCTGAGCTTTTGGAGTCAAGCTGAACTTTCTGATTCTTTAAATGTGAAACTATAATATCATTAAAACGTCTTTTTCACTTCTGCATGAAGCTGTCTCCACATCACTGGTGCAGCCGCTGTTTTTCTCACTAAATAAGTCAATTAAACAGAGCAGCTGTGAGCACACACTGCAAAAAGGGAACCAAAAGTACTTTTTTTTCTTAAATGAGTGTATTTGTCTTTCATTAGAGCAGGTAAATAAACTTATCTGCCAATGGAAGGAGTATTTTTAACCCTAAAATAAGATAATTAGATAAACCACACTTGAAATAAGCTGATGGAGATTAATTGTTCCTATTTTATGTACAAATATTTTATTCCATCAGCAGATAATATTATTTACCTAGTCAATCAAAGACAAATATACCTGCAGCGGGTCAGATTATTATAAACCAGTTAAAGTCAGAGGTTGAGTAGAAGCTCATGGACCGGACTGGGCTTCAAGTTCTGGCATCAGACAGTAAAAAATTAAAGGTGTAAAAAATTGAACCAGCAGTTTGTAACAAGCAGATAATAAATTAGATTAATCTGACAGGCCACAGTTTTACTATCTGGTAAGAAAACTTTAGGTTCTGATCCACTAAGGTTCAGATTTACACACTAATAATTTTACTCTAACAGGCTGGTTTTGAACAATCTGCTTATTAATTAACATAAATAACTAGATATGACTGATTTTCCTACACAGATGCAGGATTTCTCATTTAAAGGCATCAGCAGAGAAGGACGCTGTCTTTGGTTCTGTGAATAGGACAGATTCACTAACCCTGCTTCTAGTTTAATGTGGGTGGACGTGTTTTTTATGCATTAGTGGTTTAGGAAGAAGGGCTGAGAGAGATGAAGAGATGAAGTTAGGTTTTACACGAAGAGTTGAGCAGGAACTTGAGCAGCTTTGTCCTGATGCTCTTTTCAGTACCAGCATTATTCAATTCAATCTTATTTTATTTCTATATCTTCAATTAAATTCACATCATCCCAAGTCTCTTTCCAAAGTCAGCTTCCATCAGATCCTCCAGGTTGGTGAGAAAGTTTCCTCTCTAAGGAAACCCAGCAGGTTGCATCAAGTCTCTCCAAGCAGCATTCACTCCTCCTGAAAGAGCGTAGAGCCACAGTGGACAGTCGTCTGCATTGTTGATGGCTTTGCAGCAATCCCTCATACTGAGCATGCATGAAGCGACAGTGGAGAGGAAAACTCCCCTTTAACAGGGAGGAGAACCTCCAGCAGAACCAGAACCAGGCTCAGTGTGAACGCTCATCTGCCTCCACCCACTGGGGCTTAGAGAAGACAGAGCAGAGACACAGAAAGCTCAGAAGCTCACATTGACCCAGGAGTACTTTCTATGTTAGAGAAGACAGAGCAGAGACACAGAAAGCACAGAAGCTCACATTGACCCAGGAGTACTTTCTATGTTAGAGAAGACAGAGCAGAGACACAGAAAGCACAGAAGCACACATTGACCCAGGAGTACTTTCTATGTTAGAAGGTAATAGAGGATGATCTGCCTCCCCTGATGATGTCACAGCTAACAGAACCCCAGACCAGGTGTACCTTCTATGAAGAGAAAAATGACAGAACAAAAAGGTAAAAGATGAAATAACAATCAACAATTATGTCCTGTTACTCTAACTGTGTGTCTGGCTGCTTGTCTGGCCTGTACTTGAACATAAGCAGCAGACAAAGCAGTGATTTGTGGCGTTTGTCCTCCTCCCTCTGGGATCAGCTGCGGCGGGCGGTGAGTCAGGAGCAAAGACTGTAAAACACAGTGATGCAGCAGGAAGAGGCTCTGCGGCTCCGTGTGGACTGCATCCTGTCTGTCATCTGGCCGTTCTAATGGCACGCTGTTAGCTGGCTCTGCAGGCGCACAGGTACTTAGAGAGGCTCAGGTAGTTTCTCTTAAATACGGCCCCTCCACTATCTGTCCTTTTTAATACGGGCAGGACCACTGTCCCCTGTCATCTCTGCTGGGGCACACATACTTTAGAGCTTTTCTTTTCTCTTTAAAATATCGTTTCTCTGTCACAAAGACTCGTTATCAACGCCTTAATGGCAGGGATTTATTTAAATAACTAACCTCTGACTGTCCTCAGGGACAATCCTTCCCTGCTGCTCAGTTTAATGTCTTCAGACATGGTGTCTAATAATTTATTAGTAGGAAACACTTCCTGGCTTTTCCATTTAGTTTTACCATTTTTCTTCTCAACATAAACTAAAAGTTATTTATGCTTCACTCTGTTTTTCTGGCAAAGTATAAAAAAGAAGTTGTTACTGTTTTGATCCCCTTATGAAGAACGTAATATCTAAAAGTAATTAACGTGTAAAGAGCTTTTTTTATTTCAACACAGAAAAGGTTGAGGTTAGTGGCTTCTTTTGGGATCAAACCATTAATTTTTAGATTACGGTTGTTGTGGCGTCAGAAAAAAAAGTAATTAATCTGGATATACTGAACAGAGGAGGTCTGAGAACAGAACCCTGTGGGACTCCTTTTATTTTAACTCAGCCTGGACTGACAGCGTTTCCTGGTCTGTAAAATCTGATGTTCACTTTTAGCAGAACCATAAACGGAACCATAAACAGAACCTGAGGGTCTCTGGTGTTGGCTGATCGGATCATATTTATATTTACAGTCAAATGCAATAAAAATATGGCTCTGATGAGGCTCATTTTTTTAGATTAGATTCACCTTTTTGAAAATAACCTTTGCTATTAACCATATTTCTCATTACAAATCCACATTTATGTATTAAAATAATTATTTATTGGTCAGATGTAATATTTTAAATTAAAGTGGGGTTTATTAGCAGAAAATCATCCTAATTAACAGAAAAAAAGCTTGAAAACACGAGTCTGTGTGATAATCTATATATTGTTTCACTTAGTGATATCTATATATAAATAAACTTTGAGCGATATATGTGCATTTTTTAGTTTTTGTAAAACTGCAGCAGGTTATTATTTAATCATTTATTGAAATAAAGTGTTAAATCAGAGGAAATTGCTGGTCCTGTGCGTGAAACTGGAATCTTTTTGCTCTCGTATCTTGAAGACAGATGATTTATTTCACATGTTGTTAAACTAAAATGTCAAACTTGTGATTTATAACTGTTGTTGTTTTAGCCGATAAGAAGCAAACCGCTTTAGTGGCCGTTCCTAAAGGAACCTCATCAGCTTTTATAAGTTTTTAAAACACTGTTTAATTCATGAGGGGCTCATAAAGCTATAAATCTGCCCCTCTTTCCCCTCTTTAGTTGCTCCAAGGCAGTAAAACCCAGATTTCCATCAACCACAGAAGAAATGACTTCAGCAGATTTCTGCCACCTTCTAACAGCAGGATTCCTCCTCTGTTTATTCAGAAATGTGATGATTTGTCGTTAAATGACTGATCCGTAATAACAGGAAGCCTTGTTGTGTCGTCTCTGAGCTCAGCGGACCAGATTCAGTGAAACATGCGTCTTTTAATCAGATTTAATTACTTTTAATGATTTTAACAGGCAGAAAAGGGCCAATCAGTGGTTTAAAGTTCTGATTGTTTCTCTTTTTAGTGGTCTTAAAGCAATCAAACTGTGCTTTTATAATAATAAGCTGCCATTTTTACCATTTACTGTAGGGTGCAAAAGTATTCATACCCCTATCACATCCTTTTATGTTCTAATCAAACATCAGTTTTTAATGTAGACTTTTAAGCTGTAGCATAATTGTAAAGTGGAAGGAAAATGACTTGTTTTCCTCTTTACTCTCATACTTTAAATAAGTTCCAGTGGAAAAAACTTTCATGAGGCGCCTAATCTGTAACCAGAGTCTAGCTGTGGGTAATTAAGCCTTAGTCTAAGTCCAGATGTTCTGGTTCTGGCCTCAGAGGTTCTTCACAGGACAAAGAACCCAGCAGACAGGTCAGGGAGAAACACGGTGGCGGCAGCATCATGCTGCGGGACAAGGAAGCTGGTCAGAGATGATTGGAAGATAAATCCTGGAAAAAAAACCTGTTAGGAGACCCGAGGCTGGGCTGCAGGTTTAACTGCCAGGAGAACCAGCCAGAACCTACGGCAGAGATTTTATGGCATTGTTTAGAATGGCCTAGTCAAAGTCCAGACCTACATCTGGCTAAGAGTCTCTGGCAAGACGTAAAACGGGTGTTTTCCAGCCTCTCTGACTGAGCTGGAGATGTTTAGCCAAGAAAAACGAGAGCAAAAGTTCTGTCTGTAGATATGAAGCTGGTGGAGCAGAACCCAGAACACCTGCAGCTAAAGGAGGTTCTGGAAAGTTCTTGAGTCCATTCCTCACAGAAATCATCACTTAGCTTCAACTCTGCTGTTTTAATAGCTCCAGGTTTCTATCATATTTATGCAGTTTGACTAATTATGCGCCTGAAATCTTTCCTGAGGGCTGACTGGAACATGTTTCTGTTGACCTGACCTGGTAAATGCTGAGGAGGTTCTGCAGAACCGTACTAAAGAACCAGCTTCATCAGCAGCAGCCGGGCAGAACGTGGAGCTCAGCGTGTTTCTGATTGGTTCTGGTCCCGTTTGGATCAGACTGTCTTGGTTTAGAGCCACTAACCTGGGATGACGTTGTAGCTGGACTGCAGCTCCGGGCCGCCCCTGTAGAACGTCAGGATTCCAGCATCTCCTTGGTTCCCCGCCGGGTTCTCCGTTACGTTTGGACCGGGAACCAGCCGGATCTTGAGGGGCTTGGAGCGCCCCTCGCTGGTCCGGATGTAACCTGCGGGTCACAGCGGGGTCAGTCCACACCTTCCTCTGAGCGCTGGTTTTACGGGACCGAGACGCGTCTCACCCTGTCCGTCCCGCCTTCTCTTCCCTCTGCGTCGGTCCGCCTCCTGGTTCCGGTGTCCCCCCCCGGCCTGAACGTCGGGCAGCACCAGGACCAGCAGAAGCCACAGAGCGGCCCACGGCAGCCAGCGCCTCATCCCTGCAGAGCGCCACAGATTAACCTTCAGCCTCGGACCAGAAGCCGTCTGGAGGCTCCTACCTGCAGCGGCGCCTCAGAAGAAGCTGAGCGGAGCCGCCGCCGGCCCTCATATAGCCGCGCTGCGCGGCCTAATGGCCGGTTCCCTGCCGGAGCGCGTTTAATGACGGGTCTGATGCGGCAGTCCTGTCATTATTAGAGCCGGGCGCTCTGAGGCTAACACACGCCTTCACTCTGCAGGATGAGCCGGCTCTGAGTCTGTGGAGGAGCCCAGCCTCTGATTTGGGTCCAGATAGAAAAGCTGTTGGTCTTTGATCTCTGATGAAGACCATCAAACGCAGCTTTAATTCAGTTAAGTTTTATTTATATAGCGGCAATTCATGAAACATGTCATCTCAAGGCACTTTACAAAGTCAAATTCAATCAGATTATACAGATTGGTCAAACATTTCCTCTCAAAGGAAACCCAGCAGGTTGCATCAAGTCTCTCCAAGCAGCATTCACTCCTCCTGAAAGAGCGTAGAGCCACAGTGGACAGTCGTCTGCATTGTTGATGGCTTTGCAGCAATCCCTCATACTGAGCATGCATGAAGCGACAGTGGAGAGGAAAACTCCCCTTTAACAGGGAGGAGAACCTCCAGCAGAACCAGAACCAGGCTCAGTGTGAACGCTCATCTGCCTCCACCCACTGGGGCTTAGAGAAGACAGAGCAGAGACACAGAAAGCACAGAAGCTCACATTGACCCAGGAGTACTTTCTATGTAGAGAAGACAGAGCAGAGACACAGAAAGCACAGAAGCTCACATTGACCCAGGAGTACTTTCTATGGTAGAGAAGACAGAGCAGAGACACAGAAAGCACAGAAGCTCACATTGACCCAGGAGTACTTTCTATGTTAGAGAAGACAGAGCAGGACACAGAAAGCACAGAAGCTCACATTGACCCAGGAGTACTTCTATGGTAGAGAAGACAGAGCAGAGACACAGAAAGCACAGAAGCTCACATTGACCCAGGAGTACTTTCTATGTTAGAGAAGACAGAGCAGAGACACAGAAAGCACAGACGCTCACATTGACCCAGGAGTACTTTCTATGTTAGAGAAGACAGAGTAGAGACACAGAAAGCTCAGAAGCTCACATTGACCCAGGAGTACTTTCTATGTTAGAGAAGACAGAGCAGAGACACAGAAAGCTCAGAAGCTCACATTGACCCAGGAGTACTTTCTATGTTAGATGGTAATAGAGGATGATCTGCCTCCCCTGATGATGTCACAGCTAACAGAACGCCAGACCAGGTGTACCTTCTATGAAGAGAAAAGAGAGAGCAAAAAGTTAAAACCTGAAATGACTGTTGTCATTTCAGGTTTTAACGTCAGTCTTTAGACACGACGCCTGGCGCATCGTCTCCGATCTGCCATCCAGATTTATGATGTAGGGCTCTGTCTGCATCTTTGGAGCGCTTTGGTCAGGTGCAGGTTGTAATTTATACCACTAGAGGTCAGTGCAACCAACTCCCTGTTTATTGGTTGGATTCATTTTATCTTTATTAATCACCCGCATGTTGTAATAACGTTATTAGATAACAACTTTGACTAAACAACAGAAGCCGTTTAATTCTACACTTAAAGTCTGGTTTGTCATCAGATTTTAAATTATTATATTAGTTGTTTCAACATCAGCTATCTGAATTTGAATAAAAATCTTAATGGTAAAATTGATATACTTGTTTTAGATCACGTAACATTTGTTGAGTCCAGCGTGATGCGTGCATACATCTAACCTGCTGTAAACGGACGCCATCGTTTACAGGCCACGCCCCTTTTTAAAGCCATTTTCAGAAGCACATGTGCCGGCTGAGGTCCGTTCTCCGTCTGAACCAGAACCACATCCATGCATCACGACACTGAGCAACAACGTCAAACCAGCACCATGTTGTGCAGAACTGCAAATACTTTCATTTATTATTCCGTCTCAGTGTTGTTCTCCATCCGGCCCACATTTAAACCACCTGGTCTCTGAAGATCCCGCCCCATAGAGCACCTGCAGCGGAACCGTTTGGACCTTTAACTGCATTTCTGATGAAAGTCTTTAAACAAAGTTAACGGATGTTTAAAGTTTTAAGCATCTGAACCATCGGAGACGGATCCCTGGAAGCGTTGCTTTCATTGATCGTTGTTCCATCAGCAGATTTAATCTCCATACAGGCTGGTTGTTGGGAACTTATAAATCCAAAACAGGTTAAAAATAAAACAATTGGACTTTTATTCTGAAGCTGAAGACGTTTCTGCCGTAGTGAGGAGTTCCCAGCTTTATAAATAAAGAAAGCTTCCTGGATGGGAAGAGAAACGTCTCCAGCTTCAGAACAGAAGTCCAGCCTGGACTGATCATGATGACTGAGAATCTTCACCAACTTCTAGTATTTAATGCTGAACATTTATTTCCTCTGCTACTGAGATCAGGTCAAACATTTACAGTAAAAACATTTTTCCCATAAATGAGACTCAGGAGATCTGTGGTTCTTCCCCTTTCAGATGATTTTTAGGAGCAACAGCCTGTTTCCTCTGCAGGTTCTACAAGAACCCAGAAGCTATTTTCTTTGTATAGGAGCGGGTTTTATGACCTGGAGACTTAACGCTGTTTAAATATGAAAACAGAAGCTGTTTAATGCTCAAAAACACAAAAAGGTTCCTGATCAGTAAGCAGGACAAAAAAAAAAAAAAAAACATCTGCAGATTTCTGCAGAGCACCAGAAAGTTCTGCAGCAGCTCCAGATGTGGATGTTTAAAAAGCCAGAAAGGAATAAATAATAAATCTCCTTATATCACAATCTGACGTGTCTAAACATGCACAGATTCTCCTGGTTAAAACCTGCAGCTCTCATCGTCCTTCAACATTAAAATTCATGTTCTGAACATGAAGTTTACTGAACTTTTGGCTGCAGACGCCAAACCGTCCCCCTGCAGAACCCCCCCCCCCCTGCTCTGACCAATAGGAATGCAGGAATAAAAGGCAGA
Source organism: Fundulus heteroclitus (assembly GCF_011125445.2). NCBI lineage: Eukaryota > Metazoa > Chordata > Actinopteri > Cyprinodontiformes > Fundulidae > Fundulus > Fundulus heteroclitus. The sequence goes on along the minus strand of NC_046380.1, from coordinate 2,176,631 downwards.
CAAGGGGAGTAAATCAGTAACACAGGAGGGAGGGAGGAGGATGGAAAGCATTCAGCGGCTCGGCTCCTGGAGGATCGGGCTCAGATGGAGAAACGTGAACCAGAGTTCTGGTTCTGTTTCTCCTCGGGTCGACCCAGAACAACTTCAACATCTAAAGCTATTCCTTCCTTCATCAGCGCAGCAGAAACCCAGAAAAGTCTCACCAGGGTCCTAAACATTTCCACGTGTTGTTGTCACTCAGCATCCAGAACAAAATGAAAGCAGAACCACAGAGTTCTGGATGATAGAACCATAAAGCACGGCGCCAGAACCAGCTGGATGATGACACTGAAACGGACTGAATCTGGGCTGTTGAAGCAGCTGATTTTACATTTAATACGTGTTCTGAATGTTTTATTAGAACAAAAACGCTCCTCCTGCAGGTAGACCCGGCAGTGAGGTTCTGGTCTGAGCGTCCCAGCAGTTAACAGCCAACATGTTGGTTTTAAAATACCGATGTCTGTAATGTCTGTATGTGGCAAAACATGAAAATATCCTGAAACATTTTATATTTTCTCATTTTATGAGAAAATAGTGACAAACTAAAATCTAAAACAGCTTTGGGTCAAAGCTCAGATGAAATATTTATGCTTCTTACAGATTCTTGAAATCACAATTTCAACAATCTGAAAGAATTCACTGTATTCATATAAGTATCCAGTACAGCCCGGTCGGCTCGGTACTGGATAGATGGAAGTTAGGTTATCAAAGCATCAAGGAGTATTTAAATGCAATACAAAATACAGCACAATAAAATATGGGGGTTGCAATAATAAATAGGTATAAATATATTTAAGAGACACAAGTTAAACAGGTAGATAAGGTGCAGGGGTAAGATAATGTTAGTGATAATACAGGGCAAAAAGGGACCTAAAAGTAAGTAAAATTTTCTTGAAATTAGTGTATTTATCTGTGATTTGAGGAGCTAAATAAGACTATTTGCCAAGGGAATAAGCATTTTACCCCTAAACTAAGATAATTAGACATCCTGCACTTGAAATAGGACGATGGAGATGATTTGTTCTTATTTTATTTTAGTTACCTGCTCAAATCAAGGGAAAATACCCTCATTTCAAGACAATTTTACTGCGGTGTAAAGATACTGATGGTGGTAATATTGTTAATAACCGTATTTATGATAATTATAGCCGTAGGGGCCTGAGGGACCCCGGTGGTGCCTTGGCAGCCTGGGGCTCCTCAGGTCTACCTGGGTCAGGTCTACCTGGGTCAGGTCTACCTGGGTCAGGTCTACCTGGATCAGGTCTACCTGGATCAGGTCTACCTGGATCAGGTCTACCTGTTTGTGGTTCTTGGTGCTGAGAATTTCTGCTGTTCTCAGCACACCTACAATCACGCCTCCTGGTCACAACACATTTATTTCTACACATAATCTCACACACATATCCACACAACACATTCATTATGGTTTTTCTGTTACCATCCTCTGGCCCTCCAGGCCACCGTAGCAAAGCAGACGGCGTCACCACGATAGAAACTTAAAAGTTGAAGGAGCTGCGCGTCCTCGGGACGTAAAGCCGTGCTGATGGACCGGTCCGGTATAACCAGCGTTGTCGTCTACCTGAACTTATCGGGGAACTAAGAGCTCAATGCGACGTTCTGTAGGGTGACTTTAAAACGTGACACCAAAGTAAAACGCAGAGGTCTTCCTCTCCTGCAGCTACAGGGGAGGAAGAGGAAGGTGGACTGAACCAGAACTTTATGTTAACAGCCATAAGGCTTGATCAGCACTGAGCTGAAGGCAAACATCTCTGGTTTATTATTGTTAAACATCTCGTCCCTAAAGGTGAGCTCCATAGCAGCAGGTGTGGTTTAGGTTAGGTCTGAGTTTCTAGACGCTGATGGAGGGAAATCAATCCTCATCCTCGCTGGGGAAGCTCACTGCGGAGGAGCTTTCACTCTGGAACGGTGGAGCAGATCTTTGTGTTTAAGCGGGCTTCTATGGTCTCCGTGGGTTTAATGGATCTGGAGAAGGCTTACGATCTTAGGATCTGATCTTATGGCAGATGATGTGGTTCTGTTGGTCCTTCAGACCATGAACTAGAAAAGCTCTGGTTTTACCCGTCCGTCCAGGTTCAACTCAGCTGTGGTCAAGATGTCTGGATCAGGAACCAGATCCCCGATGCCAGCGGCTAAAATGGGCTTCCTCTGCAGGATGGGGGGGGGGGGGGGGGGGGCTCTGGTATCTGGGGGGCTCAAAGTAGAGCCACTGCTTCTCCGCATCAAAAGGAGTCAGTTGAGGTGGTTTCCATCTCTGGTCAGGACGTCCTCTGAGCGAGGAGGAAACATCCGTCCCTCGGTTCACCAGGTTTACCTTCTCCTCCTTCATTAATGAAACAAACGTCAGTTTTAAAGTGAACTCATTACTTTTTTCTCCTGACTGACGCGACCCGAAAACGTACTAAACCGTGACGTCTGTGTTACGGTTAACCTCCTCCTAAACTAGGGCTGAACTATTAATCGCATCTGAAATATAATCGCAATTTTAAAAAACAATTTTCAAATCTCAGAGATCTGCAATTATTGGCTACGTAACAATTAACAGATCAGAAACGTCCTTTAGGTGTCGCTAAAATATTTAAAGTGGGTTTGCTCCACGTGGAACAGAATAGAGCTGCAGCAGTGAGATAATTTAGTTTATTATTTGTTTTAGAATTTATATAATCAGAGTTTTTACCTGAAACTTTCAGGAATCTCTCCACAGCAGTTCTTGTCAGAATGTTTAATACATAAACTTGTTGGTTGGTTCCCCTTTATGTTCAACAAAGAATGATGTAAAACTCAATAAAAAGCTATTCTCTTGATTAATAATATTCTGATTAATAAATACAGTTACATTTCTTTTTTTAAATAAACCTTGTTAACAAACATCTTTATCTAAGCGGCCATTTTTGTGGCTTGTGGTTAATGCTGAGAAAAGTCTAAATTAAATCACAATTATGGTTGAAATACATCACACTTTAGTAAAACATTGATTAATTAAAATAAAGTTTTATTATGTCTGCTGAGCCGACGGTACCGTTCCCTTCCTACTGGGTCAGCCTCATCGGTCCTGCAGACATGCCTGGACTCAGAATTTAAATCCGAGTCAGCATCTCCTCTCAGTGTTTGTGAGCATCTCTGTAGTTCCAGTCGGGTTTCCAAACA